>NC_138309.1:18745000-19065000 GCF_965601325.2 Salmo salar
GTCGACTGGTTTTAAAAGGCTGATCTCCCCGGCTTTCCCAAATGGCACCATATACCCTATTTCCTATGAGCCCTTTTCAAAAGTAGTAGGGAATAGGGTGCCATTTGGGATGAATCATTTGCTGTCACACACATCACATGCTGTAGTTGGTGTGGATTCATTAATCTCCACGAGGCCCCGGCCACAATCCATCAATCTTAAGCCTCCTCTCAATCCAATATCAAAGCTTCTCTCTCTCTCTCTCTTCCCACTCTCTCGCTCCTTCTCTCTTTGTCGCTCCCTCTCCCTCCCTCCACACAGCACCGTAACGAAGCCAGCAGCCCGTTCCCTTCCCACAACTCCCACACAAACAACCCTTCGTTTGATTGACCCCCCCCCCCCCCTGCGTTTATTTTACGCCATTGCATCACTCCTTATTAGCCCCAGTGTGGCCAGTCGGAGAGAGAGAGATAGAGGTTATGGCCCGTTAAATACTAACAGTGCAGCGTAACCTCGCCACCCACTACTGGAGGCCTCTCCTACGTGCCCTCCTCTCCTCCGTCAGTCACCCACCAGTCTTTCCTCTCCTCCTCCTCTGTTCCGGCTGGGGGGGATGAGAGGTAGGGTTTAAGTGGGCTCCATAGGGGCAGCCCAGCAGATGGAATGCAAGTCCAGAGGTGTTGTTTTGGTCTCTCTGCGCGAGGGACCGGCGAGCCGAAACAGATCTTTCTGTCTTCTCTCAGAGTGGGGTCTACCCACGTCTGGACTGCTGAATCAATCCACACCCAGACCAATAGAGCTCCATCCCTGTTAGACAAGCTTGATGGGACATGGACCAGTCTATTTAAGGGGATCCATGGGGAGATGGGGGGGGTTCAGGTCAGGATGTCCTGGTTGTTCAGAGGAGTACGAGTCACACACGGACAGGCAGCTCCAGGAGGATGGGTCTGCATGGTATAGAGCGAGCATGATGCTAGACAGACAGACACACACACACAAACACATACAAACACACACACTGTCCACAGTTCTGATAGAAAACAGTGTAACCGCTCTAACCCTGATGCTTGGAAAGCTCCTTCTCTTTAGTCTGTTCAGCATCACGGTCCTTTCAGCCGTACAGACTCTGTTCTGACTCCCTTCTATCCAATAGGCTCTTGGCCCTGTTCCCCCTGTCTGGCAGCCGGCTCGGGAAAATATAATGACATCAGTAATGTTACAGCAGTTCATGATTACTTTATGAAGCTCTGATTTTTTTATGCAACCTTGTACTATTTGAAATTCAATCTATATCCTCTGTTTGGAATATTATGAGAAGGCCAATTCCATTCAATATTCACCTTTATCCAATAAGCTCTTGTCTCCCCATCACAGGAAATGAAGTTGTGGTGTTTTATTAATAGAATATCATTCCATACCTCTGCTGTTTATTACATTCTAGTCATAGTTAAATGAGGTGCAGGCTAAAAGTGTTTTCCAATAGCAGGGTTGTATTTTTTACTCTTTTATGTCATCAGTATTTGGACTTGCAGAACAGTTCTCTTTGCACTAAAACCCAAAGTCTTGCTGTATGTACTGTATGTGCCATTGAATTTTACTGACCGTTCCCTCTCCCTTCAGGTGGACTTGGGTTTCCTCCGGTTCGTGTCGGCCGTCGGAACACAGGGGGCCGTTTCCCAGGAGACGAAGAAGACCTACTGGGTCAAGTCCTACAAGGTGGACGTCAGCTCTAACGGAGAAGACTGGATCACACTGAAGGAGGGTTCAAAACAGAAGGTAAGAGAGATTACTCCTCACCCACTCTGTACCCCACTGCCTACCTCTAACATTGCATGGGATCATAAGCACATCAACTTTTCCTATACTTCAGCATTGTATGTATTACTGCAGTAATACTCGAATCGTGTAGTAAAAGCAGAAAACATGCATCAACACTAGTTGAGACACATTTCTCAGAAGACTTACAGAGCTGTGGCACAATGGCCAATCAGACCCAGAATGCCAGTCATGTAAACTAACATATATATTTTGGTCATTTAGCAGACGCTCTTATCCAGAGCGACATTTCCGTGCTTTCAGCCAGAGTTGAATTGTGCTCTCCTCCTTAGTATTGGCTTGGATCTCTGCCTCAGCCACACCATATCTCAACAAAAGGGGAATGCCCCTGGTCTGGTCTGGCCTGTGTTCGGTTCTGTCTCTGTGGAACAACGTTTTCTCCACCATAGTATTATGCGCTTAGCGTGGTATGCTAATGCACAGAGCATTGTGTGAGAAACTATTTAGAGTGTAGTACTACTGCCTCTCTCATAAAGACGCTACAGTAGTCATTTAGTTGGATGAAGTCATTGTTTACTGTGTGTCAGGCTCTGGTATTTGTCTGAAGAAGGAGAGCGGTTAACAAAGCCTTTAATAAACCAGGAGTGACATGGATGAATGGAATGGGGAGGAGAGAGAGAGAGAGAGACAGAGAGAGAGAGAGCTAGAGAGAGACAGAGAGGGAGCGAGAGGGAGAGAGACTTGACCAGAGCGTGGCTAACCTAATGATCTGACTGGATCTGACGATCGATCAGTGATCAGCCTGTGAAACAGACCAGAAGGCTCTCTGTCTGTAAACAAACCTCTCTTAGTGGGTGTCCACACTCCACGGGCCCATCAAGAGGTTTGTTTGACCAGGCTAAGGATCTGTGGAACCTGTAAATAGTCACCATTGTGTGTGTGCTACTGATAAGGGCAGCCACGTTTTCCCCATAGCAGCCAGAGCAGCTCTCTTTGTGTCTGTGTCTGGAGTCTATACCCCCTCCCCCTGTCCCCTCAGGCCCAATTATTTTACGACCTCTCCAAAGTACACCGTTTTCTTTTTAAAGCAAGGTGATGTGAAAAGCCCTGTCTCTCAGTTCCGGCCTCTAAAGTGCTTTTGTGAGTAGTTGGTCCTATTTACTAGGTGCTGAGCCTGCAGGTTGGCGCTATAGTGTGATGGTGATGGTGCTAGCTAGCTGGAAAAAGCCATTTAATAGTTATTGGTGCGACAGAGACGCCAGAGAGAGAGAGGAGCGCCGACCGGCGTGACATATAGGAGAGTGGATGACTCAGTTGACAACCATTACCCAGGAAACAGAGAGAGGGATGTAGGGACAGTGATAGAGAGGCTTTTGAACAGACTAATGGTTCCATTGGCCCTGCCTGCTGGCGTTTTAGCGCTGCCACCGTTCACGTTCACTTCAGCCCAGATGAGCTCTACTGCCAAGCAACACACCGCTACTGCTTGGCTAGCACTCTCCTGCCACGGGGTTAACACCACCGTACCACTGGATGCCTACAGAGTGAGACTTAGCCAGGGTGAGGGTGATGTGGGATGGACTGTAAGGTGTTGTCAGTGTGTGCGTGCGTTTCTCAGTTGGATACAACTGTAGGGTGAAGATGTTTGTATATGGTTGAAATTGCAGCTGGGTCACAATCACAATATTTGGTGCATTATGAACTGTTGTGAATATGGTTAATATCTCATTTCCATATACTGTCAATGCTCAGGAAATGATACAGTATATAGTATATAGTCTAAAGACAGTAGCCTAATACGAACATTGGAGGGAGGCTGGCCTGCATATGGCCTGTGCCCCGTCATTGAGCTCTGTTTCTGGGGCACTGTGTGAGGCGAGGCCAAGGCCTCAGTTGGCCCAGTAGGCCTCTCTCCTGGTGGCTCTACTACTACACTAAACAAACTCTGTGAATAATGAACAGCTCCTCTCCTCCCAGGTTTTCCAAGGGAACACCAACCCCACTGACGTCGCCAGGACGATGCTTCCCAAACCCACGCTCACCCGCTTCATCCGGATCCGGCCCGTCGCCTGGGAAACAGGCATCGCTCTGCGCTTCGAGGTGTACGGCTGTAAAATATCAGGTCAGTACCATGGAGATCCCAGTGCTTCACACACTATATCTCTCTGTCTGGCAGACGCTACTTAGCGTCACCTAGCATTACATAGGGGCGGCGGGTAGCCTAGCGGTTAGAGCGTTGGGCCAGCAACCGAAAAAGTTGCTAGATTGAATCCCCGGGCTGACGAGGTAAAAATCTGTCGTTCTGCCCCAGAACAAGGCAGTTAACCCACTGTTCCTAGGCCGTCATTGTAAATAAGAATTTGTTCTTAACTGACTTGCCGAGTTAAATAAAGGATAAATACATTAGAGATGTTAGTTTACCATTCAAATGACCAAACAACATTCAAATGCATGCAAGTCACTGCTGGTGATGGTATATTGTTTGACCTTTCGGTAAAATGAGTGTCTACGTGTTCCTTTAGGATTTGTTTAGGCCTCTCATCTCTCATGTACCTGGTTGATATTTTCCTCCTCATCTAGAAGAGTAGCTGAAATGATTTACTAAGGGACTGTAGGTTATTTATAATGAGGGATACATGGATGCAATCAGATCTCTCTGAAATGAACATTTCCATGCAGGCTGTTGTTAAAAAAGAGGAGTCTCTAAGTTTGTAACAGAACTAAAGTTGTCTATCAACTGTAAAAATTGAGCACAACAGAACCAGCTACAACTGAAGTATCTGATCATTAATGAATTTGAGCCATTCATTGTTTAGCATAGCAGCCACATATCATCAGGTAATTAGGAATTGTAGGCGTGTGTGCAAAGGCCGGTTGGTTGGAGGCGTGACCACTTTGAGCGGGCCAAATCCGACTTAACAAGAATAGCCACAGACAGAAAACTCTACCAGGGGTTGCTAAAACGGCTCTCAAAACAGTCTTGTACAACCCACTTGAACTCGCCCTACTGTTCCGAGTGCTTAGCTTACAGAAACGGACCACCTCTATTGTGTATGCAGACAAACTGATCCCCTGCATGAACCTCGTCACACCAATGACATCTAGGATCCATATTCACTGCGCGTCTTCCATTACGTTCAGAAAATTCCACAGAACACCTTGCGCCCTGGAACTCAGAACGATACCTGACCACAGCTGTCCTTTCAGCAGGGCGCTCAGATCGCTCAAAATAACCCTCATCAAGATGTGGCCAATATCTAATAGTCCTACACATCACTTATTATTATTATTATTATTATTATTATTATTATTATTATTATTACAAATAGAAGAGTATCACTTCTCACAATGGTGCTGGTTTAGTAAAGTTAGATCAAAGCTGAATCAATGTCTCACAAGATCACAAAGTGATTCAGTAGTATTTTACATAGCAGATCCGTATATCCAGTACACTACATGACCAAAAGTATGTGGACATGCTCGTGGAACATCTCATTCCAAAATCATGGGCATTAATATGGAGTTGGTCCCCCCTTTGCTGCTATAACAGCCTCCACTCTGTGAAGGCTTTCCACTAGATGTTGGAACATTGCTGCGGGGACTTCCATTCAATTACAAGAGCATTAGTGAGGTCGGGCACTGATGTTGGGCGATTAAGCCTGGCTCGCAGACGGCGTTCCAATTCATCCCAAAGGTGTTCAATGGGGTTGGAAGCACCGAATCGTCTAGAATGTCATTGTATGCTGTAGCATTATGATTTCCCTACACTGGAACTAAGGGGCCTAGCCCGAACTATGAAAAACAGACCATTATTCCTTCTCCACTAAACTTTACAGTTGGCACTATGCATGGTGTGTGGCTGCTCGGCCATGGAAACCCATTTCATGAAGCTCCCGATGAACAGTTCTTGTGCTGACGTTGCTTCCAGAGGCAGTTTGAAACTTGGTAGTGAGTGTTGCAACTGAGGACAGACTATTTTTACGCACTAAGCAGTTCAGCACTCGTCGGTCCCGTTCTGTGAGCTTGTGTGTCCTGCCACTTCACGGCTAAGCCGTTGTTGGCCCTAGACGTTTCCACTTCACAATAACAGCACTTACAGTTGAGAGGGGCAGCTCTAGCAGGGCAGAAATTTGACAAACTGACTTGTTGGAAAGGTGGCATCCTATGACGGTGCCACGTTGAATGACACTGAGCTCTTCAATAAGGCCATTCTACTGCCAATGTTTATCTATGGAGATTGCATGGCTGTATGCTCTATTTTATACACCTGTCAGCAACGGGTGTGGCTGAAATAGCAGAATCCACTAATTTGAAGGGGTGTCCACATACTTTTGTATATATAGTGTAATACCATATAGGCCTACTGTAGCATACTGTAGTAGGACTATAATACAGTATGTTACACCAAAAACACCTCCTCAGTCATTTCTTGTCTGAAGCTGAATAGTCCAATATTCTTTCAACAATCATTAAAGCTCTACAGTGCACACACTACAGGCTATGCTTAGATTGAATCAAAATAGACCTACAAGAAATGCTAATATAGTTGATTGTTCACGCCATCTGCTTTCATTCGCTGATGAAACAGTCATTCTAGAAGCTCTAAATGCATCTTCCCATGAAACTGATTGACTTCAAGTGACTGGCATGCAGTTTGGACATTTCACCTGTAAAACGGGAAGAATTATCACTCACCGTTGACAGATGATGGTCTAGTTTGAAGATGGCCTTAATTTGAAAAGAGGAACTTGGTGTTTGAGATTATTAAAAATATATCATTTTCTTGAGACAAGATGTGTGGGCAAATAGGCAGACATGGCAATTGGAGGATGCATTTTATGCACCTATTCTATAGTGATATTCAATCTGTTGATACAAACTTTGATTGAGGAAATGATGACGTCATTTCATAATTTTATTTGCGCTCCCCAACCCCCCAAAAGAGCACTAAACCATGTCTCCTCGGCTATTGGAGATTGTAGCACAGCCTCTGACGGTCATAGAGACAATCCAAGTATATCCCATATGCATTGGAGTCATGTCTTTCCCCCGGCATTTTACAGCTTGTTTCTAGCATAAAGCATTGTGGACTAAAGCGTAATTATAGATCATTTTATATATTCAGGTCCATTTCATTTGTATTAAAATCAATTATATCAGTAGCAAGCTTTGGACCCCAGGAAAAGTAGCTGCTGCCTTGGCAACAGCTAATGCGGATCCAGAATAAAAATTAAAAAAATACCTTAATTCCTGTTTATCATCTTCACGCTCTCTCTCTCGAACTGAACAGGACATCAGTAGGCCTAGCTTGTGCTCACAGATATTGCATTTTTTTGGACAAATTAACTCGCCTCCTGAAATGCCACCACACACAGTACAGTCATTGGTTAGGCAGCACAGTAGGGTTTACATCAATAAGAGCAGGGCAGGCTGATTGAGACCACACTAGGTGCACTTGATATTGCGCGCCCAGCATAGAATCAGGGATGAGGGGCAGCATCGGGCACACATGAGATACTATAATAAGCAACTCATTCTCCAACCCTGAGTAATATTGCATTTCATCGATTACAAATTACATTACCCTTCCCTGGACTAAATTTTAAAAAGCATGACCTTCTCCCATTTTCCTCTGGGTAACTATTGTGTACATTTCAGTGTCTCCCTAACTCACAGTAGTGAGAGCCCAGTGAGAGAGGATCTACTCCGAGGCGAGTGCTGCCTTCTACATTATGAAGGAGAGCCGCATGAAGATGATTACGCATTGATGTTACCTGATGTTTAGATGTACCTCATTCAATATGGATGACATCAACAGCAGGCAGGCCGGCAGACAGAGTAGTTTAGCGGGCCAGGCGAGCGGCTTCTCATAGCTGAGTACTGCAACTGCCTGCATAGACACGCACACACTCACACACACACCATCTCCGTGGCTCTTGTCCTACCCTCTGTCCTTTCCCCAACCCCCTCAGTCTCAGCCCCCTGCTGGGTCCACAAAGTCTGCAGTGATCTTCATCAGTGTGATGCTGGCAACCTTCCACCCACTACAAGGCTTTGATTGTGGTCAGGTTCACAGCGCCCCATGCCTCTTTGTCGACATGCATTTATTTTATGACATTGTGAAGGGCTTTATCTATGTGTGTGCATTTGTTTGTCTGCGAGTCTGTCTGTGTACGCTAGCTTTTGTATGTGTTCGTTTTTGTGCTTGTTAGTGTGTGTGAGAGCCCGTGCCTTTGTGTGTGCGTGTCTGTGCGTTTGTGTGTTTGCGTGCCCGTGTGTGCATTTGCATGTGTGTATGTGCAGAGGGCAGTGCGGTGCTGGCACACAGCTGGAGCGCTTCAATGTTTGGGCGTGAGACCAGACCGCACTGCAGACACACACACGCACAGACATACACACACACACACACACCGCACTGCGGACACACACACACACACACACACACACACCGCACTGCAGACACATCACAGGAGCAGGGAGCGCCACTCTGTGACCTCATCAGCCGACGGCAGGCAGGGCACCACTCTGATCACACTGCCAGCTGGATGTTCTGCACACGCTCAGAGAGGAGAGGAGACAGAGAGAGAGTCAGAGAGAGAGAGAGAGAGAGAGTCAGAGAGAGAGACAAAGAGAGACAAAGAGAGAGAGAGATGGAGAGAGACAGAGTCAGAGAGAGAGCGTGATCTTGTAATTCTCTGGTCAGGTTTGAGAGGTTCTGCTTTAAGGCTGCTTTCAGTCCTGCATTCAGAGAGATTACTGACAAATGCTTTTTAGGAGATATCAAAGTGGTCCGTTCTAAGCCCACAGAGAAACAGCCCACTGAGCTAAACGATGTTTCCACGTCATTTCAATGACATGACATGGAACCAACATGGAATAGACGTTGAATTGACATTTGTGCCCAGTGGGAGGGCCTTCAGGTTGTGTCTAATCTTATCTGGTCTTTGCACATGAGATGTGCCCTGCAGTTGGAGGTACTGTACACACCTACGTATTAATAGCTTAACCTCATCCCTTCTGACTGCTGACTCTCTGCTGTGCTATTGGTAAATAAGGCCATGTGTATGTTTAGCCACAGAGTTCCCCAGCCAAACCCTGGGTTACCCTGCTCAGCCTTGCCCCTTGCAGTGGTGTGCCACTACACACACACGCGGTCGGTTTCTGGGTGTGTCCGGTGTGCGTGCTGCCCAAAACAGTCCCAAATGAGGTGCATTAAAAGCTCGTGAATACAGCAGATGATCTGTGGTGCTCTGATCACCAAAACTTCCAAATCCCCCTGGAAACCCCCCTCTCTAACTCTCTCTTATCCATCCGCTTCAAAGAGCGAGAGCGTGAGCCACCGCAGTGGAGTGCCTTAGCTTCCCTCTGACATGGCTCCATCAGAGATCACAGGGATCACACTCACAGGGCGCTTGGCAGGCGATGAAAGAGAAATTCTCAGCCTCAAACGGATGACAAATCTCCCCGTGAGCGTTTGGTCCTGTCCTGAGGAACCATGGCGTCGTCTCTGATTCGATTTGGACTCGTTTGGGTCTCCTGGGAGTCACGTAGAACTAGTTTATTCTTCTCTGTTTTGAACAGGAACTGTGATAACGATGGAAAAGATTGAATGAAGCCTTGTTCTGTTGGTTTGGCAGAGTTACACTGAGTTTCATACAGTCGCAGACGTTCCAAGAATATATCTCCTTTTATCCCTCTCCCTGGGAGCAGATTGTAAAGATGATATTGGTTACTGCAGGTCACTGCAGACTCTTTTGATTAAGTGGATGGAAAGGAAAGAGACGGCCAGTCAGGAGACAGACAAGACAGTCAGCCTGTGTGTGTGGATTCATTCCCGGAACATTTTTCTGACCCGGAAGGTGCAAACGGCACAAAGTGAAACCGCCACCAGCAGCAAGCAGTTAGGGCGTATGAAAGGTAGAATGAAAGGTAGAATGCACAAGGCACTCAAGCGGATGAAAATGAACGAACACAGATTCAGGATGAAAGGTCGGAGAACACAGGGCTAAATTAGAGCAGAGGTATAGAACAGCAAAAGGAAAGGGGGGACGATGGGGATGAAGGGAGGGAGGGGGTTCAAGATGAAAGAAAAGCTCTCCCAGGTAGAAATGACCGCTGAAGGAAGGGAGAGTTTTAATTGGATGCCGGGAGACAAACACTCCAGGCGGAGACATTAGTATTCAAGCGGTTGGGGAGGAGAGAGAGAGAGAGAGAGACAGACAGAGAGAGAGAGAGAGAGAGCGAGAGAAGGAAAGAGAGAATGAGAGAGAGGTGGAGGCATCACAACGAGAGAGTGTTTCTCTCTCACACCATCACTATCACTCACTGTCTCAGTCATTCAACCCATCCCTATCTTTTCCCCTATTAACACATGAACCATGAAAACAACCTTCTCGGACTGGTGATACAAATCATTTATTGAGATAAAAATATCCCCCTCAGGTTCTCCCTCAAATCCCTCTTGCTCATTGAAAGACTTATGCTAACCTCTATCTCTCTCTCCCTCTCACAGAGTATCCATGTTCAGGCATGCTTGGCATGGTATCGGGCCTAATCACTGATGCCCAGATCACAGCTTCGTCCCACACGGACCGGAGCTGGGTACCCGAGAACGCCCGCCTGCTGACCAGCCGCTCCGGGTGGACCCTGCTGCCCCAGCCCCAGCCCTTCACCTCAGAGTGGCTACAGGTTAGATCAACTATATTAATAGACGATTCTTATGGGGGGGTTTTGGCTTTGCAATTAGAGATAGGTTTGATGGTTGTGAAATGTTATTGGTTCATATAAATGTTGGTTTTCTGAGGATCTATCCTACCTTTACGTACAAAGAATTTGGCCAAAATGATGATGAGTTTACAAATAAACAGTTCGGAAACACTTTACTTATGGCATATAGGTATAAGGCATTATGATGCTGTTTTGAGTACCTATGAACTGCTTATAATGCGTTTCCTCTCCATTCATCTGCAGGTGGACCTGGGGGAGGAGAAGCTGGTACGAGGGCTCATCATCCAGGGAGGGAAACACAGAGAGAACAAGGTGTTCATGAAGAAGTTCAGACTGGGATACAGTAACAACGGATCTGATTGGAAGATGGTCCAGGACGCCAGCGGCAACAAGCCAAAGGTAAGAGGGAGAACAGTTTTCATTGGTTGTTTGTTTGTTGGGTTTACCGTGTTGAGCAGTTGACAGAAAGTAGGGTTTTGTTGACTATCTAATGGGAAATGATCTCCCTCTTCCAAACTGAAAACACATTTGTTGTACTGTGGCTGTTGAAACATTTATGGAGTCCATTTGGGTAGTACTTTATAGCACATTAGGATAACCATCTGTAAGGTTTCTCCTAGTCCTACTGCTGACTAGTGTCTATCCTCATAGTATTCTGCTGATGTTGCTCAAGCCTTTCAGTAGAACCGTACTCCACTCAAGAGAGCGGGGAAAAGGTCAGGAGAGCTGAGAGAGAGCGTGTGACACGCAGAAACGACCCTAGATGTATCTGCCGGCGTCGGCATGCTTTGAGTGTGCCACACGCGCACACAGCGCCTTACACACACACCGTACACACACACACACACAGACGCAAACCTCCAGGAAGTACCTCTACAGCCCCGTCCCGATTATAACTTTCTGCGACAGGATGTGGTGTAAATGTGTCCCAGATCACCTGATGGTTGATTTATGAAGGAGTGAGAGGCTGGGTCCTACTTGTCTCTCCCTCTTTCCCTAAGGAAGTCCGAGCATCAAATACAGACAAGACTTGTTCCAGTGTTAATGGTCACTAATCCACTACACTCCATCACTGTCTCCTCCTCTACCTCTCCTCTCTTCTCATCTCCACTACTGTCCCCTCCTCTACTTCTCCTCTCTTCTCCTCTCCACTACTGTCCCCTCCTCTACCTCTCCTCTCTTCTCATCTCCACTACTGTCCCCTCCACTACCTCTCCTCTCTTCTCCTCTCCACTACTGTCCCCTCCTCTACCTCTCCTCTCTTCTCATCTCCACTACTGTCCCCTCCTCTACCTCTCCTCTCTTCTCATCTCCACTACTGTCCCCTCCACTACCTCTCCTCTCTTCTCCTCTCCACTACTGTCCCCTCCTCTACCTCTCCTCTCATCTCCACTACTGTCCCTTCCTCTACTTCTCCTCTCTTCTCCTCTCCACTACTGTCCCCTCCTCTACCTCTCCTCTCTTCTCCTCTCCACTACTGTCCCCTCCTCTACCTCTCCTCTCTTCTCCTCTCCACTACTGTCCCCTCCTCTACCTCTCCTCTCTTCTCATCTCCACTACTGTCCCCTCCTCTACCTCTCCTCTCTTCTCATCTCCACTACTGTCCCCTCCTCTACCTCTCCTCTCTTCTCATCTCCACTACTGTCCCCTCCTCTACCTCTCCTCTCTTCTCATCTCCACTACTGTCCCCTCCTCTACCTCTCCTCTCTTCTCCTCTCCACTACTGTCCCCTCCTCTACCTCTCCTCTCTTCTCCTCTCCACTACTGTCCCCTCCTCTACCTCTCCTCTCTTCTCCTCTCCACTACTGTCCCCTCCTCTACCTCTCCTCTCTTCTCATCTCCACTACTGTCCCCTCCTCTACCTCTCCTCTCTTCTCATCTCCACTACTGTCCCCTCCTCTACCTCTCCTCTCCTCTCCACTACTGTCCCCTCCTCTACCTCTCCTCTCTTCTCCTCTCCACTACTGTCCCCTCCTCTACCTCTCCTCTCTTCTCATCTCCACTACTGTCCCCTCCTCTACCTCTCCTCTCTTCTCCTCTCCACTACTGTCCCCTCCTCTACCTCTCCTCTCTTCTCCTCTCCACTACTGTCCCCTCCTCTACCTCTCCTCTCCTCTCATCTCCACTACTGTCCCCTCCTCTACCTCTCCTCTCATCTCCACTACTGTCCCCTCCTCTACCTCTCCTCTCTTCTCCTCTACTCTCCTGCCCTTTCATCTCCTCGCCTCTACGTGTACCTCTGTTATTCCCTAACAGAATCCTCCTTTCTTATTCAGATGACAAGATCAGAAGCTGAGCAGCGAGAAAGCATTCGTCCTCTCCTCTATCTTACCCCTTCTCTACGTTATTCCCAAAGAAAAGGCCCCTAGCCTCTCTCTTTCCTCTAAATAGAGAACTTCAGAGGCTGAGCAGAGACAGAGTGAGCTGAGGCTGCCCTTGACCGCTGTGTCCTGCTGGGGCGGCAGGTGCTAGTTGTAGCCACCGGGCTCTCGTTTACAGTCTCACTGACAGTGCTTTTAGATGTCAGCCGGAGAAATCTGGTCCATCTTCCATTGTTTTCTCCCCTCTCTCAGCCCTGCTCGAGCCCTGCTCATTTTCCAAAGGAAGGAATAAGTCTGCCTTAGGGTCTCTGTGATAGGAGAGAGACATCAGAGAGAGCAATGACATTATCAGACAGTAACATTTCTCTCTCGTTTTCTCTCTCTGTGTATGTCTCTCTCTCTCTGTATCTGTCTCTCTCTGTATCTGTATCTGCCTCTCTCAGCCTCTCTCTCAGCTGCAGTGTGTACGGTATAGGACTTCTCTGCTGTTGTCGATGAAATAACACAGGTGGTCCTCTCCACAGATTTTCGAGGGGAATCAGAACTACGATACACCAGAGCTGAGGACCGTGGAGCCCTTGCTGACCCGATACATCAGGGTTTACCCAGAGAGGTCCACCCCTGCTGGGATGGGCCTGCGTCTCGAGCTCCTGGGCTGTGAGATCGAAGGTAGGTCTTAAATGGAATCCTACACACACACGCATTTTAATTGTACTCCACGTGGAGTCAACAGCTGTCCAGGGCCCAGTAGGCCCCACTATCTCTCCCTGAGAGGGACAGTTGTCTAGTCTCCATGCATGCTGCATCAAAGCCATTCCTGAAGCAAGACCGCTCATACATATTACATGGGATCAAATGAAACCCCATCTGCCCTGAGGATTACTGCCAACCCCTTCCAGTCCCTGTTCCATCGTTTCTCTGGGGCCACTCTCCTCTTTCTCTCTCTCCTCTCCCCTCTGTCTGCCTCGCTCTATCTCTGTCTCGCTCTCTTCACCTCGCCCCCCCCCCTCTCTCTCTCTGTGTGTGTCTCTCTCTCTCCACCTGTCTTTCTCTCTCTCCTCTTTCTCTCTCCCCTCTCTGCTATGAGAACATGCTCTGGCGGGCCAGGCCTAAGTGGATTTACATATTGGATTTCAGGGAGGCTGTAGCAAGCGCAGCCCTGTGTAAGCCATGGAGTCCCACCGGGGCTTTAGAAGGATGATAATGCTTGTTTTCACTGTTAATGCCACCACACACTCAAAAACACACACACAGACACACTCACACACACACACACACACACACACACACACACACACACACACACACACACACACACACACACACACACACACACACACACACACACACACACACACACACACAGCACACATACACACGCACGCACGCACGCACACACACAAATACAGACACAGGTACGTGAGTGGTGGTGTGTAAGCTAAGCCCCAGGAGTACAGATAAATTCATCTTTCTCCAGCTAGAGCATTGACCCTGTCAACGACCTTTCCACCCTGAATCTGACAGAGGTTGATCACTCATATTTCATATAGCAGAGGGCGAGGGATTACATAATTCTAGATTACACATGTACTCTTTCTTCTCCCTTTCTCTCTCAATCTCCTTCTCTCTCCATCTCCCTGTCTCTCCATCTCCCTGTCTCTCCATCTCCCTCTCTCTCCATCTCCCTCTCTCTCCATCTCCCTCTCTCTCCATCTCCCTCTCTCTCCACCTCCCTCTCTCTCCATCTCCTTCTCTCTCCTTCTCTCTCTCTCTCAATCTCCCTGTCCCTCCATCTCCTTCTCTCTCCATCTCCTTCTCTCTCCATTTCCTTCTCTCTCCATCTCCTTCTCTCTCCATCTCCAACTCCAACTCCCTCTCTCTCAATCTCCCTCTCTCTCAATCTCCCTCTCTCTCAATCTACCTCTCTCTCAATCTACCTCTCTCTCAATCTACCTCTCTCTCAATCTACCTCTCTCTCAATCTACCTCTCTCCCAATCTACCTCTCTCCCAATCTCCCTCATCTCCCTCTCTCTCCATCTCCCTCACTTCTTCCCACCCTCCCTCCCTCCCTGCCTCCCTCCCTCCCCTCCCGCTGTCCTGGGGAAGCCCATTCATTACTCTGTCAGGGTAAACACATCCAGGCGGTGTGTTAGCGGAGCATGGATCAGAGCTGCGGCCATGCCCACATCCAACGAGGCCAGTGGGCCCTAATTATAGGCCAGGGTGGGGCCCAGCCTCCAGCCCAATTCTAGACCCATGCATCTGATCTCCAGCCTAAACACAAATCTAGCTTGTATTCCAAATGGCACCCTATTCCCTAAGTAGTGCCTTGGTCAAAAGTAGTTCACAATTTAGGAAATAGGGTGCCATTTGGGACACAAACCTAAAGCCTCAGCATCCACCATCCACTGGCTCTATTCACACTAAACCTTCCTCTGTATCCTGATAAAAGGGGCTGTTAATAGCTCAGTGATTGAATCCACTGGCATGGCCTGCCATGTATGTGTTTGTATATGTTTGCGTGTGTGGTGTATGTGCGTGGTGTACTGTATGCGTGGTGTATGTAGGTGGTTTATGTGCGTGTTGTATGTGTGTAGTGTACTGTATGTGTGGTGTATGTGCGTGGTGTATGTAGGTGGTTTATGTGCGTGGTGTACTGTATGTGTGGTGTACTGTATGTGTGGGGTATGTGCGTAGTATATGTAGGTGCTGTATGTGTGTGGTATATGTGCATGGTGTATGTGCGTGGTGTACTGTATGTGCGTGGTGTACTGTATGTGCGTGGTGTACTGTATGCGTGGTGTATGTGCGTGGTATATGTGCGTGGTGTATGTGCGTGGTGTACTGTATGCGTGGTGTATGTGCGTTGTGTATGTGCGTGGTGTATGTGCGTGGTGTATGTGCGTGGTGTACTGTATGCGTGGTGTATGTGCGTGGTGTATGTGCGTGGTGTATGTGCGTGGTGTATGTAGGTGGTGTATGTGTGGTGTTTTTGTGTGGTGTACTGTATGTGCGTGGTGTACTGTATGCGTGGTGTATGTGCGTGGTATATGTGCGTAGTGTATGTGTGCGGAGGTATGTGCGTGGTGTACTGTATGCGTGGTGTATGTGCACGGTGTATGTGCGTGGTGTATGTGTGTGGTGTACTGTATGTGTGTAGTGTATGTGTGTAGTGTATGTGTGTAGTGTATGTGTGTAGTGTATGTGTGTGGTGTATGTGTGTGGTGTAGTGTATGTTTGTAGTGTATGTGTGTAATGTATGTGTGTGGTGTATGTGTGTAGTGTACTGTATGTGTGTAGTGTATGTGTGTAGTGTATGTGTGTGGTGTATGTGTGTAGTGTACTGTATGTGTGTAGTGTATGTGTGTAGTGTATGTGTGTGGTGTACTGTATGTGTGTAGTGTATGTGTGTAGTGTATGTGTGTAGTGTATGTGTGTGGTGTACTGTATGTGTGTGGTGTACGTGTGTAGTGTATGTGTGTATGTGTGTGGTGTAGTGTATGTGTGTAGTGTATGTGTGTAGTGTACTGTATGTGTGTAGTGTATGTGTGTAGTCTATGTGTGTGGTGTACTGTATGTGTGTAGTGTATGTGTGTAGTGTACTGTATGTGTGTAGTGTACTGTATGTGTGTAGTGTATGTGTGTAGTGTACTGTATGTGTGTAGTGTAGTGTATGTGTGTAGTGTATGTGTGTGGTGTACTGTATGTGTGTAGTGTATGTGTGCAGTGTACGTGTGTACCGTAATTTCCGGACTATTAAACGCACCTGAATATAAGCCGCACCCACTGAATTAAAAAATATAGATTATTTTGAACATAAATAAGCCGCACATGTCTATAAGCCGCAGGTGCCTACCGGTACATTGAAACAAATTAACTTTACACAGGCTTTAACAAAACACAGCTTGTAACAAAAATAAATAGGCTTTAACGAAGCACGGCTTGTAACAAAAATAAATAGGCTTTAACGAAACACGGCTTGTAACAAAAATAAATAGGCTTTAACGAAACACGGCTTGTAACAAAAATAAAAAATTAGCAGTAAGCTTTACCAGTAGTTGTCTTTTTGCACTGAGTCAATTCCTCACGCTGCTGTTTCCAACGTCTTATCATCGACTCATTAAGACCAAGCTCCCGTGCAGCAGCTCTATTTCCTTTTCCAACAGCCAGATCAATCGCCTTCAACTTGAAAGCTGCATCATATGCATTTCTCCGTGTCTTTGCCATGATGAGGGTGACAAAATAACTACCGTAATCAGAATGATGAGAAGTTTGAGAGCGCTCGATTTAATCTAAACAGTAAACAAAAAAGTTGTTTGACCTTAACCCGTTCGGCAATTTCATTGGTCTAATGAAAGCTTCATGCCGCCAAAAAAACTGAGCACGTCACAGAATGTTTTTTTGGAAAAGTGGGAAAGTGGGAAAAATCCATATATTAGCCGCGTCATTGTTTAAGCCGCGAGGTTCAAAGCCTGGGAAAAAAGTTGCGGCTTATAGTCCGGAATTTACGGTAGTGTATGTGTGTAGTGTATGTGTGTGGTTTATGTGTGTGGTGTAGTGTATGTGTGTAGTGTATGTGTGTAGTGTATGTGTGTAGTGTATGTGTGTAGTGTACGTGTGTAGTGTACGTGTGTAGTGTACGTGTGTAGTGTATGTGTGTGGTGTACGTGTGTGGTGTACGTGTGTGGTGTATGTGTGTAGTGTACTGTATGTGTGTAGTGTATGTGTGTAGTGTATGTGTGTGGTGTACTGTATGTGTGTAGTTTATGTGTGTAGTGTATGTGTGTACTGTATGTGTGTGGTGTACTGTATGTGTGTGGTGTACGTGTGTAGTGTATGTGTGTAGTGTATGTGTGTAGTGTACTGTATGTGTGTAGTGTACATGTATGGTGTACGTGTGTGGTGTACGTGTGTAGTGTATGTGTGTGGTGTATGTGTGTGGTGTACTGTATGTGTGTAGTGTATGTCTGTAGTGTACTGTATGTGTGTAGTGTATGTGTGTAGTGTACTGTATGTGTGTAGTGTACTGTATGTGTGTAGTGTACTGTATGTGTGTAGTGTACTGTATGTGTGTAGTGTATGTGTGTAGTGTATGTGTGTAGTGTATGTGTGTGGTGTATGTGTGTGGTGTATGTGTGTGGTGTATGTGTACGTGTGTGGTGTACGTGTGTAGTGTATGTGTGTGGTGTATGTGTGTGGTGTACTGTATGTGTGTAGTGTATGTCTGTAGTGTACTGTATGTGTGTAGTGTATGTGTGTAGTGTACTGTATGTGTGTAGTGTACTGTATGTGTGTAGTGTACTGTATGTGTGTAGTGTACTGTATGTGTGTAGTGTATGTGTGTGGTGTATGTGTGTGGTGTATGTGTACGTGTGTAGTGTACGTGTGTAGTGTACGTGTGTAGTGTACGTGTGTAGTGTACGTGTGTAGTGTATGTGTGTAGTGTATGTGTGTAGTGTATGTGTGTAGTGTATGTGATACCAAACCCTACAAAGGAGCAGCTGAATGCAAGATTAACATTAACTTTCTCTCTCTCTCTCTCTGCCCCTCCCTCCCTCTCTCTCCCCCTCTCTCTCTCCCCCTCTCTCTCTCTTCCCCTCTCTCTCCCTCTCTCCTCCGCAGCTCCCACAATCACCCCCACCACGCCGGCCCCCACCACCGCCCCATCAGACGACTGTGATGATGACCAGGCCAGCTGCCACAGTGGAACAGGTGATGACTACGAAGTGACAGGTGCTAACATCACTCTCATGAGACTGCTACCTCCTCTACCCTACTCCTCTACCCTACTCCTCTACCCCTACTCCTCTACCCCTACTCCTCTACCCCTACTCCTCTACCCCTACTCCTCTACCCCTACTCCTCTACCCCTACTCCTCTACCCCTACTCCTCTACCCCTACTCCTCTACCCTACTCCTCTACCCCTACTCCTCTACCCCTACTCCTCTACCCTACTTCTCTACCCTACTCCTCTACCCCTACTCCTCTACCCCTACTCCTCTACCCCTACTCCTCTACCCCTACTCCTCTACCCTACTCCTCTACCCCTACTCCTCTACCCTACTCCTCTACCCCTACTCCTCTACCCTACTCCTCTACCCCTACTCCTCTACCCTACTCCTCTACCCCTACTCCTCTACCCCTACTCCTCTACCCTACTCCTCTACCCCTACTCCTCTACCCCTACTCCTCTACCCCTACTCCTCTACCCTACTCCTCTACCCCTACTCCTCTACCCTACTCCTCTACCCCTACTCCTCTACCCCTACTCCTCTACCCCTACTCCTCTACCCTACTCCTCTACCCCTACTCCTCTACCCCTACTCCTCTACCCTACTCCTCTACCCCTACTCCTCTACCCTACTCTCGCTTTATACTAAGCCCACATACCTAGATAAACACACACACACACCTAATCACCTGCACCTGCAACCCCATCTTTACCCCTTTACAACCTAATGAGAAACCTTATCTCATGCACCTCAGAGCCTGTCTTCCACCCTCAACCGGACGTCCTCCCTCACATCTGACCTGCCCTCGCACCTGTCTGCCTCTCCTCCTCCTCCCATCCCCCACCCAGCTGTGTTTCCCTCTCACCTGCACCTGTCTGCCTCTCCTCCTCCTCCCATCCCCCACCCAGCTGTGTTTCACTCTCACCTGCACCTGTCTGCCTCTCCTCCTCCTCCCATCCCCCACCCAGCTGTGTTTCCCTCTCACCTGCACTTGTCTGCCTCTCCTCCTCCTCCCATCCCCCACCCAGCTGTGTTTCCCTCTCACCTGCACCTGTCTGCCTCTCCTCCTCTCCCATCCCCCACCCAGCTGTGTTTCCCTCTCAGCCTTTTATCTCTCAGCAGCCTTGGTCTCTTTCTAGCCTGGCCTCTTTCCCCACTAACCGGATAATAACCTGCCGTACTGCCCCTGACTTCCACCTTTCTATACAATGCTGTTCCCTATGGATATGTCCTGACCGGCACCCTGTTCCTTTTATAGTGTACAACTTTTTCCCAGGGCCCTTAGGGCATTGGTCAGTAGCAGTGCACTACATAGGGAATAGGGTGCCATTTGGGACATGGAGTTCGCTCTTTGGCTATTCCTCTCTCCTAGCCCCATTTCAATGCAGCAGTCTCCAGTGTTCAGTGATGTGCATGGCACTCTCAGTCACTCTGGTTCTCTGCCTCCTGGCCCTACATATAGTGAAAGAGGGAGTGTGGACGTGTTTGGTAAGAGTTAAGAGACATAGAAGGAGAGGGGGCATCCGTTTGGCACCAGAATAATGTGTTACGGCTAGGCTAACTATGCTATGTTTAATGCGTTACGGCTAGGCTAACTATGCTATGTTTAATGTGTTACGGCTAGGCTAACTATGCTATGTTTAATGTGTTACGGCTAGGCTAACTATGCTATGTTTTACGGCTAGGCTAACTATGCTATGTTTTATGTTTTACAGCTAGGCTAACTATGCTACACTGTTATGTGTCACGGCTAGGCTAGTCTCTCTAGACAGACGGGTCGCCTCCCACAATGTAACTAATGTTCCTAGTGCGGTTGCCCTATGTCTGGGATTTCCTAGACTACGGCTAGGCTAACTGTGCTAACACTGTGTTGTTCTGACAGGTGGAACCACAATGCCAGAGGCTATGACAGATGTGGACACCATCCCAGGTTAGTACCCATTGTATTATCAGTGTACTGTATACGAGACTGGTGTCTGTGTGACTGTATGCGTGTGTGAGGGGCTTAGAATCGATGTGTGTGAGGTTCATTCGTGTGTGGGTTGAACTCGTTTTTTCCAGTAGTAGACTACTGAAGAAAAATCTGTCCTCTAGTATTCATCAGATGTGAACTGTGGGGCTGCTCATCTTACAGAGAGCTTGTCACTATCCCTGCTCCAGTCCTCCTTAGAATGTAAAAACCAAAAACCTCTTAATTGGGAACAGGATTTCTTCAGAAAAATGTGTCTGTGTGCCTGAAATGTGGTTCCACATGGGAATTCCATCCTTTGTGTTTAATGGGTAAATATATTCTGCTGCCTGCAGAAACTAGTTAAAACCCAGAGATTATTAAAGGGAATATTGGCTCACATTTTTTATTCTTTGGAGAGCTGGGGCCTTAGCGTTTGCACAGACACAGACATACAGGCTTTCAGAGGCAGAGCTGACATCCTTAACATATCTCCCTTGTGCTGCCTCTTTGGAAGTCTCTTTCTTTATCCAATTTGATAACAAAACGAAGCTCCCCATCGCCCCACTCTTACATACATACTGTACTCTCAGAAGGCCTTTCAGCTCTGTGTGTGTGTGTGTGTGTGTGTGTGTGTGTGTGTGTGTGTGTGTGTGTGGTGGGGTGGGGGGGTCTCATTATAAAGTCATCTCTCTCAGTAGGCTGCTGTGAACACACACACATACTCGCTTTCTCTCTCTATCTCTCTCCTCTCCTTTCTCTCTCTATCTCTCTCCTCTCCTTTCTCTCTCTATCTCTCTCCTCTCCTGCTATCTTATTGTCATTGTACATCTTTTTTTATGAGCCCATATCCTGTTCATGCGCTCTGTTTATTAAAAGAGAACGTTAACTGGATTTATTCAACATCTCCGTGCAAAGTCCCACCCGCCATCCACCCTATTCTGGCAGGATTTACCCTCCTCTCATTGTCACTCCCTCTCGCTGTGTCTCGTAGGTTTTTTATGAAGCTCAGGAGCCCTTTCTTCTGATATTCAAGTTTCACAGTTCTCTGCTTCCCTCTAGCGATTTACCCAAATAAATCATCTCCACAACACTCGCTGTATCTAATCTAGTGAGCCCTCAGGTCATCCCAAATCCCCTCTGATTCATGTTTATACAATGGTCTATTTCAACCAGTTTGTGGTCTGGCCTACTACAGAATCTAGAATATTTATATGTGTCTCTATATGACACACTGACCTGTGATCTGTCCCCCTTGCTCTGCAGCATTCCTGTGGTTTGCGTGTGACTTTGGCTGGGCCAACGACCCCTCGTTCTGCGGTTGGACCTCAGAGGACAGCGGCTTCAGATGGCAGATACAGTCCAGCGGCACGCCCACGCTCAACACTGGACCCAACATGGACCACACAGGTACAGACACATTAAAAACAACAACGTAAGCTAATGATAACTGTGTAAGTCATTTATATCCAGTTGACCTAGTCTTCTGACACATTGTATCACACACTATCTATTTTTCTAAGTCCTTCATGACAAAGCTGGTCACACGTATTCTAACTGTCAAAACCAAGGTTTCCATTGGGTGATAGGTTTTCCCACCACTGCCTTTTAGCTGAAGAGTGATGACATCACATATTCCTTTTCTCACTGGCCCTTCCCCCTTGTCATGTCCCATCCAGGTGGATCTGGTAATTTCATCTACACCCTAGCGACAGGCGCCCAGGAAACGGAGGTTGCTAGGCTGGTCAGTCCAGGGGTAACAGTCGGTCAGTCTGACCTGTGCGTCTCGTTCTGGTACCACATGTTTGGCTCGCACATCGGCACGCTACACATCAAACAGAGGAAGGAGACGGTGGACGGCATGGCCGACATACTTCTGTGGACCGTGAGCGGTCACCAGGGCAACCGCTGGAGAGAGGGACGCGTGCTGGTGCCGCACTCCAGTAAACCCTATCAGGTATGGAGAGAGAGTCTCTGATCTATAGGATTGGACAGATCAATGTAGTATGTCTCATATACATTACAACTACATTATATATACAAAAGTATGTGAACAACCCTTTCAAATCAGTGGATTTTGCCTTTTTCAGCCCCACTCGTTGCTAACAGGTGTATAAAATCGAGCACACAGCCATGCAATCTCCATATACAAACATTGGCAGTAGAATGGTCTTACTGAAGAGCTCAGTGACTTTCAACGTGGCACCGTCATAGGATGCTACCTTTCCAACAATTTGTCAAATTTCTGCCCTGCTAGAGCTGCCCCGGTCAACTGTAAGTGCTGTTATTGTGAAGTGGAAACGTCTAGGAGCAACAATGGCTCAGCCGCGAAGTGGTAGGACACACAAGCTCACAGAACGGAGTGCTGAAGCGCATAGTGCATAAAAATCATCAGTCCTCAGTTGCAACACTCACTACCGAGTTCCAAACTGCCTCTGGAAGTAATGTCAGCACAATAACTTTTCGACAGGAGCTTCATGAAATGGGTTTTCATGGCCGAGCAGCCGCACACAAGCCTAAGATCACCATGCGCAATGCCAAGCGTCGACTGTAGTGATGTAAAGCTCGCCGCCATTGGACTCTGGAGCAGTGGAAACATGTTCTCTGGAGTGATGAATCACCCTTCACCATCTGGCAGTCCGATGGACGAATCTGGGTTTGGCGGATGCCAGGAAAACGCTACCTGCCCCAATGCATAGTACCAACTGTAAAGTTTGGTGGAGGAGGAATAATGGTCTGGGGCTGTTTTTCATGGTTCGGGCTAGGCCCCTTAGTTCCAGTGAAGGGAAATCTTAATGCTACAGCATAAAATGACGATTCAGAGTGAAGGCTGTTACAGCAGCAAAGGGGGGACCAACTCCATATTAATGCCCATGACTTTGGAATGAGATGTTCCACGAGCAGGTGTCCTACTTTTGATCATGTAATGTCTGTTTGATATGTATAAATTCAACACTTTTTTAATTGCAGGGCACGTTTAGTTTGATTAGTGCTACTTGGTGATTAGCGAGGTGATATAAATTTGGAAATGAGTTTTTCGAGAGGTTGTTGTAAAGTTATTAAAAGGTTGTTCTCTCTTTTTTCCAGGTGGTGATTGAAGGGTTGGTGGAGAGGAAGAGCTGGGGTGATATCGCTGTGGACGATATCAAGATCCTGGACAATCTGAACATGGCTGACTGCAAGGGTGAGTGTTTCTTTGCTGCATTGATCGTTCAAGCCGGATTTGAGCCAGTGACCTAAGAACACCAGTCTGTACAGGCCTAACATTTTCAGATGCTTTCCCAGACACAGATTAAGCGTAGTCCTGGACTAAAAAGCAGACTCTCCTTTGAAGGTACTTTTTTTATTGTCTAGGACTAGGTTTAATCTGTGTCCCAGGAAACCGGCCCTCTATATCATGTTCAGTGTAAAGAGTGAAATGATTTTTCTACTATTGTGCTGGAGGGAAGGACTTTTCTAACTATCTCTCTGTCTTCCTCAACAGATCCTGATGTTCCTACAGAGCCCATGCTGCCTGAAGACAGATTCAATGAAATCAGTAAGTCACCCTATTACGTATTGATACAAAACGTTTACGAGATTACCACAGATTTCACTAATACGTCCATCTGCTCAACCTCTTCTTCACTCTCTCTTCTCTGTTACACACAGCATAGGGATTTAGTGTTGAAAAATAAGCACAAAAAAAAGCATTGTCCAAACATATGCAACAGCTATCTACAAAGCTGTAGATTTCCCTGAATAGTGGGACGGTTGAATATGAGATAAATGTTGTCCTTATAGGTCACATTACGCCAGTCTACTCACCCTCTTTTGCTCATTCTCTCCTGCAGTTGTGGACATCACAGACTTCCCTGAGATCGTGGAGAACAATGAGATCCTGAACGGTGTCAGTGGCGGGGCAGGTAACATGCTGAAGACACTGGACCCTATCCTCATCACCATCATCGCTATGAGCGCCCTAGGGGTCTTCCTGGGGGCCATCTGTGGGGTCGTCCTCTACTGTGCCTGCTCACATGGCCACATGGCTGACAGGAACTTATCCGCTCTGGAGAACTATAACTTTGAGCTGGTGGATGGAGTCAAGCTAAAGAAGGACAAACTCAATTCACAGAACTCATACACAGAGGCGTGAATAGGAAGGGGGAAGTGAGACGTGCGTGTGGGGAGTGCACAAGACTGTAGGCATAGCCAAGACTCAATAAGTTGCCGGGCCTAAAGGGACTGCCGGAAGCCTCTCATCGGAGAAGGCCCAGGTTCAGGAACCAATGGGAGGTTGTGACTGATCCATTGCTTTTCTCAGGAGCTGCAGTAACAGGAACCTACCAGTAGGGGGCACTGTGTACAAAAATAAATACAGGAGAAAAAATCTGTACAGATGATTAGATGATTATTTTAATTTTTCTATTTGATTTTCATTCATTTTTACAATCGGATGCTGGTGTTGAGACCAATTTAATGATTATAATGTTTAAAGTATTTATCATTTTCTGGGAGGAAAAAAACATTTAGTTATTATTATTTTACATCAAAGTTGTTATTTTTGTGTTGAAAGAGAAGTATCAAAATCCAAAATGAACCATAACTGACTATGTTGTTGGTTGAACTGCCACTGCCCTCTGCCTCTGTCTGCAGGTGCGGATCAGAGGTTAAGGGTTACGGTCACTCCCCTTGGCAGTAGATGGTTCTGACAGTGCCTTTAATACATCTTAGTTGCCATTTTTTCCTCCACTAAGTTCTGACAAAGTTCTGACAACGTTATGATAATGATCTGAAAACTAAAGCAGGGGCTTTAAATTAGCTAATAATCAAGTCTGCAAAACATGATCCAATCCCTCCATGGCGCTTTTCTCTCTCTGTCCCAGACACACATAATATTGTACATAAGTTTTAATATATTTTAATGCCCTTTTTTAAGAAAGTAAAAGGTAAAAAAAAAAAAAAAAGCTGCAGTATCCCTTTTTTCAATGGGTTGTGTGTTGTAAATACAATCGTTTGACTGTTGTTGTGAAGAGTGAAGTGTTGTGGTTTTATTGTTTCATTTCGTTGCTCTCCAGAAGAGAGAGCAGACTCTGTGTGCTGTGTGAAGATAGGCCGCTGTTATGACAATTCAGTGCACATTCAAAGGAGACTTGCTTGTTCAATCTGACCGACCAGTCAATGTCATCTACGTTTTCTAGATGCAATCCACTTCATGACACCATGGAGGGGACAACGAAGAAGTTATCATAAACACAAATGAAAAAAGACAAACAGTTGTATTCATGTTATTAACTTTTATACACTAACTAACATATGGCAGCCACACACCCCTATCCTCCTCCCCTCACACAGGGTCTGTCCTCTTTTCTCATATCAACAGCAGCAGTAGAGGAAGATATATGGAATGTCTGTCTGCCAGCATACCAAAAAACAACCATTGCTTTTGCTTTGCTTTAGCTGTATGAGTTGACCAGTGGAGTTGACCACCTCCAGTTCCATAGGTATGGGGTAGCAGGTAGTCTAGCGGGTAAGAGTGTTGGGGCAGTAACTGAAAGGTTTCTTGTTCGAATCCCTGAGCTGGCAAGGTGGAAAAATCTGCTGTTCAAAACAACTGTGTGCCGTGGATGTCGATTAAGGCAGCCCCCTTCAGAGGGCTTTAATGCACAAGACACATTTTGGTTGAATGCATTCAGTTGTGCAACTGACTAGGTATCTCCTTTCCCAGGCATCTGTGGATTGTCCTACAAAAAAAACATTGCAACTTAGAATGCACTTTGTCATTCAACATCTAAATCCTCACTAGAGTGATTTAGGCAGGGGAGGGCTTACTGAAGAATGGCTTTCACAACTGGCTTTCACATTCACACAGCAGGCTAGATTTTCATAATCATGATCATAGGTTTGTATTGTGTTGTCACATATTGGACACACTACGGCCTAGGTTTACATCTATAAAACGTGTAGCAGCCAAATGTTGTGATGTCAGGGCCGATGTCATGAGGGAAGGACGCTGGTACAGAGCTAAGCGGACGAGTGATGTCATCACGCATGGCGAATCAGGTCACTCGCCCTGTTGTCTTTACCAAAGGATGATTGGATACCTTTTCTACTTGGGGAGGGGTTTGTGATCAGCACACTACTACTGGACGGTCCGCAGCCTTTCAACCACATCCACACCTTTTTCAATGAACGTTCACAGGAAATTGACCTCTTGCGTTGCACTGACTGGAATGGACTCCCGGCAATTTCAAAAAGGGGAAGGTGGGTTGACTATAAACTGCAATGTTTGATGGTTCATTTTTATACATGTTTTTCAGCTGAAGTTGCATATCTTGCGTCAATGTGAACTCTGAAATCTCTTGAGACCTACCGATGGATCTAGCAATGCTCCAAAAGAGTTATGGATGGGGAAGTAAAGGTCTAAGGAGGACTTGACCATTGGAAAAGCCCATTGGATTTTCTACACCACAACAATCAGAGACATAATGATGTTGAACAGGAGGACATCTGCTATATCCGTGTACTATGTCGTGTGCTGTGGTGAACACATGCTCAGCTTGGCTTTTGTTCATTTCAGGTTTGATGTCCCACTTTGCAATGCTTACTGTTTTGTGCATTCAGCTTTGAGGACAGTATCCTCATTCTGGTAACTAGAGAAAAGGATACTGTAGGGTGGAAACTAAAAAGAAACAATGTTGCACTGATAAATATATTTAAGGAGTTTGTGTTTATAGCATTAATTTGTAAAGAAAATCTAAAACTGAAAAAAACTGTGTTCATTTTCTTTCTTCTTTTTTATAGTTTCAGATTGTGATATAATTCAGAAATGTACAAATTGAGATGTTTTCATTATTGAAAAAGGTATACAAAATTCCTATAGTTATGTCCCCATTTACCTGGATTATTATCGCTTCGTTTTGTACTGTCATTCAAATTTTGTGCACATTTTTTTTACCAAAAAAAAAATACTTTTATTTTCAATACTGCTTCTGTAATTTGCTGTTGTAGGAAAAGATTAATAAACAGCAAGCCTTAAAAAGAAAAATCTGGGCGGAACATTTGTATTGTTCTGGTTGTGGTTGGTAGGACTGTATTTGGAGGTGAACATGCTGGTCGTGTGGGCTACCGCGGCGCTGTGTTGATAACACAGGAGGATATAGAGGCACAGATTAAGGGCCAATTCCCAGTTTATATAGTTATATTTATATGGAAGGAAAGGGGTGATATCAAATCAAGCTTTATTTGTCACATGCCCTGAATACAAGTGTAGACCTTACTGTGAAATGCTTACTTACAAGCCCTTAGCCAACAGTACAGTTCAAGAAAGAGTCAAGAAAATATTTACCAAATAAACTAAAGTAAAAAATAATAAAAAGTAACACAGTAAAATAACAATAATGAGGCTATATATAGGAGGTACCGGTACCGAGTCAATGTGCGGGGGTACAGGTTAGTCGAGGTAATTTGTACATGGAGGTAGGTTTGAAGTGACTATGCATAGATAATAAACAGCGAGTAGCAGCAGTGTACAAAACAAGGGGGGGGGGGGGGGGGGGGGGGGTCAATGTAAATAGTCTGGTGGCCATTTGATTAATTGTTCAGCAGTCTTATGGCTTGGGGGTAGAAGCTGTTAAGGAGCCTTTTGGTCCTAGACTTGGTGCTCCGGTACCGCTTGCCGTGCGATAGCAGAGAAAACAGTCTATGACTTGGGTGACTGGAGTCTCTGGCAACTTTATGGGCTTTCCTCTGACACCGCCTATTATATAGGTCCTGGATGGCAGGAAGTTTGGCCCCAGTGATGTACTGGGCCGTACGCACTACCCTCTGTAGCCCCTTACGGTCAGATGCCGAGCAGTTGCCATACTAGGCGGTGATGCAACCGGTCAGGATGCTCTCGATGGTGCAGCTGTAGAACCTTTTGAGGATCTGGGGACCCATGCCAAATCTTGTATGGTACAAGGTTCTGGATGATTGATCTATAAACAAGGTAAAGAACATACATGGTAGTCAAACTATTAGAATACAAATAAATCCAAACGTATACTCTAATATACTGTAGCAGAATAATGACTACAATATGAACACCACTGTTCAAAAGTTTGGGGTCACTTAGAAATGTCCTTGTTTTTGAAAGAAAAGCAAATTTTTTGTCCATTAAAATAACATAAAATTGATCAGAAATACAGTGTAGACATTGTTAATGTTGTAAATGACTATTGTAGCTGGAAACGGCAGATTTTTTTATGGAAAATCTACATAGGTGTCCAGAGGCCCATTATCAGCAACCATCACTCCTGAAAACTGTTGTTCTGATTAAAGAAGCAATAAAACTGTCCTTCTTTAGACTAGAGTAGCATCAGTATTTGTGGATTCGATTACAGGCTCAAAATGGCCAGAAACAAAGCACTTTCTTCTGAAACTTGTCAGTCTATTCTTGTT
Organism: Salmo salar; assembly: GCF_965601325.2. NCBI lineage: Eukaryota > Metazoa > Chordata > Actinopteri > Salmoniformes > Salmonidae > Salmo > Salmo salar. Next base: position 18,773,907 of record NC_138309.1, read on the forward strand.
CTGAGAAATGACGGCTATTCCATGCGAGAAATTGCCAAGAAACTGAAGATCTCGTATGCTGTGTACTATTCCCTTCACAGAACAGCACAAACTGTCTCTGACCAGAATAGAAAGATGAGTGAGAGGCCCCGGTGCACAACTGAGCAAGAAGATAAGTACATTAAAGTGTCTAGTTTGACAAACAGACACAAGTCCTCAACTGGCAGCATCATTAAATAGTACCCGCAAAACACCATACTAACATAATTGCAAAAGGGTTTTCTAATGATCAATTAGCCTTTTAAAATGATGAACTTGGATTAGCTAACACAACGTGCCATTGGAACACAGGAGTGATGGTTGCTGATAATGGGCCTCTGTACGCCTATGTAGATTTTCCATAAAAAATCTGCCGTTTCCAGCTACAATAGTCATTTTCAACATTAACAATGTATTTCTGATCAATTTTATGTTATTTTAATGGACAAAAAAATGTGCTTTTCTTTCAAAAACAAGGACATTTCTAAGTGACCCCAAACTTTTCAACAGTATATAATTTTTAATTTAACCTTTATTTAACTATACTGTATGAAACAGCATGTAAGTAAATTAATTAATATATACAACATACATCCTAAGGTAAAGGAGTTACTTAGGTACAACGAGCACATGGCAACAATCAGTTAGGCTAACAATCATAATAAATGTGATCAAATCAAAGATACAAGATTAAGCCATACAAACTATAACGCATCCAAAAGGTAAATGAGAAGTTGAAAAGGAATAAAACTAACAACACAACTGAACTGAACAGTTTGCCAGGCCGCCACAGTGATTAGCCATAGGTGAGTCTATTTAAAGGGTGCGGAGGAAGTCCCGCCTCTGCTGCAGGAACTGGATGGGTATTGGGTAATGGGGAAAGTCAGTCAAGGTTAGTGTTGGAAATTTCCTACAGCCATTCCAAATACGGAACATGTATCAAAAAGGGAAATTCTGTTCTTTATGAGTTCTGAAAGGTTGGGGGGTGTAGGTGGAGGCAGAGGGGCTTAGCGCCGCCCCATCAGGGGACTGCAGGCAGTGGCATGGCATTGGACCCCTGGCTGCCCATGGAATACTAAACTGGTGGTTCTGGAGGTGGGGGGGCTTAGCTCAGTAACCAAAGGGCATGGCTGGCCATCTGCTGGTCAATTAGAAGGGGTTAGCGGTCTTCCAGACACAGGTGAATGGGTCTGTTTGTCAGCCAGGAACTGGGACAGGTCGATCAACCACAGGACCTGGAACTGGCCCAGCAGTCGGTGGTACTCTAAACCTGGCTTCCAATGGGAGTACATCCTCACCTAGCTAATGGTGGGCAGTTTCAGCTAAATCTGGGACACAGGAGGTGGTAAAGTCCACTGGAGGAGCTTCTGGCGTTGCCAGCACATAAAGATTGGTCAGGTGGCCTACTCCTTTCTCATAGTCTCCTGAGGGTTGGAACAACAAATAGATTAGTTGAAAGGCACATTGTCAAGGCTGGGAGCAAATTACACTCTAAACTACAAATGACAAACCCGCTGCATAAGGACCAACCACCCAGACAACTGGCAGACATTTTATTCAACATTCTTGCTTTGCAGGGACTGTTGTTTTCTGGGACCTATTAGTCAACAATGCTATTGTTGTGGCAATGGGCCAGTGTTGCTAGCAGCGGCAACTGGCATTTGGAACCACTATAATTCCATAGAAATGCAGAATCCAGCAGAGGGAAACCCAAAATGACTTTATGATGAGACCACTTAACCTTTACAGAAAGCCAGCAAAACTCTCAATGAAGATGTCCGGCTATAAGCCCCATTGCAGAATTACCCAGCACTGCACAGGGCAGCAGTTTGCCAATACGTCCGCCACTCAGCTCCATGTGAACAAATTAGGTTTAGGATTACTAAGAGGGGTTTTACATGTGAAAATGATTGAATGTCTTAAATAGCTTGAGATGGTGTGGAGGGACAGATACAATTAAACAGATATCTGAACAATGGATTACAGTCAAATACCTAATGTATTCTTTAGACAACTGAAGCAAGCACTCACATTTCAAAAGTTTTACTTTACCAAACAACCACACTTTTGCAAACGGCTATTGCAACCCCGTAACGTTGTTACTACAGAACATGCCTTATTACCATTCAAAATCACTTGATTTAAGGCCCATTTGCAAAATTACAGATTGAAAACTTGGCAACAAACCTATTAGTCTATGCCACAACAACCACATATGCCTACAGAAATTGGATTGTCAGATTGATGTTTAATTAGCAGACATTTGATTTCAATTAGCCCCGGAATAATTTGCCCAAAAACATAATTACATGTTGTTTCTCCAAATAATATTTCTACCTGACCGTGTCTGGGCTCATGCACGGGAGGCTGCCCGCTTTTTACAAAACAAATGCAGTCACTGGTCATGTTCCCATACTCAGACGTTGCTGACACATGCCAGATCTTACAACGCCTGGATAGGTATTTCAGACAACCACATCGTGGTCACGCTCCACTGCTCAGATGTTGCATGCATCAACCAATGGTTGTGTGCCACGTCATCAACTGTGTCATCAACAGACAGATTATAACATAACATATGTTATAATCTCCGCAAAGGCGGAGGTGTTGCTAACATTTATGATAGCAAATTTCAATTTACAAAAAAAAAAACAATGATGTTTTCGTCTTTTGAGCTCCTAGTCATGAAATCTATGCAGCCTACTCCATCACTTTTTCTAGCTACTGTTTACAGTCCTCCTGGGCCATATACAGAGTTCCTCACTGAGTTCCCTGAATTCCTATCGGACATTGTAGTCATAGCAGATAATATTCAAATTTTTGGTGACTTTAATATTCACATGGAAAAGTCCACAGACCCACTCCAAAAGGCTTTCGGAGCCATCATCGACTCAGTGGGTTTTGTCCAACATGTCTCTGGACCTACTCACTGCCACAGTCATACTCTGGACCTAGTTTTGTCCCGTGGAATAAATGTTGTGGATCTTAATGATTTTCCCCATAATCCTGGACTATCGGACCACCATTTTATTACTTTTGCAATCGCAACAAATAATCTCCTCAGACCCCAACCAAGGAGCATCAAAAGTCGTGCTACAAATTCTCAGACAACCCAAAGATTCCTTGATGCCCTTCCAGACTCCCTCTGCCTACCCAAGGACGACAAAGGACAAAAATCAGTTAACCAACTAACTGAGGAACTCAATTTAACCTTGCGCAATACCATAGATGCAGTTGCACCCCGAAAAACTAAAATCATTTGTCATAAGAAACTAGCTCCCTGGTATACAGAAAATACACGAGCTCTGAAGCAACCTTCCAGAAAATTGGAACGGAAATGGCGCCACACCAAACTGGAAGTCTTCCGACTAGCATGGAAAGACAGTACTGTGCAGTATCGAAGAGCCCTCACTGCTGCTCGATCATCCTATTTTTCCAACTTAATTGAGGAAAATAAGAACAATACGAAATTTATTTTTGATACTGTCGCAAAGCTAACTAAAAAGCAGCATTCCCCAAGAGAGGATGGCTTTCACTTCAGCAGTAATAAATTCATGAACTTCTTTGAGGAAAAGATCATGATCATTCGAAAGTAAATTACGGACTCCTCTTTAAATCTGCGTATTCCTCCAAAGCTCCGTTGTCCTGAGTCTGCACAACTCTGCCAGGACCTAGGATCAAGGGAGACACTAAAGTGTTTTAGTACTATATCTCTTGACACAATGATGAAAATAATCATGGCCTCTAAACCTTCAAGCTGCATACTGGACCCTATTCCAACTAAACTACTGAAAGAGTTGTAGTCCTGTGCTTGGCCCTCCTATGTTGAAAATAATAAATGGCTCTCTATCCACTGGATGTGTACCAAACTCACTAAAAGTGGCAGTAATAAAGCCTCTCTTGAAAAAGCCAAATCTTGACCCAGAAAATATAAAAAACTATCTGCCTATATCGAATCTTCCATTCCTCTCAAACATTTTAGAAAAAGCTGTTGCGCAGCAACTCACTGCCTTCCTAAAGACAAACAATGTATACGAAACTCTTCAGTCTGCTTTTAGACCCCATCATAGCATTGAGACTGCACTTGTGAAGTTGGTAAATGACCTTTTAATGGCATCAGACCGAGGCTCTGCATCTGTCCTCGTGCTCCTAGATCTTAGTGCTGCTTTTGATACCATCGATCACCACATTCTTTTGGAGAGATTGGAAACCCAAATTGGTCTACACGGACAAGTTCTGGCCTGGTTTAGATCTTATGTGTCGGAAAGATATCAGTTTGTCTCTGTGAATGGTTTGTCCTCTGACAAATCAACTGTACATTTCGGTGTTCCTCAAGGTTCCCTTTTAGGACCACTATTGTTTTCACTATATATTTTACCTCTTGGGGATGTCATTTGAAAACATAATGTTAAATTTCACTGCTATGCGGATGACACACAGCTGTACATTTCAATGAAACATGGTGAAGCCCCAAAATTGGATGGCTGCAAACGTTCTACTTTTAAACTCGGACAAAACAGAGGTGCTTGTTCTAGGTCCCAAGAAACAAAGAGATCTTCTGTTGAATCTGACAATTAATCTTGATGGTTGTACAGTCGTCTCAAATAAAACTGTGAAGGACCTCGGCGTTACTCTGGACCCTGATCTCTCTTTTGAAGAACATATCAAGACTGTTCCAAGGACAGCTTTTTTCTATCTACGTAACATTGCAAAAATCAGAAACTTTCTGTCCAAAAATGATGCAGAAAAATTCATCCTTTTGTTACTTCTAGGTTGGACTACTGCAATGCTCTACTTTCAGGCTACCCAGATAAAGCACTAAATAAACTTCAGTTAGTGCTAAATACGGCTGCTAGATCCTGACTAGAATCTAAAAAATTGATCATATTAATCCAGTGCTAGCCTCCCTACACTGGCTTCCTGTTAAGGCAAGGGCTGATTTCAAGGTTTTACTGCTAACCTACAAAGCATTACATGGGCTTGCTCCTACCTATCTTTCGATTTGGTCCTGCCGTACATACCTACACGTACGCTACGATCACAAGATGCAGGCCTCCTAATTGTCCCTAGAATTTCTAAGCAAACAGCTGGAGGCAGGGCTTTCTCCTATAGAGCTCAATTTTTATGGAATGGTCTGCCTACCCATGTGAGAGACGCAGACTCGGTCTCAACCTTTAAGTCTTTACTGAAGACTCATCTCTTCAGTAGGTCCTATGATTGAGTGTAGTCTGGCCCAGGAGTGTGAAGGTGAACGGAAAGGCTCTGGAGCAATGAACCGCCCTTGCTGTTTCTGCATGGCCGGTTCCCCTCTCTCCACTGGGATTCTCTGCCTCTAACCCTATTACAGGGGCTGAGTCACTGGCTTACTGGTGTTCTTCCATGCCATCCCTAGGAGGGTTGCATCACTTGAGTGGGTCGAGTCACTGACGTGGTCTTCCTGTCTGGGTTGGCGCCCCCCCTTGGGTTGTGCCGTGGCGGAGATCTTTGTGGGCTATACTCGGCCTTGTCTCAGGATGGTAAGTTGGTGGTTGAGGGTATCCCTCTAGTGGTGTGGGGGCTGTGCTTTGGCAAAGTGGGTGGGGTTATATCCTGCCTGTTTGGCCCTGTCCGGGGGTATCATCGGATGGGGCCACAGTGTTTCCTGACCCCTCCTGTCTCAGCCTCCAGTATTTATGCTGCAGTAGTTTATGTGTCGGGGGACTAGGGTCAGTCTGTTATATCTGGAGTATTTCTCCTGTCTTATCCGGTGTCCTTTGTGAATTTAAGTATGCTCTCTCTAATTCTCTTTTTCTCTCTTTCTTTCTTTCTCTCTCTCGGAGGACCTGAGCCCTAGCACCATGCCTCAGGACTACCTGGCATGATGATTCCTTGCTGTCCCCAGTCCACCTGGCCGTGCTGCTGCTCCAGTTTGAACTGTTCTGCCTGGGGCTATAGAACCCTGACCTGTTCACCGGACGTGCTACCTGTCCCAGACCTGCTGTTTTCAACTCTCTAGAGACAGCAGGAACGGTAGATATACTCTCAATGATCGGCTATGAAAAACCAACTGACATTTACTCGAGGTGCTGACTTGTTGCACCCTCGACAACTACTGTGATTATTATTATTTGAGCATGCTGGTCATTTATGAACATTTGAACGTCTTGGCCTTGTTCTGTTATAATCTCCACCCAGCACAGCCAGAAGAGGACTGGCCACCCCTCATAGCCTGGTTCCTCTCTAGGTTTCTTCATAGGTTTTGGCCTTTCTAGGGAGTTTTTCCTAGCCACCGTGCTTCTACACCTGCATTATTTGCTGTTTGGGGTTTTAGGCTGGGTTTCTGTACAGCACTTTGAGATATCAGCTGATGTAAGAAGATCTATATAAATACATTTGATTTGATATGATGTGGTTAGCTGATACGTAAAATACCTATCCAGGCATTGTAAGATCTGGCAGGTGTCAGCAATGCCTGGGCAGAGGAATGCACCCCAAATATTATAGCGATCTGGTGCCTGATGGCACAGTCAATGACATGGCACCCAACCATTGGTTGATGCATGCAATGTCTGAGCAGGGGAACAGGACCAAAGTTAACCTGGTACCTCGGTTGAACCGGAACACAGACAAATAAGGTCATCCAATTACAGAGCTGCAGCAGCCAATCAGAACAGTGGAAGAATTTCATTCAAAATCAAGCGGGAAGCCAAAGGCACGTCTAGACAATTCTGTACAGTCAATGACGTGGCACACAACCATTGGTTGCGCAACCTTTATCTGTTCAAAGGTTCTTCAGCGTGTGTCCATCAGCGATCAGCCTTTTTGCCTTGTCTTGCCGTCAGCAAAAAGCAGGTGTAGTAAAAAAAATATTGAAACTATGTTTCCATAATATGAGCCCCAAATTTTCGAGAACAGTGCAATTGCAGCCTGCTTTTCGGGGCATTCCTGCATCTGCAGGGGGCGCTCCAGTACAGTAGGTGGCGGTAATGCACCTTATCGTTGGATGCCAACTGGCGATAAACCCCACAGAAGAAGAGGCGGGGTTGACACGGTAGATAGCTAGCTAGGACAACGGTATACAAAAGGGGACTCTCAATTGCATGCTATTCGCATCCTCTCTCCCCTGTCCTCGCCTCCTTCTCAAAATCCATCGGAGGAGAAAGTCAGAGGGGAGGGACCTCTGGTTTTCTCATCCAATGGGCGAGGAGTATGCAATTGAGATTCTCCCAGTGTCCTTCGCCTCCACCTATTGTGGCACTGTTTTCCTGAAATTCTGTTAACGACGGCGACGGCAGGCGTAATAGCGAAGGAAACTGACCTACAGATAGTGAGTCACGTGGCCGTGGCTTGCTATATAAAGCAGGCATCGAGGCATTTAGTTACTGTTCGATTGAACTTTATAATGGGCAAAACGAGTGACCTTAGCGACTTTGAGCACGTTATAATCGTTGGTGCCAGGCACGCCGGATCCAGTACCTCAGAAACGTCCGCCCTCCTGAGCTTTTCACGCGTGACAGTGACTAGGGTTTACTGAGAATGGTGCTGCAAAATAAAAATATCCAGTCAGCGACAGTGCTTTGGGCAAAAAAGCTTGTTGATGACAGAGGTCAAAGGAGAATGGCAAGAATCATGCCTGCTAACAGGAGGGCCACAAACTGCACAGTACAACCAACAGTGGTGTGTAGAACGACATCTCGAATCGCACAACTCGTCAATCCTTGACATGGATGGGCTATTGCAGCAGACGACCACACCGGGTTCCACTCCTATCAGCTAAAAACAAGAAGAAGTGGCTCCAGTAGGCACACGGTCACAAAGTGGACATTTGAGGAGTGGAAAAACATTGCCTGGAACATGACAGCAAGTTCACTTTGAGTTGCCTGCGCAGTCCCCAGACCTCAACCCAATAGAGCAGGTATTCCCAAACTGGGGTACGCGTACCCCCAGAGGTACGCACAATGCCGACGGGGGTACGCCAAATAAAAATGTGATTGACATTTTAAAAATATATATAATAATAATAATAATATATTTTTTTAAATGTACAAAAATATTCTTCACATTTTCAAACAGTCTATTTATATTTTCCAACAGGACTATACATTTGGGTGAGGTTTTTTTCTCGCCCGAGTAGCCTCAATTCACTGCCAAAAATAAAATTGTTCAGTGAAATAACAACACAAAGTAAAATACAGGTAGCCAAGTCAAATAACTAACATCCAATCACATTAACCATTACTCTAACGGTCCGTATGTAGCCAAACGTAGCTGCTGCTCATTCCGGTTGCTCAAAAATGAAAAAGAATTAAGACAACTTTTGAGTAGTAAGACATGTATAAAAGCAACAGACACCATTAATAAGAAGGGGCTAGAAGAGTCTTATATGGTGAGCTACCGAGTGGCTAGGACAGGCATGCCCCTTACTATTGTGGAGCACTTAATTCTTCCTGCTGCAGCGGATATGGCTGGGACAATGCTGGGGGAAAGGCCCCAAAAACTATACAGACAATTCCTTCATCAAACAACACTGTTTCAAGGCGCATCAGTGACATGGCAGGAGATGTTTTGAAACAATTACTGCTTCGCAAATAAGCCAGTGAATTCTATGCGTTACAGCTGGATGAGTCAACAGACGTGGCGGGCCTGGCACAGCTCCTGGTATATGTCCGTTGCGTTTATAGGGGGTCAATTAAGGAAGACATCCTCTTCTGCAAACCACTGGAAACCAGGACAACAGGAGAGGATATTTTTAAAGTATTGGACAGCTTTGTGACATCAAATGGACTTTGGTGGTCAAGATGTGTTGGTATCTGTACTGATGGCGCAAAAGCCATGACAGGGAGACATAGTGGAGTGGTAACGCACGCGCAAGCAGTTGCTCCCGATGCCATTTGGGTACACTGCAGCATCCACCAAGAGACTCTTGCTGCCAAAGGAATGCTTGACAGCTTGAAAGACGTTTTGGGCACTACAGTGAAAATGGTTAACTTTGTTAAAGCAAGGCCCCTAACTATCGTGTATTTTCTGCACTATAAATGATATGGGCAGCGACCATGTAACGCTTTTACAACATACAGAATTGCGCTGGTTATCAATGAGCAAAGTATTGACACGTCTTTTTGAATTGAGAGACGAGCTTAATGTTTTCTTTACTGACCATAATTTTCACTTGTCTGACTGCTTGCATGATGACGAGTTTCTCACACGACTGGCCTATCTGGGTGATGACTTTTCTTGCCTGAATGATCTGAATCGAGGATTACAGGGACTCTCCGGAACTATATTCAATGTGCGGGACAAAATTTAGGCTATGATTAAGAAGTTGGAGCTGATCTCTGTCTGCATTAACAAGGACAACACACAGGTCTTTCCATCATTGTATGATTTTTTTGTGTGCAAATGAACTCAAGCTTACGGACAATGTCAAATGTGATATAGCGAAGCACCTGAGTGAGTTGGATGCGCAATTACGCAGGTACCTTCCCAAAACGGATGACACAAACAACTGGATTCGTTATCCCTTTCATGCCCTGCCTCCAGTCCACTTACCGATATCTGAACAAGAGAGCCTCATCGAAATTGCAACAAGTGGTTCTGTGAAAATTGAATTGCCACTGCCAGATTTCAGAGTATCCTGCCTTGGAAAATCGCACTGTTAAGACACTGATGCCCTTTGCAAACACGTACCTATGTAGAGTGGATTCTCGGCCCTCACTAGCATGAAAACTAAATACAGGCACAGACAATGCAGAGTTATGCACATCCTTTCAAGCACAAACTTCTCAACCTATGGTGAGTTATTCACAATTTTCGAAGAACAAATAAGGTTTTATATGTAAGATGGTTAAATAAAGAGCAAAATTATTGATTATTATTATATTATTATTTGTGCCCTGGTCCTATAAGAGCTCTTTGTCACTTCCCACGAGCCAGGTTGTGACAAACACTCACACTCATTCTTATGTTAAATAAATCTATCATATAGTGTGTTTGTGGCAGGCTTACAATGATGGCAAAAAACAACATTTGAGAATGCGCTGACCGTGGTGGTAGAGGGGGTACGCAGCTGGAGGTTGAATGTTTGAAGGGGTACGGGACTATAAAAAGTTTGGGAACCCCTGCAATAGAGGATCTTTGGGATGAGATGGAACGGGCTGTTTGTAGCATGAATGTACGGCCGTCCAATCTGCAGCAACCGCGTGATGCCATCGCGTTGGCATGGAGCAACATCCCTGTGGAACATTTTCAACACCTTGTAGAATCCCCAAAGAATTCAGGTTGTTCTGGAGGCAAAGGGGGGTCTGATCCGGTACTATACTGAACAAGAATATAAACGCAACATGCAACAATTTCAAAGATTTTGCTGAGTTACAGTTCATATAAGGAAATCAGTCCATTTAAATTAATGATGCCCTAATCTATGGATTTCCCATGACTGGGGGCCTGGGAGGGTATAGGCCCAGCCACTTGGGAGCCAGGCCGACCCACTGGGGAGCCAGACCAGCCAATCAGAATGAGTTTTTCCCCACAAAATGGCTTTATTACAGACAGAAATACTCATCAGCACTCCTTGGCATGATTACACATGGTCTGTGGTTGTGAGGCTGGTTGGACATACTGCCAAATTCTCTAAAACGACTTTGGATGCAGCTTATGGTAGAGAAATTAGCATTCAACTCTCTGGCAACAGCTCTGGTGGACATTCCTTCAGTCAGCATACCAATTGCACGCTCCCTCAAAACTGGAGACATCTGTGGCATTGTGTTGTGTGACACAACTGTACATTTTAAGGTGAACCTGTGTAATTATCATGCTGTTTAATCAGCTTCTTGACATGCCACACCTGTCAGGTGGATGGATTATTTTGACAGAAGATAAAAGGCTCACTAACAGGGATGTCAACAAATTTGTGCTAAAATTAGAGAAATAAGCTTTTTGTGCATATGGAAAATGTCAGGGATATTTTACTTCAGCTCATGAAACATGGGACCAGCACTTTACATGTTGCATTTATATTTTTGTTCAGTATAGATGGGTGTCCCTAATAAACTGTCCAGGTAAGAGTATATGGCTCTGGATAAACCCTCTAAGCATAAATCATAGTCCCCAGACACTGAGACGTGATAGTCCGGCGTCCCATTGTGACATAGGTACCAGCTCTTAGACCACCATCTGCGGAATGTGCACCTCCCCACAATTAGCCTACCCACCAACAAATCTACCGGTACACATCCTCTAATCATATAAACGTGTTAAAGGTTGGAGAAATGGATTGAGCTGCACTGACAATTCGAAAAGTATGAATGCCAAAAAGTCCAATATTCTAGAAGACTGCTGTGCGTACACACCTTTGTTACTCTGATAGACCCTTAAAGCTGATCCACACTGCCAAAAGCAACACGTACGTCACTGTGGGGGCTTGAGTCTGGCTACTGAATGTCTTTCTGTATATGTTTCTCATGATTTCCATGTGATTGTGACCTTGGTCAATTGTGACCATTGTCAATTGCCTCTGTAGTAGTTTGGCTTCAAAATCCAGACAAGATGGCAGGTATTCATTTGTGTTTTTACTATGCAAAAAGTAGGATTAAAGAATAGACACACTAAATCAGGACTTTTCAAAAAGCAACAATAACTTGGCATATGTTGCTGTTCCCATGTGCAATGACTAAAAGGGCCACAAGGAGACTCAAGGGAGTAGAAACATGTAAGCTTAGAGGAAAAACGTATAAACAACTATATCATTACATTTTTGCCTTTGACTCATTCGCTATGACGCAATGCTGAATTGCAGCTCATAATAATCTGTGCATATACTGTAGGTGTGAATTTGCACTGGTGATAAATTCGATATGATAAAAAGGGATATAGATAAGACTCAAACTATAAGGAAATGAGAGCCAGAATCTTCATGTCTGCATACCATATAGCTTCAGGCATAGACTGTTTCCCAGCTCAATCCCTGGCCTTTCTATCTATTTATTCTCTATTTTGTTTGGAAGATAGTTCGATAAGGCCTACTGTTTAGATATATAAATACAATCAACACCTAATAACATTCTTGAGGAAAGGAAATCTTATGACCAACACTTTATTACAAAACACACACACAATAAAATCCCTTCCCCTTGTAGTTCTATAAAGTTTAATAAAGAGTTGCATAAATGATTCTCTAATGTGTCTAAAAGGCTGTACAGTAGAACATTTCCACAGGTGTGAATTATTATCATAGTTATTCAAGAGCCAGGAAGGATAGGTCAACATCTGGAATTGGGTGTGGACAATATGTACTGTAGAGTAGTTGCATGATTGGGCCAGGGGAATACAATATGGCAGTGATGAAGAAACTGTAATGACCCTGAAGAGAGGGCTGAATGAAAGGAAAAATGAATAAGAACGTTCCTCTGGAAATAGATCCCAGGGATTAAACAGGAAAAGTCAAGCTTCCGGGACTAATGTTTTGGTTGTTTGCAGGGCGTACTTTGTGATTTTGAGGCTCCGGGCGAAGGCCAGTCTGAGACCCCCCCACCCCCCCCCCCTCCTACGGGTGCCACAAAAAATATATGGGTTTTATAGTGAAGACATGTAAAATTGTACTACCTTTAATTAATGTGTCATGAACACAATCAGTCAGGATGTTTTCATCTGACTATCAAACAAATCACTTAAAAAAGTAGGTTACCTTTGCACGTTCATCCAAATATTCAAAGCATCCCAACAGTGCACTGTGCACCCGTCAACTTTCCTTCAATTCACAAGTGGCTGAAACTGTCTTACTGGAGAAAGTGTCCTTCTGTATTATTAGGACTATATGTAACTCATGTATATTTACATTTTACATTTTAGTCATTTAACAGACGCTCTTATCTAGAGCATTTTACAGTTAGCGACGAAAACGGCAGTTATCAGCAGCATCTGTCTTTTTACTAGAGAAATGCATACTGTATCCACCAAGAGTCTAAGGGCCCGAGGCTGGGTTTATACTAAGATAACATATGGAATTGTTTTAAGATGGTCATATCAAGGATCATTTAGCTATTTGGGACCCCTGTAGGTATAAAAATATATTTAAAAAACTATTTGATAAAACATTGAATTTGGCCTTACTGATATTAGCCCATAGAAACACATTGAATAACAGATTCATGCATGGAAAAACAGATAGTCTAAAATTAAATCAAAAGTATGTTTTGAAGTGTCTGTCCTATATCTGAGAGATATAAGAACATTTAAAAATCTTTATTTTTTTCTTCTTCTGGATTTTTAATTTTTTTTTACTGTGGAATTACCCGTATACCTTTTGCGTGCCCTATCTACTTCCATTCATTTTTCGGTAAGTACCGGGTTACCTTCAGACTAAAGGTAACCCGGTATATGTACACACAGTACAACTATACATACAGTACAAAGATTTTTAAAAGTGACCAGGTCTCTTGGTTCCCGAGTGGCGCAGCCGTCTAAGGCACTGCATCTCGTACTAGAGTCGTCACTACAGACCCTGGTTCGATTCCAGGCTGTATCACAACCGGCCGTGATTGGGAGTCCAATAGAGCAGCGCACAATTGGCCCAGCGTCGTCCTGGTTAGGGTTTAGCCCGGGTAGGCCGTCATTGTAAATAAGAATTTGTTCTTAACTGACTTGGCTAGATAAATAAAAATACAAAATTATCGTACATAACGTTAACTGTAATAGAATATGTGCGTTTCTGCATTTCCTGTGGAGGCGGGGCTTAGCTTCAGCGGAGAGGATCTGCGGACTTGTCTCATAATCTAATTTGAAAATAAAAATAAGTTCACGCGGCAACGGGAATATACTAAATATATATATTAATTAAATACGCCAACACTTTTATACAACTAAATCGTAGACTGTATTTTTCTCTTTAATCAATGGAGTAACTGAATAAGGAATGACCTGCGTAGGAGTAGTGAATTGTCTGTGACTTTTCGCAGGAGGAGAAAGTAGCTCCCGTTGCCAAAAAGGCAATTGTTGCGGTGTCTACGCTGGGTAGCGGATCACGACTGGATTCTAAAGAGGATACGTTTACTGTATGTATGTTGCCTTGGAAATAAATCACGCCGATAAGGTAAATATAATTGTATGAATCCTGTTTTTCATCCGTTCTTGATTTACTCTCCAATACGTCTATGCATTTTCCACATGACTGAAGGACTTGGATGATGGATATCTTAATGACAGTTCGACTTCTACTGGGGGGACTAGTATAACTCAAGGTGTCATAAAAAACAGCCCCTTCTAGAGGTCTTCATGGATTCACCTGTACCCGAATCCCCGGGACCGAGCGGGTCCAGATCCAGAATTACAAATATTGTCAAGGGTCTGGGTCGGGTTCTAATATGATTGGGTATATGTCATTTTAACTCACTTGTCCGGAAGGACCCGTACAGATCCGAACTTGACTGCTGCAGTAGAGAGAGAGTAGTGATGGGTGACTATTTTTGAAAGGATATTTTTGGTGAACGTCAGAACCGAATCGCATTGGTGAAAGAGCCGTTCATTTTTTTGCGTGCTGCATTTTAAGCTCAAAACAAAATAATTATCCAAAGAGGGTGAATCCTCTGCAGAAACAATAGACAATAGGGAGAGCGCACCAATCTGGTCCACAGTGATTTCTTTCAGTGCGTAAAAGAAATGTGCATGGCTTTAATCATTTGGCAAGGTAAATATGCATTTGAGCATGCATTTCACAATCTGACATAATGGTAGCCTGCCTTTTTGGCTTTACATTGGGGGTTAAAAATAGTTCTAGTTCGATTTTTAAGCATTTTGAAGGAAGAGCTGTTTGGGAGCCAAGTGAGCTTGCTCTTTTAACGTGAACGAAGCCAAATGATCCGGAACACCGAAAATATTCAGAATGCCCATTGCTGAGAGAGAGAGACAGAGAGAGAGCGAGAGAGACAGAGAGAGAGACAGAGAGAGAGAGAGAGAGAGAGAGAGAGAGAGAGAGAGAGAGACAGAGAGAGAGAGAGAGAGAGAGAGAGACAGAGAGAGAGAGACAGAGAGAGAGAGAGAGAGAGAGAGACAGAGAGAGAGAGAGAGAGAGAGAGACAGAGAGAGAGAGAGAGAGAGAGAGAGACAGAGAGACAGAGACAGAGAGAGAGACAGAGGGAGAGAGAGAGAGAGAGACAGAGAGAGAGAGAGAGACAGAGAGAGAGACAGAGACAGAGAGAGAGACAGAGACAGAGAGAGAGAGAGAAATTGTATAATTGATGCTGCATGTGTTGCTTTTCTGGAGAGTGGCCGTATAGCTTGTTGTCAGCCAATCATAATTTAATAATTTAATCAATAATTTAGCCCAAACAATTACCTCTTCCCCTACTGTATTTATTTATTTTATTTATTTTGCTCCTTTGCACCCCATTATTTCTATTTCTACTTTGCACTTTCTTCTACTACAAATCTACCATTCCAGTGTTTTACTTGCTATATTGTATTTACTTTGCCACCATGGCCTTTTTTGCCTTTACCTCCCTTATCTCACCTCATTTGCTCACATTGTATATAGACGTATTTTTCTACTGTACTATTGACATTGTTTGTTTTACTCCATGTGTAACTCTGTGTTGTTGTATGTTGTCGAACTGCTTTGCTTTATCTTGGCCAGGTCGCAAATGTAAATGAGAACTTGTTCTCAACTTGCCTACCTGGTTAAATAAAGGTGAAATAAAAATAAATAAAAAGAATAATCATAAGTCATCAAAGCGGCAATAGGCTACAGTCATAGAGCCGCCGTGTGTGGCAAAAGTTAGGAGATAACTAATCAGTGGAAGATGGAATTAGAAGTTAAAGGAGGAGGATAGGCTACAACGTCCAAGAGCCAACAGGTAGGCTTCTACTTAATATTCTGGAGTAGCCTCAATTAGCTAGCTTTTCCCAGTTTGATGCAGTCAAGACAGGTACTACGTAATCATATTGGATGATACTCACAGTAGTAGCCAACACACATGTAACAGTATAGCTTCAGTCCCTCTCTTCGCCCCAACCTGGGCTTGAACCAGGGACCCTCTGCACACATCAACAACTGACACCCACGACGCATCATTACCCATCGCGCCAAAAAAGCCACGGCCCTTGCAGAGCAAGGGGAACAACTACTTCAGGTCTCAGAGCGAGTGACGTCACCGATTGAAACGCTATTAGCGCGCACCACCGCTAACTAGCTAGCCATTTCACATCGGTTACACACACAGCACGGCCCCTGGATGATACTCACAGTAGTAGCCTACACACACAGCACGGCCCCTGGATGATACTCACAGTAGTAGCCTACACACACAGCACGGCCCCTGGATGATACTCACAGTAGTAGCCTACACACACAGCACGGCCCCTGGATGATACTCACAGTAGTAGCCTACACACACAGCACGGCCCGTGGATGATACTCACAGTAGTAGCCTACACACACAGCACGGCCCGTGGATGATACTCACAGTAGTAGCCTACACACACAGCACGGCCCGTGGATGATACTCACAGTAGTAGCCTACACACACAGCACGGCCCGTGGATGATACTCACAGTAGTAGCCTACACACACAGCACGGCCCGTGGATGATACTCACAGTAGTAGCCTACACACACAGCACGGCCCGTGGATGATACTCACAGTAGTAGCCTACACACACAGCACGGCCCCTGGATGATACTCACAGTAGTAGCCTACACACACAGCACGGCCCGTGGATGATACTCACAGTAGTAGCCTACACACACAGCACGGCCCGTGGATGATACTCACAGTAGTAGCCTACACACACAGCACGGCCCCTGGATGATACTCACAGTAGTAGCCTACACACACAGCACGGCCCGTGGATGATACTCACAGTAGTAGCCTACACACACAGCACGGCCCGTGGATGATACTCACAGTAGTAGCCTACACACACAGCACGGCCCCTGGATGATACTCACAGTAGTAGCCTACAAACACAGCACGGCCCGTGGATGATACTCACAGTAGTAGCCTACACACACAGCACGGCCCGTGGATGATACTCACAGTAGTAGCCTACACACACAGCACGGCCCGTGGATGATACTCACAGTAGTAGCCTACACACACAGCACGGCCCGTGGATGATACTCACAGTAGTAGCCTACACACACAGCACGGCCCGTGGATGATACTCACAGTAGTAGCCTACACACACAGCACGGCCCGTGGATGATACTCACAGTAGTAGCCTACACACACAGCACGGCCCGTGGATGATACTCACAGTAGTAGCCTACACACACAGCACGGCCCCTGGATGATACTCACAGTAGTAGCCTACACACACAGCACGGCCCGTGGATGATACTCACAGTAGTAGCCTACACACACAGCACGGCCCCTGGATGATACTCACAGTAGTAGCCTACACACACAGCACGGCCCGTGGATGATACTCACAGTAGTAGCCTACACACACAGCACGGCCCGTGGATGATACTCACAGTAGTAGCCTACACACACAGCACGGCCCGTGGATGATACTCATAGTAGTAGCCTACACACACAGCACGGCCCCTGGATGATACTCACAGTAGTAGCCTACACACACAGCACGGCCCGTGGATGATACTCACAGTAGTAGCCTACACACACAGCACGGCCCGTGGATGATACTCACAGTAGTAGCCTACACACACAGCACGGCCCGTGGATGATACTCACAGTAGTAGCCTACACACACAGCACGGCCCGTGGATGATACTCACAGTAGTAGCCTACACACACAGCACGGCCCGTGGATGATACTCACAGTAGTAGCCTACACACACAGCACGGCCCCTGGATGATACTCACAGTAGTAGCCTACACACACAGCACGGCCCCTGGATGATACTCACAGTAGTAGCCTACACACACAGCACGGCCCCTGGATGATACTCACAGTAGTAGCCGACACACACAGCACGGCCCGTGGATGATACTCACAGTAGTAGCCGACACACACAGCACGGCCCGTGGATGATACTCACAGTAGTAGCCTACACACACAGCACGGCCCGTGGATGATACTCACAGTAGTAGCCTACACACACAGCACGGCCCGTGGATGATACTCACAGTAGTAGCCTACACACACAGCACGGCCCGTGGATGATACTCACAGTAGTAGCCGACACACACAGCACGGCCCGTGGATGATACTCACAGTAGTAGCCTACACACACAGCACGGCCCGTGGATGATACTCACAGTAGTAGCCTACACACACAGCACGGCCCGTGGATGATACTCACAGTAGTAGCCTACACACACAGCACGGCCCGTGGATGATACTCACAGTAGTAGCCTACACACACAGCACGGCCCGTGGATGATACTCACAGTAGTAGCCTACACACACAGCACGGCCCCTGGATGATACTCACAGTAGTAGCCTACACACACAGCACGGCCCCTGGATGATACTCACAGTAGTAGCCTACACACACAGCACGGCCCGTGGATGATACTCACAGTAGTAGCCTACACACACAGCACGGCCCCTGGATGATACTCACAGTAGTAGCCTACACACACAGCACGGCCCCTGCTAGAGCGTCGCCACGTTCTCCCTCTTCTCTTTCGCGCTTTATCAGCTATGGTTTTAATAAAGTAGTCTATCTAAAAAAATTAACCTTTCTGCTTCTTCCCTCACTCGAATCGGACCTGGTCATGATCCAGCCAGGTCTATACGGAACGGGTATATCCGTTCGGAACGGATCTCTATATTTAAAACATTTATTTATGCATATTAGCTCCGGATGGGAAAGCCCCAGGTCAATTTCGGACCCATGAAGGCCTCTACCCTGCTTCCCAATGTAACACTCCCATTGTACTGTAAAAAAAACACACACACACACACACACACACACACACAATTAAAGCTGCAATGTGTCATTTATTTTGCGACCCAACAAAATTCACATAGAAATGTGTGTTATAGATCTATCATTCTCTTTGAAAGCAAGTGTAAGAAGCGGTATATCTGTTCTATGAGAGCTATTTCTATGCTTCCCATTCTTAAGTTTCTTTTGGCGTCTTTTACTTTTTACTTACTGGAAATACAATATTTTTGGTTATGGAAAATTATATTTCACAGCGGTTTAAATGGTACATTTTTTCTGTACACTATACTTTGTCACAAACTGAAATTAGGCAAACTATTACAATTTTGCAAATAAGAAATGGCTGAGCGATTTCTGCATAGTGCATCTTTCACTCAAAATAATGTTTACGACCACAAATAACAATAATTGTAGTGACCCTGTGTTTATAAACGTGGATATCGACTTTGCCACTTCAGCATGCTTTTGTGGCACTGTAGATACCACGCAAGGCCACAGGCCTTTGGTTGAGGGTTGAGGGTTTGCCAACCATCACGGACGAGCTCACTCTCCCTGCCTGTTTCATTGAGAAGGGTGCAACTGCAGCGCGCAATTCGGGGCATTCCTGCATATGGGATTCCTGCATCTGCAGGAACCCCTCTTTATACTTCTATTGGTCCATTGTTAAACTATGACTCCAATATATAGGCAGGAGACAGGGGTGCAAGCATGAAGATGAAGATGTCTCTTTCCATTCATCAAATGTCCGCTGCACAGTTTGGATTGAATAATTGATTAAATTTGTCAGTAAAAAAAATACATATTCACACAGCACAAAGATTTTAAAAAGTGACCAGGATTGCACCATAAAGCCGAGGACTTATTTCCATTGTGGTCCCTATTTTCATTTTTTTTTTACATACAGTGATAGAGATACAGAGATACAGACAAAAATAGGCTTTACTGTTCACACAATAGCCAGCTTTTGACATTCTTTTTAAAAGTGGTTATGTTTGGCTTTGAGTTGATGTGGTAGTTTGTTCCACTCAACAGCGCCGGGATATAAAAATGTGTTCTTACCAGATAGATTCTTATATTTAAAACAGAGAATATTAGAGGCTCTGGTGTTATGCTGGTGGATATCTTTAACAAATGAAAACTAGTTGGATATCCCGGACTCGGGGCTGAGTCCGGGATAATTCTGTGGACCAAACCAAGTTGAATTAATGCTATCCTTTTTTTCCACAGATAGCCAGCCTAGCTGATTAAAACGCTCAACCTCCAGATGAGTATGAGGGGGAAGTTTAAGTACAATTGTTACAAGCTTGTTTTGGCTGGTCTGTAGCTTATTCTTTAGACATTTGGGGCTGCTGGTGAACCGTGATGTGCAGGCATAATCAAAGTGACACTGGACTAGCACACTTGCCAGAGTCTTTAGGGTGTCTTTAGCTATTGGAGACAGATTTTCATGTTAATATTCTAAAATCTGCATAAAAACAGTAAGTGCACTTTCCCATCAGAGTTGTGTTTCCATCTAATTGACTTGTTGTGGATAGAAGTCTGTGCATAAATAAATAGCGCACATAAAAATACAAAAAATAACTCAATTCAATGGGTTTCCATCGCATTTTCAAGTCTAGGCCTACTAGTTGTTTTGTCACTAAAAAATGTTGCGTCGGTATAGCGAATGTGCTCACTCTGGTATTGGCACGTGCCCTCTAGCCAACAGCTCACAGATACATCATCATGTCACCAGAATAAGACCCTCGATATTTATTGAAAGGAACGTCATCACCATGTACTTTCACCACCCTGTGAAGTTCATCATAACACAACATATCATCGTGTGACTCCAAGTTTACTTCCATATGATGGTTATTATAGCAATATTTGAGCATAAAAGCGCTTCCACCACTATTTCTCGCATAATTAATTTTACAGACACAAAAATAGCCCACCTTGTTCAGCGTATTTAGTTTTGTCTACATTGGGGGGGGGGTCAGATTTGTACTTTACTCTCATATAAAGGTTGGATGAAAATCTGGTTAATGTCAAGCCATTTTGAGGATGCTGGAATGATATTTTGGACAAATGTGCGCATGCCTACAGGATATTTCTGATGTACCTTAATCAGATTAAAACATTGACTGGTTGTGTTTATACACATATAGAAGGTAATACATTTTAAAAGTTAAATGACAAATATTTAGGCAATATTAAAGATGCGCAAGGAATAGCCTCTCGGATTGGAGAGGACTCAGAACGCGCGTTAAGCTTTCCTGAATAACTGGGCCTGCTGGGAGCATATATGGCCACATTATTATAGGACGACTTGGGAGAATGATGATCCACAACAGACAGCGTATCTCAGTATCTGAAGTTAAAATACAGCCAGACTGGGCCTGCTACTCTGCCTTTCTAGAACTAATAAACTGTCGAGAGTAGACACACAACTGATCCAAATGGAATGATACTTTCAAATCACAGGGCTTTTGCATCATCATTCAAATGACATTTTCACTGCAGCCTAGAGTAGAAATCTGTACTCACTTGAAAACAATAATGCAATTATTCATTGCATTGTGGTGTTGTAGGCTAGTCTAGGTAGGATTATTCTATTGTCCCTAAACGAGAGCAATAGTGGGAGCTTTTTGAGCTGCGTGTCTCATATGTTTACTGTTCTTTCATGCGCAGTGACGCACCAGCCTCTCTGCTGCCTATGAGCTATTCCTATTTGTTATTGTGGATTCATATAGAAAATGTATGCAGCTTTGAATGCTTTTATGTGTGGTATCATTTGTTACCCTGTTGCGGATCTGGACAAATGATCCACCTACCACTATTGTGGTAGGATGGCAGGTAGCCTAGCGGTTAGAGCGTTAGGTGAAAAAATCTGTCTGTGCCCTTGAGCAAGGCACCTAACCCTAATTGCCCGTCTACGTCACTCTGAGTAAGAGTGTCTGCTAAATGACAATACATATAAATGTAAATATAAATGTATTGTCACTATGACTAGTGGATAGAGGGCAAGATAGAGAGTTAGACTGGTAGATTGCGGTATAGTAAAAGTTAGCACACGGAAAAGCGTAGTGCATAAGGGACCTTGATATAGGGGGAGACACATTCAAGCAGATGAGGAAATTTGGTTAAGATGGAATACATTTTTATAGTAAAACCTGCAAAAAGGGCAAATGTAAACCAGGGAAAAAACACACTGCCCAATGGAAAAAAAAACACACAACCCTCCTCAAATTAAAAAAAAAAAGTTTGACAAATTAAATGTATTTATAAAGCCCTTTTTACATCAGCCGATGTCACAAAGTGCTATACAGAAACCCAGCCTAAAACCCCAAACAGCAAGCAATGCAGATGTAGAAGACAACCCTCCCTTATTTTAGACACGCCCACCCCGGTAAATTTCTAACTGTACCTTATACAGATTTCTAGTTTTTCACAGACAGAGACAGTAGGATCTTGGCAGTCTTCGAACTTGGACCAGAATAAATATTTTGAGTGGAGAGGAGAGGGAATAATTGTTCCAGATGGATCTCAATCTGTCTTCTTTTTGAGCGATGATGGAAAGGTTGAATTTTCATAATCGCTAGTACAGATAAATATGTTTTGGGGCAAGATATTATTTTTTAAATAGTGTTCCAAACTTCATTTTATTTGACGATTTTGCTTTATTTTTCCTATTCAACAACAAACATGTAATTGTCATGTTTCCTGTAATGTTGATGTTGGACGTTTTTGTAGATGCGTTGCCTAGGTTACCTTGCTTGAGACCCTACAGTGGGCTCAACTCTAGGACCACAGGCCTATAATAGATAATATACACTATAGTTGGTCATGGTTGAGGGATGAAGAAATCAGCTCCTTGGAATCTTATACAAGTTGGTCTGTGTCAAATTGACAATAAGGATGCTATGGACTAAAGACATGCAGCTGCTTCTGTTTATGGTCAGCATCACATTATCTAATGTGTGGTGGTATTGATCCTTGAGTGAGGGGTTTGTGTGTGTGTGGGGGGGGGGGAGTAAACGTCTTGATGAGATGTGTTGGCGTCATGACCTAAAGATAACATCAGGGCTAGCTGTGTCCCAAAGAATAACACAGCCTCTCTCCCACCCTCTCAAATCAAATCAAATTTTAGTCTTGGTAGCCATATGATTTGGTGTTCAGGAGTCTTATAGGGGGTAGAAACTGATTAGAAGCCTCTTGGACCTAGACTTGGCGCTCTGGTACCACTTGCCGTGCGGTAGCAGAGAGAATAGTCTATGACTTGGGTGGCTGGAGTCTTTGACAATTTTTACGGCCTTCCTCTGACACCGCCTGGTTTAGAGGTCCTGGATGGCAGGAAGCTTGGCCTCAGTGATGTACTGGGCCGTTTGCACTACCCTCTGTAATACCTTGCGGTCGGAGGCCGAGCAGTTGCCATACCAGGCAGTGATGCAACCAGTCAGGATGCTCTCGATGGTGCAGCTGTAGAACCTTTAGAGGATCTGAGGACCCATGCCAAATCTTTTCAGTCTCCTGAGGGGGAACAGGTTTTGTCGTGCCCTCTTCGCGACTGTCTTGGGGTGCTTGGACCATGTTAGTTTGTTGGTGATGTGGACACCAAGGAACTTGAAGCTCTCAACCTGCTCCACTGCAGCCCCGTCGATGAGAATGGGGGTGTGCTCGGTCCTCTTTTTCCTGTAGTCCACAATCATCTCCTTTGTCTTGATCATGTTGAGGGAGAGGTTGTTGTCCTGGCACCACACGGCCAGGTCTCTGACCTTCTCCCTATAGGCTGTCTCGTTGTTGTCGGTGATCAGGCCTATCACTGTTGTGTCATCGGCAAACTTAATGATGGTGTTGGAGTCATGCCTGGCCATGGAGTCATGAGTGAACAGGGAGTACAGGAGGGGACTGAGCACGCACCCCTGAGGGGCCCCTGTGTTGAGGATCAGCGTGGCGGATGTGTTGTTACCTACCCTTACCACCTGGGGGCGGCCCGTCAGAAAGTCCAGGATCCAGTTGCAGAAGGAGGTGTTTAGTCCCAGGGTCCTTAGCATATTGATGAGCTTTGAAGGCACTATGGTGTTGAACGCTGAGCTGTAGTCAATGAATAGCATTCTCACATAGGTGTTCCTTTTGTCCAGGTGGGAAAGGGTGGTGTGGAGTGCAATAGAGATTGCATCATCTGTGGATCTGTTGGGGCTGTAGTCAAATTGGAGTGGGTCTAGGGTTTCTGGGATAATGGTTTTGATGTGAGCCATGACCAGCCTTTCGAAGCACTTCATGCCTACAGACGTGAGTGCTACGGGTCGGTTGTCGTTTAAGCAGGTTACCTTAGTGTTCTTGGGCACAGGCACTATGGTGGTCTGCTTAAAACATGTTGGTATTACAGACTCGGACAGGGAGAGGTTGAAAATATCAGTGAAGACACTTGCCAGTTGGTCAGCGCATGCTCGCAGTACACGTCCTGGTAATCCGTCTGGCCCTGTGGTCTTGTGAATGTTGAACTATTTAGAGGACTTGAGGACTTGTGAGGCATCTGTTTCTCAAACTAAACACTCTAATGTACTTGTCCTCTTGCTTAGTTGTGCACCGGGGCCTCCCACTCCTCTTTCTATTCTGGTTAGAGCAAGTTTGCACTGTTCTGTGAAGGGAGTAGTACACAGCGTTGTACGATATCTTCAGTTTCTTGGCAATTTCTCGCATGGAATAGCCTTCATTTCTCAGAACAAGAATAGACTGACGAGTTTCAGAAGAAAGTTATTTGTTTCTGGCCATTTTGAGCCTGTTATAAAACCCACAAATACTGATGCTCCAGATACTAAACTAGTCTAAAGAAGGCCAGTTTTATTGCTTCTTTAAACAGCACAACAGTTTTCAGCTTCCCTAACATAATTGCAAAAGGGTTTTCTAATGATCAATTAGCCTTTTAAAATGATAAACATGGATTAGCTAACACAACGTGCCATTGGAACACAGGAGGGATTGTTGCTGATTATGGGCCTCTGTACGCCTATGTAGATATTCCATAAAAAATCTGCCGTTTCCAGCTACAATAGTCATTTACAACATTAACAATGTCTACACTGTATTTCTGATCAATTTTATGTAATTTTAATGGACAAAAAAATTTGCTTTTCGTTCAAAAACAAGGGCATTTCTAAGTGACCTCAGAATCTTGAACGGCAGTGTATATATACACATATAAATACATACATATACACATTCAAAACTTACATATACACCTACAAAACGTACATATACACATACAAAACTTACATATCTTTAAAAAAATGTATATTACCCTCCAACCCAACCACCCCTCCCCCGATTGGAGCAAACTCGTAAACAACAACGCTTAGGCCTGTATTTCCAGCTTATACATACTACGTACATTTTATGGACACTGTTTTACAGCAGTTCTATTGTGTTTGTTTTTACTCCTGTCCTTCCTCTACCCTCAACCTCTACCATCTATTTCTGATGTCCATCTGGTTTGATTTCTATTTTCCATATCTTTCAAACTGTGCTCTTTCACGAAAGTTCTTAACCTTTATACGTTTTACGGTATAAGAAACTGATTCTTAAGTTACTAATGGAGTTTAAGATGTAACTCCTTAAAAGCAATAATGTGTCTTAAATAGGGGTTAGTACAGTACCAGTGTTTTGGTCTACATATCGTTCTGTCCACTAGTCCCTTTCCCTCTGACAGTGGAGGACTTGAAGAGCATTCCTGTCACCAGCTGCTAAACTTCATAGAATAGAAGCAGCCCTTTTGTTTTTCTAACTTGACCCCTCGCTGGCATTCTAAAGGCATAGTTTCACACATAATGGTTCCCTGGAACTCTGTGCTGGACCAACAGAGGCTGTGGTTTTGGTTCTGTCCAGAGATCACAGATGTTTATTCTATCTGGTACAAAGGGTTTTCAGGGCCGTTTGTACACATTGTTGTTGTGTGGAGTTCAACTACTTTGCAGAAGCTTTTAGCTAAAGCAAAAGGCTGCCTTAATCTCTTTCTCTAAGACATTTGTTTCGTCAACAACTCATCAATAACTGAATTATAGTCAGCCAGTCAGTCAGTCAGAGGCCCTAGTCCATCTGATCTAATCTGGGGGTTGAAGACAGGCTGTCTGTCCTGCTAGGCTCTATATAGAACATGATGGGACACACACACACACACACACAAGGTGCCAAGGAATGCTTCACTCAACACCATACAGTACTGACTGCCAGAACTTATTTCTCACCACGTACAGTGCTGAGAATGCAGCAGCAATCTTTTGCAAGATTTAATTACATGTATTGTTTTACAAAACATACACATACAAACGACAACATACAGACGCGCACAGCACCCTCAGTGCAGTAACTGTGTAGTGTTAGCTGTCATTGACAGGCCAGGGGTATATATTTTGGTCATTTGACAGCTTCCCACCACTGTAAAATGGGGGAGAATTCCTCTTGAGCTTCCTCATCACTAGCCCTCCTATCCTTAATGTAAACCATGTGCATTGATGTTAGGACAGCATGCTGGTGATTAGCAGTTCTGTGTTGGATGGATGGCCTCAGTAGAGAGACAATGCAGAGGATTGTCCTGTAGCCTACCAGCTGAAGTCTGCATCCCAAAGGAATAGGATGCATGCCTACTAAACTCGCTAGGGTTGGTCTGTTGTACTGAGACAGGAAGTTTCTGGTAAATTCTCCACATTGGTGCACTCTCAACCCCCTTCTCCACCTTAGGGGATTGTGTCATGGATGTATCTTCTCCATCAGCATAATAGCATTGTCCACTCACCCATTTCAATCAATCAATCAATAAAATGTATTTATAAAGCCCAATGTCACAAAGTGCTATACAGAAACCCAGCCTAAAACCCCAAACAGCAAGCAATGCAGATGTAGAAGCACGGTGGCTAGGAAAAACTCCCTAGAAAGGCAGAAACCTAGAGAGGAACCAGGCTCTGAGAGGTGGCTGTGCCGGGTTGAGATTATAACAGAACATAGCCAAGATGTTAAAATGTTCATAGATGACCTGCAAAGTCAAATAATAATCACAGTGGTTGTAGAGGGTGCAACAGGTCAGCACCTCAGGAGTAAATGTCAGTTGGCTTTTCATAGCAGAGCATTCAGAGTTAGAGACAGCAGGTGCGGTAGAGAGAGAGTCGAAAACAGCAGGTCCGGGACAAGGTAGCACGTCCGGTGAACAGGTCAGGGTTCCATAGCCGCAGGCAGAACAGTTGAAACTGGAGCAGCAGCACGACCAGGTGGACTGGGGACAGCAAGGAGTCATCAGGCCAGGTAGTCTTGAAGCATGGTCCCAGGGCTCAGGTCTTCCGGGAGGGGAGAGGGAGAGAATTAAAGGGAGCATACTTAAATTCACACAGGACAAGACAGGAGAAATACTCCAGATTTAACAGACTGACCCTAGCCCCCTGACACAAACTATTGCAGCATAAATACTGGAGACTGAGACAGGAGGGGTTGGGAGACACTGTGGCCCTGTCCGACGATGCCCCGAGACGGGGCCAACCAGGCAGGCCATAACCCCACCCACTTTGCCAAAGCACAGCCCCCACACCATTAGAGGGATATCTTCAAACCACCAACTTACTACCCTGAGATAACAGCTTCTGTTAAAGCTGTACTACTAAATAGAGTTGAAACATTGAGGCTGATTTCTCTCGGCTATCTGTAAAAGGCCTGGTTATAATGGGAGGTAATAAACTATCTGATGGCAGGGAGGCAGAGGTCTGCTATTCTCAGTGTGTCACAGGATAACAGTCAGGAGTTAATTCAATAAAACAACCTCCTCTCACATGGCATTCTTCTTCCTTCACTAGCCTGCAGTCTCCCCTCCCTCTCTCTCTCTCATTCTTTCCTTCTCCATCACCCTCCCTCCTTCCCTCCCTTCCTCCCGCCTGTAAATAGCCGAGCTAGGGTCCATAGGGTCAAAAGTCTTCCTGCCATGTATATCGATCCCCATCCGGTACACACACACACACACACACACACACACACAACCTTTGACGACTCAGGTCAATGAATCATTCCCCGTTTTACACTCAGTCCCCAGCTCAACCCTCCTTAACGACAGGGAGACTAAATACACTCTGGCTTCCCTGGCTAAACGGACCATTAGAGAACCACAGCTTACATGGGACCATAAGGAGAGTAATGGCCCACGTCATGAGTTAATACAGTTACTGATTATATCTGGAATATATAGGGGTCAAGACCATGTGACCACCTGACCAGGAAGAACTCGGGCTCTACGGCTTAATCAGTTAACTGGTCCTTTTTGTCAAGGGAAGGAAAATGTATGCAATAGGTCACCAAGCCTAATGCATTATATGGTACTACATATGTAAATACATCCACAACGTCTGTCTTCTATGGTACAAGAAATGTAAACAAAAACACAGTATTCACCGCCACCTTTATTACTGTATCCCCACACATTTTATTTTTTTCAGATGGACCTGAAACTACTTCTGATTTCAACGTTGTTAGGAGTCATTTGTTACAGCAGTGCTCAGCAAGGTAAGATTATTTTCACATTCATCTTCTGCACAACTACCATTCCAGTGTTTAATTGCTACATTGTAATTACTTCGCCACCATGGCCTATTTATTGCCTTAACTTACCTCATTTGCTCTCACTGTATATAGACTTTTTGTTTAATTTTGTTCTAGTGTATTTATGACTGTATGTTTTGTTTATTCCATGTGTAACTCTGTGTTGTGGTATGTGTCGAATTGCTACGCTTTATCTTGGCCAGGTCGCAGTTGCAAATGAGAACTTGTTCTCAACTAGCCTACCTGGTTAAATAAAGGTGAAATAAAATGAATATGGAAGTTTCAGTAAGCAAGGCAGAAACTTGAGATAGGATGGAAAATGTATTTTTTCCATCCTATCTCAAGTTTCTGCCTTGCTTACTGAAACTTCCACCTTGTTAGACAAAACCAACAGTAACACCAGTATTCTGTTTGTGTACACTGACTACACAGTACATCATCTAATCATAATATATTTCTACTAAACCGCATCATAAATATACAGTACAGAATAGTGATTAACTGCCTGATGTTCCATAAGGGTGAGCCGACCCCAACTGAGAATGTTGCTGTATTGTAATGATGTCATTTGCCAGAAGAAGAAGCAGCTCCACCTACACTGTAAACCCCAAGACATTTTTTACTCAAATACTTCAAGTAAGTTGATCTCAAAGTCAATGAAAAGTCATTATTTCTTAAAATGTTTAAGTTGTCCTGACTCAAAACTGAACAAGCCGACAGCAAACATGTCATCCCACACAAATGATGCAGTGCCCCCCCCCCCCGTTGAGCAAATTGAGATTGTGTGTGACTAACACATTTCAGTTAATTACTATAGCTCCCAGTTTAGGCCAATCAGTGTAACTTTCTAAATGCCGTATCTCTGTGGCAAGACACGTCATCCACCCAAGTTTCGTCAAAATCGGGCCAATGCTGTCTGATGTGTCACAGATCCACAGTTCCCTCCCTGATTTCATTGTGGGGGACAATGAGAAGTCACATCAACTTTTTATTTATGACAACAAAATCTACTGCAGGTAGATTAAAAAAAGATAAAAAAATTAATATCTGTGTTTTTGCATGTACAGTGCATTCGGAAAGTATTCAGTCCCCTTGACTTTTTTCACGTTTTGTTACATTACAGCCTTATTCTAAAATGTATAAAATATTTTTTTTCTTCATTAATCTACACACAATACCACATAATGACAAAGCAAAAAATGTTTTAGTTTTTTTTTTACATTTTAGCAAATCTTTTTAAAAACAGAACTGAAATATCACATTTAAGTATTCAGGCCCTTTAGCTAGTACCTTTTTTTTAAGGGGGTAGATCAGCTTTAATATTGCAGATTGTAGCTTCCATCAATGTAATTGTCTGCATCATTTCTAATCCCCCATATATTTTTGGGGTAAATATATTTATATACACTGCTCAATAAAATAAAGGGAACACTTAAACAACACAATGTAACTCCAAGTCAATCACACTTCTGTGAAATCAAACTGTCCACTTAGGAAGCAACACTGATTGACAATAAATTTCACATGCTGTTGTGCAAATGGAATAGACAACAGGTGGAAATTATAGGCAATTAGCAAGACACCCCCAATAAAGGAGTGGTTCTGCAGGTGGGACCACAGACCACTTCTCAGTTCCTATGCTTCCTGGCTGATGTTTTGGTCACTTTTGAATGCTGGCGGTGCTTTCACTCTAGTGGTAGCATGAGACGGAGTCTACAACCCACACAAGTGGCTCAGGTAGTGCAGCTCATCCAGGATGGCACATCAATGCGAGCTGTGGCTAGAAGGTTTGCTGTGTCTGTCAGCGTAGTGTCCAGAGCATGGAGGCACTACCAGGAGACAGGCCAGTACATCAGGAGACGTGGAGGAGGCCGTAGGAGGGCAACAGCCCAGCAGCAGGACCGCTACCTCCGCCTTTGTGCAAGGAGGAGCAGGAGAAGCACTGCCAGAGCCCTGCAAAATGACCTCCAGCAGGCCACAAATGTGCATCTGTCTGCTCAAACGGTCAGAAACAGACTCCATGAGGGTGGTATGAGGGCCCGACGTCCACAGGTGGGGGTTGTGCTTACAGCCCAACACCGTGCAGGACGTTTGGCATTTGCCAGAGAACACCAAGATTGGCAAATTCGCCACTGGCGCCCTGTGCTCTTCACAGATGAAAGCAGGTTCACACTGAGCACGTGACAGATGTGACAGAGTCTGGAGATGCCGTGGAGAACGTTCTGCTGCCTGCAACATCCTCCAGCATGACCGGTTTGGCGGTGGGTCAGTCATGGTGTGGGGTGGCATTTCTTTGGGGGGCCGCACAGCCCTCCATGTGCTCGCCAGAGGTAGCCTGACTGCCATTAGGTACCGAGATGAGATCCTCAGACCCCTTGTGAGACCATATGCTGGTGCGGTTGGCCCTGGGTTCCTCCTAATGCAAGACAATGCTAGACCTCATGTGGCTGGAGTGATTCAGCAGTTCCTACAAGAGGAAGGCATTGATGCTATGGACTGGCCCACCCGTTCCCCAGACCTGAATCCAATTGAGCACATCTGGGACATCATGTCTCGCTCCATCCACCAACGCCACGTTGCACCACAGACTGTCCAGGAGTTGGCGGATGCTTTAGTCCAGGTCTGGGAGGAGACCATCCGCCACCTCATCAGGAGCATGCCCAGGCGTTGTAGGGAGGTCATACAGGCACGTGGAGGCCACACACACTACTGAGCCTCATTTTGACTTGTTTTAAGGACATTACATCAAAGTTGGATCAGCCTGTAGTGTGGTTTTCCACTTTAATTTTGAGTGTGACTCCAAATCCAGACCTCCATGGGTTGATAAATTGGATTTCCATTGATTATTTTTGTGTGATTTTGTTGTCAGCACATTCAACTATGTAAAGAAAAAAGTATTTAATAACATTATTTATTTCATTCAGATCTAGGATGTGTTGTTTAAGTGTTCCCTTTATTTTTTTGAGCAGTATATATATATATATATATACATACACATACCCACATATATAACATACATGCATATACACATACAAACTCAGCAACAACAAAAAAACGTCCCTTTTTCAGGACTCTCTTTCAAAGATAATTCGTAAAAATCCAAATAACTTCACAGATCTTCATTGTAAAGGATTTTAACACTGTTTCCCATGCTTGTTCAATGAACCATCAACAATTAAAAGTGTTGGTGGTTCCAATCTTCTTCCATTTAAGAATGATGGAGACCACTGTGTTCTTGGGGACCTTCAATGCTGCAGAAATGTTTTGGTGCCCTTCCCCAGATCTGTGCCTCGACACAATCCTGTCTCTGACCTCTACAGACAATTCCTTTCATCTCATGGCTTGGTTTTTGTTCTGACATGCACTGTCAACTGTGGGACCGTATATAGACAGGTGTGAGGCTTTTCAAACATGTCCAATCAATTGAATTTACCACAGGTAGATTCCAATGATGTTGTAGAAACATCTCAAGGATGATCAATAGAAACAGGATGCACCTGAGCTCAATGTCAAGTCTCATAGCAAAGGGTGTGAATACTTGTGTAAATAAGGTATTTCTGTTTTTTATTTTCAATACATATGCAAAATATTGCAAAAACCTGTTTTCACTTTGTCATTATGGGGTGTTGTGTGTAGATTGCTGAGAATAAAATATATATATATTTTAGAATAAGGCTGTAATGTAGAAAAACTCAAGGGGTCTGATTTCTTTCCGAAGGCACTCAAAATCACTTTAAGTAACTGTACTCAGATATATTAAGTGCAACAAGTTTCCTCAAAAGATGAGTAATGACATCGCACTGGGGTTTACAGTGTTTGTTTCTTTGAGCATTTCTTTGAGCATAGCAGTGAAGACATCATGGAACAGCGGAATATTCCATTCTGTCTCTGACTCCATTTACTGTTATCTCTGAGCCACACAGTTTTCCAAATTACACAATGTGTACACTCTGGCTTATTTCCTGGTCAGGTTTTAGGAGTCTATGATGAGTTTGAAAAGAAGCAATCTTTGTTTTTCCATTCCAGAAAGAAATGAGTGCATCAAGGCTAATGCCAAATCCTGTGGGGAGTGTATTCAAGTGGGAGCGAAATGTGGCTGGTGCATGAACCCAGTACGTGGATATGAATTTTCCAATAACATTGTTACTGCATTGATGCTACACACCCAAAATATCCACTGACTCAGCGTTACAACTTGCAGGTGTATGCAAATCATAGAAAGAAGAATCTAAACTGTTCTTTGTAATTAAAACAGTAGTGTGTCAGGCAATATTGTTTGTAACCTTTATAACCTGCTTGGGACTGTAGGAAATACATTTTCAGAAAATAAGGACCTTACATTTTTGGGTGGATTTCCTCTGAGTGCCATAATGCAATGTTTCATAATACTTATACCTCCTCTCTCCCAGGAGTTCCTGAAGCAGGGTGAGGCCACATCGACCCGCTGTGACGAGCTGGAGTCCCTGTGGAAGAGAGGTTGCAGCTCCGCCAAGGTAGAGAACCCCCGAGGCAGCCAGCGGGTCCTGAAGGACAAGGTTGTGACCAACCGCAACCAGGGAGAAGGGAAACTCCGACCAGAGGACATCACACAGATCCAGCCACAGAAACTCACCCTCAGCCTCAGATCTGGTAAAAACTTACATGGAACTGTTACGTTTGATTGGGTAGCGTCCCAAATGGAACCCTTTTCCCTATTTAGTGCACTACTTTTAGCTCTAGTCAAAAGTAGTGCTTTATGTTAGGAATCGGGTGCCATTAGGGATGCAGTCTTAGTTAACTTTGCTTCAGCCAAAACATATTGCTTGACAACCATTGTTGACGCAGCTTTGCTGAAGGTCTTTTTTATTTCTCCTGCTGTTCCTCCGCGGTCTTTCACTGTTATGTTGATTAGTTACAGTAGCCTCCATTTTCTTTTGAGTGTTTTAGCTATTATGATTTGGAAGGAATGTTCCTTATACTCTTTCATGTGAAGGCCAGCACCTTATTTGACAGGGAAGGTGCACATGAATCAAGATTTCAGTGTTCACATCAATGTAAATATGCCAGAGTTAGCAAGTCAGTAGTCCCCGGCTTAACCTTGCCCATTTGTCTGTGTACTGCAGGTGAACCCCAGTCTTTTAACCTGAAGTTCAAACTTGCTGAGGATTACCCCATCGACCTCTACTACCTGGTGGACCTGTCCTACTCCATGAAGGATGATCTGGAAAACGTCAAGAACCTGGGAACACAGCTGATGCTGGAGATGTCAAAGATCACATCTGATTTCAGAATCGGTGAGATTGAGAATCAGCCTGGTTGTATGAGGATTGGGGATGTTTATATTTTTTTGAACCTCTTCTCCATTTTAAATTGATCTCTTCTGCTTTCAGTTCGGGTTGGGTGGATATTGCATAGTTATACAATGGGTGGGTCTAATCCTGAGTGCTGATTGGTTAAAACCGCAATCCAGCAGGTGTCTATTCCACAAGTTACCATGGGCTATGACTTTAAAATGACTATTTACTCTGTTCCATCTGGCTGTGCAATCCACTGTCTCATCAGCCCCCGCCAAGCACTTTATAAACTTGATCTCTGCTATAAAAAGCATCTAGACATGATCTCACATTTCTTTTAGACAACCTTTAGTTTTCAACAGCAGAGATTTGTATAAACTTTGCTGTCTGCCTCTCTGACATTTGCAACATTGTTTCAATATTCAAATTCGATCTCAAGCTGTCCCATAATAATGTACGTGTTGGGACGAGACAGACACAGGCAGTGTTTCTCAGCCAGTCAAAATCATGAATCAACTTGCATAATTTTTATGGATATATACAAAGAAATGTATAGTTAATTGGGGTGGGACTCCCAATTGAAGGCAGGGGTGTTGAGTTGCCTTTGATTGGGAGTCCTATATTAGTAGGGTGTGTTTGTCTGTGTGTTTGTGGGTAATTGTTTGTGAGCACTGCGTTTGTTAGCCTGCTACACTGTTGCCGTCGTGAGTAATGTTTATCGTTTTTTTCCCTGTGGATGCTTTTCTCGTGTTTTGATTAAAAAGATGAGTATCCACATTCCCGCTGCGCCTTGGGCTTCTCTCCACTACGACACATGTGACAGTCCAGCAACTTTGTTGTTATTCTGGATGCACTTTTTGACTTGACTGTAAGTTACCCATAGTTGGCCAGCTAGGAAGCAAGGGATAAGAATGTTACCAGCCAGTATGGCAATGGAACATTTAGGATGAACGACTGGGTCGCATTCATACAGAACATAAAGACTGAACGACTGGGTCAAGTCTCTAGCAACCAAACCGATAGAACGAACAACCAGCCGGCTTAGGTAGCAACCCTAGATTTGTGTCGGGCCTATATCTTGTGGAAGGATGACATAGTATGAATGAATTCATAAAAAAATAAACATTTTTAATGAAGATCTGTCAATCATTATTTGAATATGTTGGCTATAAAAGTGCAAAAGTGATGATGCCCTCAAAGCCGGTGTTGAGAGGATATATTGGCACGGTTTGAATGCCAATAACAACACCCGTGCCAAAATATCCTCCAAACACCACTGTACTACAATACCCATAATGCCCATAAAGATTTCCGGTTTGATCTTAGTATAGATGTTTTGAAGCTAAGAAATTGGTGTCCCGTCTCTCTAACAATACAGTTTATATATGGGATGGATCTCTTCTTCTTCTTCTAGGTTTTGGTTCCTTTGTAGAGAAGAAGCTGCGGAACCCCTGTACTGGGGACCAGAACTGCACCAGTCCCTTCAGCTATAAGAACCTCCTGAAGCTGACCAGCAATGGACAGGAGTTTAACACCCTGGTTGGTCAACAGCAGATCGATGGAAACCTGGACTCACCAGAGGGAGGCTTCGATGCCATCATGCAAGTGGCTGTGTGTGGTGTAAGTAATATGTTTTTATTATCATATTTAGGAACAGTTTCCCGGACATAGATCAAGCCTAGTCCTGGACTGAAAAGCTTTATCCATTGAGCGTACTTTTTACTCCAGGACAAGGCTTGATATCTGTCCAGAAAACCAGCCCATAAAGTTCCAATAATACTTTTATCAGGGCTTTATATTGACTGTCTCATGGTATCAGACCTCAACACCCTATTCTCATTTGAGAATGGCTGGAGTCGAGGCTTAAAACCTCTTACATCTAGACGTTCCGCTAGCGGAACACCTGCTCCAATATCCAATGAGGCGTGGCGCGAATTACAAATTCCTCAAAAATCCCAAAACTTCAATTTTTCAAACATATGACTATTTTACACCATTTTAAAGACAAGACTCTCCTTTATCTAACCACACTGTCCGATTTCAAAAAGGCTTTACAGCAAAAGCAAAACATTAGATTATGTCAGCAGAGTACCCAGCCAGAAATAATCAGAGACCCATTTTTCAAGCTAGCATATAATGTCACAAAAAACAAAACCACAGCTAAATGCAGCACTAACCTTTGATGATCTTCATCAGATGGCACTCCTAGGACATTATGTTATATAATACATGCATGTTTTGTTCAATCAAGTTCATATTTATATCAAAAACCAGCTTTTTACATTAGCATGTGACGTTCAGAACTAGCATTCCCACCGAACACTTCGGGTGAATTTACTAAATTACTCACGATAAACGTTCACAAAAAACATAAATTATTTTAAGAATTATAGATACAGAACTCCTTTATGCAATCGCGGTGTCCGATTTTAAAATAGCTTTTCGGTGAAAGCACATTTTGCAATATTCTGAGTAGATAGCCTGGCCATCATGGCTAGCTATTTTGACACCCACCAAGTTTGGTACTCACCAAACTCAGATTTACTATAAGAAAAATTGGATTACCTTTGCTGTTCTTCATCAGAATGCACTCCCAGGACTTCTACTTCAATAACAAATGTTGGTTTGGTTCCAAATAATCCATAGTTATATCCAAATAGCGGCGTTTTGTTCGTGCGTTCAAGACACTATCCGAAGGGTAAAGAAGGGTGACGTGCCCGGCGCGTTTCGAGACAAAATTTTTTAAAATATTCCATTACCGTACTTCGAAGCATGTCAAACGCTGTTTAAAATAAATTTTTATGCGATTTTTCTCATAAAAAAGCGATAATATTCCGACCGGGAAACCCTGTTTTCGTTCAAAGACGAAAAAATAAAAACATGGAGTCGTCTCGTGCACGCGCCCCCAGTCTCATTGTTCTCAGATCGACCACTATCCAAATGCGCTACTGTTTTTCAGCCATGGCCTGCAAAGTCATCATTCAACGTTCTGGCGCCTTCTGAGAGCCTATGGGAGCGTTAGAAAATGTCACGTTACAGCAGAGATCCCCTGTTTTGGATAGAGATGATCAAGAAGGCCAAGAAATAGTCAGAGAGGGCGCTTCCTGTTTGGAATCTTCTCAGGTTTTGGCCTGCCAAATGAGTTCTGTTATACTCACAGACACCATTCAAACAGTTTTAGAAACTTTGGAGTGTTTTCTATCCAAAGCTAATAATTATATGCATATTCTAGTTTCTGGGCAGGAGTAATAATCAGATTAAATCGGGTACGTTTTTTATCCGGCCGTGAAAATACTGCCCCCTATCCATAACAAGTTAACGTTGTCATGACGTTGGCCTGTGGGTAAGGTTTATGACCCCCCCCCCCATAAATACCTTTCTCCCCTCTCTCTCTTGACTCGACTGAAGGACTCTTGAATAGCCTTTGTTAAACATATAGAGTCTGGGAACATCAAACGGTGGGGGGAAAGGAACCATATTTCGGTAATCCAACCAGTGGAAAATATGCGTTGGTACTTAATGAATATGATGTCAGTTCGGTTGTCATCTGAGACATTATGGCTGATGACAGGACGACATAAACTGTATCTGGGAAAGTCTACACATTCTATTTATCAGATTCACATGGAATTGTTGTGCAATTTAAATGTTTAAATATGAAACTATTTGTGAAAAGATGAAATGTAATTTTAGCTTCCAAATGAGAGAATTGGGTTTTCATAAGGTTAGAGCTCTGCTCAATCAGTGGCCCGCCCCTGTGAAGAGACATGGGTTATAAACTATGAAACACACCCTTCTCTCCCTCCACCATATAAGCCCTTGACGAAAATGTAACATTCTGTTCCGGGTACATTAGGGCGACGGTCCAATGTCAGAAGGATTCAGATAATAACTACAGAACGAATCCAACCTCAGCGTGAGCTTTGGTTGTGAATGGTATGAACTTTGAACTCTTATTCACTACAGAAGTGATACCTCCTAGCCATTAAGTTAGCAGCGGCCGCTGTAAACGTGGGCTAGGAAAGGACGGACGACGTATCCAATCTAACACGCAATGACGATACTACAACGTATGCAATTTACCACCAGTGACATTCTTCCGAGGACAGGAAGATCTCTGTTGGCCAACACGGCCAGCATCTATGACCAACCTACCGAAGCGCAGCTCAGAGTAAATATTTATTGCATTTTCCTTTTCCAAATGGGCGGTAATTTAGAATGCTTAACATACTGTATTTACGATAGCATAGCTTCTCCCTTTGTTCCTCAGTCTTCCCGCTCTTTCATTCAAGCCAACCCCCTCTCTTTGTGTAACCAGCCGTCATACAGGTTCCGTCCACCAGGGACGTTTTCTGTATGACATAATTTGTATTCTATGTATATGTAATTCTGTGTGATTAGTTAGGTATTTAGTAAATAAATAATTAAACCCAATTTTGTATTGCTGATTCAACTTGTTAGCCAGGGTTCGTGAAGATAACCAAGAATTTACAACTTTCAGATGAGACTGAAATAAGGTGACGATTAATATTGACTGCTATTGATGTAAAATATTACTAGGTCTTTAAGAGTTTATTCGGAAGATAACAGCTCTATAAACTCTCTTTCGTGGTGCCCCGACTTTCTAGTTAATTACATTTACATGATTAGCTTAATCAGGTAATATTAATTACAGAGAAAGGATTTTATAGAATAGCATGTTATATCACTTAATCCGGCATAGCCAAAGACACGACATAATTGGAGCCCCCGTGCGAGGAATCTAAAATAGGATGACACTTTCATTTTGATTCAGCCTATATAAAATTTAAAAGCAGATTATATAATATACCAAGTTTATTATACACATTATGGGAGTTGAAGACAGGAATTATTGGTGCGTGTGCTCTGGAGAAATGCCTCCGTGTTGTGCTCTGACGTAGTCAGTGGGTAGCGTAAACTGTACATTTCTGTATGAGGGCTGATAAAGCTATCTGAGAAATAGAGCGTTTGGCCAAACGCAGGGCTGTTTCAGACGCGTATAGGCTCGGTCATTATTAATTTCTCGAGCGAGGACAAAGAACCAGCCGATTGAAATTCAGGAGATATTAGCTTGACCAGCGATAATTATCTCTCTGTCTCTCTTGCGTTTCCATGTGAGTAGACCACGGTGCATTTCGTTGTTTGCCGCAAGTTCCGGTTAAAACATCGTTAAATAACGGCAAAAAGGGTTTGAACATAATATGTTATCAGTAAAACCTTTCCTTTGCCAAGGGAATCCTATGTTGTGCCTTTTTCAGGCATAAAGTAGGATTAGCTTGCACGAAATCCTAAACTAACAAAGGGAAAACAGCCATTTTGTTTTCTTGGGCCACGTTGAAATTCCTCCGCCTTGCGGAACGGAAGTCCCGCCCCGGGTACTTCCTCTTGATTTCAGCGTGTGCCAGCAGGGACCTCTGAAGAAGTCACCAGTACTTTCCTTCCTGAAGAATTATTCAGGTCACACACAGGTCATTACTTATGATATCCGGCATAGCCAAAGACACGACAATGTGTATATGCTTAGAGAAGGCCTTTTTATAAAACGTTTGAGAGTTCATTCACTCTAGGGTGCTAAACTTCTGTTTTTAAGAGGGCAACCTCTGACATAGTTGTTCATAGTTTTTGATATATACTTCCTGAATCTTTTGTAAGTCTTGTAATTTTGTTCTCTGGTATTTCTGTAGGCTGTGTCCTTTTTCTGTATGTGGTTAATTTTTTAATAGGCCTCCTCCCTCCCTTCCCCAGGAGCACATTGGCTGGAGGAATGTCACCCGTCTGCTGGTGTTCTCCACTGATGCTGGCTTCCACTTTGCTGGAGACGGGAAACTGGGAGGGATAGTTCTGCCCAACGATGGGAAATGTCACCTGGAGAACAACATGTACACAATGAGCCACTACTATGTATGTATGGTGATACACTATGTAGTATAATAATGCACTATGTATTATAGTAATGCACTATGCATTATGGTAATACACTATGTAGTATAATAATGCACTATGTAGTATAATAATACACATAGTAATGCCCTATGTAGTATAATAATGCCCTATGTAGTATAATAATGCACTATGTAGTATAATAATGCATTATGTATTATAGTAATGCACTGTGTAGTATAATAATACACTGTGTAGTATAATAATGCACTGTAGTATAGTAATGCACTATGCATTATAGTAATGCACTATGTAGTATAACAATACAATATGTATTATGGTAATGCACTTTGCATTACACTATGTAGTATAATAATGCACTATGTAGTATAATATTATACTATGTATTATAGTACTGCGCTATGCATTATAGTAATGAACTATGTAGTATAATAATACACTATGTAGTATAATAATGCACTATGTATTATAGTAATGCACTATGCATTAAAGTAATGCACTATGTAGTATAATAATGCATTATAGTAATGCACTATGTAGTATAGTAATACACTGTGTAGTATAATAATGCACTATGCATTAAAGTAATATCCTTTGTAGTATAATGATACACTATGCATTACGGTAATGCACTATGTAGTATAATAATGCACTATGCATTATAGCAATGCACTATGTATTATAGTAATACACTATGTAGTATAATAATACACTATGTAGTTTAATAATGCACTATGTAGTATAATAATGCATTATGTATTATAGTAATGCACTATGTAGTATAATAATGCGATATGTAGTATAATGATGCACTCCTATGTACTGTATGTATTGTGACTTTTCTTTCTAGTCTTCTGTGTGGTCTGTATTTTGAATATGACAATATTTAAAGGGAATGAGCTACTTGCCCTTAGTGATGTCATCGAAGGGCTTACCTGGTACCTGTACTTCCTCATTGTCTCCCTGTAACAGGACTACCCCTCCATCGCTCACCTGGTTCAGAAACTGAGCGACAACAACATCCAGACGATCTTTGCCATCACAGAGGAGTTCCAGCCTGTTTACTTGGTCAGTCAGTTGTTCCATTACACTGTGTGTGGGTGTGTGTCTGTGTGTGTTTGTACGTGGGTGTGTGTGTGGATGTGTGTGTGGAATTCTTTTCAATTTCCTGTGCTTGTCTGTTAGAAGAAGCCCAACTCTTTGAAAGCAGCATCTGCTCCTTGTTACCAGTAGCATCTCTTTAGAGCTCTGCTTGTTCCCCAAATGGCACCATGTTCCCTAAAAAGTGAACTACTTTTGACGAGAGCCCTATGGGCCCAGGTCAATAGTACTGCACTTTGTGGGGAATAGGTTTCCATTTGGGCAGCATCCTTTCAATGTTCCCTGCTGCCCTCTAGTGCTTTTCAAGCCAATTAGAAGTCTGTCTGGAGTTCCGTAATGACCTTTTATCATATCCCCATCAGTCCAATGTTTGGACAATATTTGCAATCTGTCAACCTCGGTAGAATGGCGTTCTCATTTAGTTGATTCCACGATGCATCCCAAATGGCACCCTATTCCCGATATTAGTAGTGGACTATGTAGGGATTGAGTGCCATTTAGGACGCATCCTTGGATCTCTGAATTTAGAACCTCACAACACTGCAAAAAGTTGTAACTTTAGATTGACCTTACCACTATGTGATGCAGACCACAATCAAACTACTCCGCAATCTAAATGGGTCAGGCAAAACATGACAAAACTGTTTTGCTCTAGACTTTTCTGGTGAGTATTTAGAGATTGACATTCTAGTACATGATCATTTAGTGTATTGTGTTTTCTCTCTCAGGAGTTAAAGAATCTCATTCCTAAATCTGCGGTGGGGACACTCTCTGCCAACTCCAGCAATGTTATCAACCTCATTATTGATGCCTACAATGTAAGTATAGATTGGATTGGTTTAGTTACTGGAGAAGATGCACTTTCATCCTCAAAATAGTTGGCAAAACCATGCTGCTGCTACTGTTAAGTCATCACATTTCTCTTTCTGAACTGATCTTTCTATGGGAATAGTCAAAAATATGCTCTTCTGCTTTTGTAAAACTGAAGTCTACTGAAAATGTTGTATATGTTGTATATCCTGTACAAAGGGCTAATTATTGTTCTTTATGTGCTAGTCTCTTTCCTCAGAGGTGATTCTGGAGAACAGCAAGCTACCAGAGGGAGTGACCATAATGTACCAGTCACGCTGCAAGAACGGAGTGACTGGTGAGGGAGAGATGGGAAGAAAATGCTCCAATATCTCCATCGGTGACGAGGTGAGAAACCAAAACAACACGCCATTGAATGTTTTCTATTCTAAATATGTTTTTTTTTTCTTCAGCTTTTTGGTACAATTATTATTTTAGCTTTCTGATCAAGTAAATATAATGTTTTCCATATCTGTAGGTGTCTGAGTTGTCAAGGTCATTGTTTTTATTACAAAATGTCATCCCTGATCTGTAGGTGTTTTTCATCATAAGCATCACAGCTAAGCAGTGTCCTAAAATGGGCAAACCAGAGACCATCAAGATCAAACCCCTAGGGTTCAATGAGGAGGTGGAGATCACTCTGAACTTCATCTGCGAGTGTGACTGTCACAAACATGGCATTGAGAACAGTGAGATCTGCCACAACGGCAACGGGACATATGAATGTGGAGCCTGCAGGTAAGGCACTTATGTTTCACTAGCAGAAGATTTAAACCCTTATTCTCCTTCCATATTGTAATCATTTCCATGGCATAGAGATACATTATGATATTAGATACTGTATATATAATGTGTTGTAAATCTATTTCTATGGGCCATTAGCATGTGACTGTTTGCATGTGAATATTTTTACATAGGCAGTCTTTTATGCAGTCCTCCCTTGTTGTTGTTAATAACATTACATTTCCTTTACTATCTGTCAGGTGCAATGAGGGCCGTATTGGTAGACAGTGTGAGTGCAGCACCAACGAGGTGACCAGCGAAGACCTGGATAAGAGCTGCCGTAAAGACAACGGTACAGACATCTGCAGCAACAACGGAGACTGTGTGTGTGGAACCTGTGAGTGTAAGAAGAGAGAGAACCCAGAGGAACGCTACAGTGGGAAGTTCTGCGAGTGTGACAACTTCAACTGTGACCGCTCCAACAACAAACTCTGTGGAGGTACGTGAGTTCAGTTCATTGGATGATCAATAAAGATTGTGTTTGCTGTGAAATGATGGTCAAGACCTGTGTTACATCTGAAGACAAGTGTAACATCTTCCTCAGAGCACAAACTACCTCTGTGTTTGTGGTGTAATGGGTCATTTCCCAATGAAATTAGAGATCAGT
Source organism: Salmo salar (assembly GCF_965601325.2). Lineage (NCBI taxonomy): Eukaryota > Metazoa > Chordata > Actinopteri > Salmoniformes > Salmonidae > Salmo > Salmo salar. The sequence continues at coordinate 18,816,843 of NC_138309.1, forward strand.
TGATCAAATCAGACATCGCCTTTTACGAAGTGAGATTTACCGTGTTCAATTTAGCTTCATTTCATCTCTAATCTAGAATATTATCTATAATATCAAATGATGTTTGAACTTTAGAGGATCATCTCTGACCCTGTGTGTTGTGTTGTGGCAGGACATGGTCACTGTGAGTGTAGGGTGTGTATATGTGATGCCAACTGGACAGGCAGTGCCTGTGACTGTTCTCTGGACACCACGACCTGCCTGGCTTCCAACAAGCAGATCTGTAACGGACGAGGCACCTGTGAGTGTGGCACCTGCAAGTGTACTGACCCAAAGTTCCAGGGCCCCAGCTGTGAGATCTGTCCTACCTGTCCAGGGGTCTGCACAGAACACAAGTGAGTTGAATAAAGGAATGAATGAATGAATTGTATTTGTTTATTTTATTCTGTTTTAACTATGCAGAAAACAATAATATACAACGAGTTTATTTCCAAAACGCTATATTGAAAAAAATTCACTTTTCTGTTTTTACATCAGAAATGATTCCTTATGGGTACCTTCGTGTGTGTGTAAAATATTACTGTTCTCAGATGTTTTTATTCATAGATTTTAGATGAAATATGTTATTTTTTGTGAACCACAATGCAAAATGTATGCTTTAGTCTCAGGTCCTGTCTGTCCATTGTTTAGCTGGAATGGAATGTTCGTATCCTATATATTTGACTGTGATACATTGTATTCGGAAATGATTCAGGCCCCTTGACTTTTTTTTCGCATTTTGTTATGTTATAGCCTTATTCTAAAATTGATTAAATTGTTTTATTTCCTCATCAATCTACACACAATAATCCATAATGACATAGCAAAAACAGGCTTTACGTTTTTTTTAGCACATTTATTGAAGATAAAAACTGAAATATCACGTTTACGTAAGTATTCAGACGTTTTACTCAGTACTTTGTTGAAGCACCTTTGGCAGCGATTACAGCCTCAAGTCTTCTTGGGTATAATGCTACAAGCTTGGCAAACCAATATTTGGGGAATTTCTCCAATTCTATTCTGCTGATCCTCTCAAGCTCTGTCAGGTTGGATGGGGAGCGTCACTGCACAGCTATTTTCAGGTCTCTCCAGAGAGGTTTGATCAGGTTCAAGTCTGGGCTCTGGCTGGGCCACTCAAGGACATTCAGAGACTTTTCCCGAAGCCACTCCTTCATATGCTGTATTTGTCAAACCCTGATCTGTTTCACCTGTCTTGTGCTTGTCTCCACCCCCCACCAAGTGTCTCCTATTTTCCTCCATTATCCCCTGTGTATTTATACCTGTGTTTTCTGTTTGTCTGTTGCCAGTTTGTCTTGTTTTGTCAGCTCTCACCAGCGTCTTTCCCATTTCTCCTGTTCTTGTTTTCTAGTCTTCCCCGTTCCGACCTTTCTGCCTGCCCTGAGCCTGCTTGCCGGTCTGTCCCTTTTTGACTCTGCCTTGGACTACGAACCTCTGCCTGCCCTCGACCTGCCCTTTTGCCTGCCCCTTGGTTATCCTAAGTCGTGATAGTATTTCCTTCTGGGAATGCTGTGTGGATTACATAAAGGTTTTTTATGATGGTTGAAATGAATTCTGCTTTTTATTTTTTTTAATCTGAGGGACCGGTTCCTTCTCTCTTTCCTCAGCCTGAGTTGAATGCCTCTTAACCTTTTACGTAGGCATAAAGAGATGTCTTCCTTTATCTGTCTTAACCTCAATTATTATTGTGACCTTTGTTTACTTTCTTCTGATAATTCCAAGAAAGGGGACCAATGAACAGTCTAGACACAACTGTGCTATCTAAAACCAGTAGTGGTGGCAAGGGTACAGCATTGTCCACTACAAACACCTGCATGTGGAGTGGAACCTCAATATCCAGCTTTCTTGCATTCCAGTAGACTAGTGAATAGGGCTGTTGCGGTGACCATGTTTCTGCCACACCGGCAGTCACAAAGGCAGTCAAATTCCACATGACCATTTAGTCACGGTAAATAGGCTTCTCCAAGCTCTGATGGTCATTAGTAGCCTACCAAACTTGCTAACTGCCTGGTATTCAGCACTCTAATCACACACTGCATGAGAGCCCATGTTATTTACCAAGTCAGTTAAGAACAAATTCTTATTTTCAATGACAGCCTAGCCTACCAGCCACCCCGATGTTGTGCAACATTTCTATAGGCTATGCATATGCGTGAGTCATGTCCTCTATTAAGAGGATCTCATCAGCTTTCTATAGGTTAGGCCTACTGTATTTTTTTCTCAACTTTCCTAATATTAAGCACATTGCTTATATTTACAAGAGGAGTATAGTCTACCTGGTTGGCATGAAAAGGAACCACGGGAAAAACGTCCTCCGTTCGCTATTTAAGTGCATAGATGACATGTTCTGAGACCAGTGCATGATAATGGTCCAATTTTTAAATAAAAAATTATTTCACATGTATTTAGTTTATGTAAAGACAAGATTAAATCAAGAATAGTCTGATGGGTGACAATATTAGCCAATAACTTGTGAATTATATGTTATCACTTGTGAATGATGCCCAGAATAAGGCAAGAAACAATGCCTTGTTTTTGCTACTTTTTCTAATCATAGTCGCACACCTCATGTAGCCTAGCCCATAGGCATATTGCAACTAAAGTGGCCAAATAACGTCTTAAAATTAAGCACATTAATCTGCTTTACAAGGGGTGTACAGCCTAACTGGCATACATAAGCAGCGCATGAGTTTCAATTTTGGGGAAGATCATTTTCACCATAAAAATGCACCTTTATAATAAAAGCATTACATGCATAATCGCATTTGCGGTCAGTTTTAATAATGGTGTTTTCCCGCTAATGGAATATTCGCGCTTATAGCCTATTGCCATATGCGCTTTGCTGAGTTTATAATATGAAGAAATAGCCTAATAGTTTATCAACATTTAAAGCTAAACGTTCTGATCTATTGCATTAGCCATTTAGCTTGAAAAATGTTTTTTGATGCTAGTGGTTGCATTCATTTGGGATCTATCGCATCCCACAAATGTCACAGACTTTGTTTGGAATATTTATTTCTCGCACAGAATAGAATAGGTCAACTTTTGTACTATGGGGGATAGTAGATTGACATAGGCTAGTACTTTTGCTGTTCGTTCGGCCTACTCATTTTGTTGGCTGACGAAACGTACATGTGGACAGTTCTTCCAATATCTTCAAATATTCACCTCAGAATTGGATAAGGACGTGGGCAGCTGCGTCCCGGATGTGTCTGTCTTCACTTGTAGCCTGTGAGAAAGACCCGATCACGTGATGGAGAACCATGGGAGTGAGAGGTGCTTCGGAGCGCGCAGCACCCAGATAGAACGGTACAACGCAGCACTTGAGGCCTTGTCAAGTGCTTGTCAAATTGTGAATGAGAGACTGATAAAGTGTGTACAGCCTGTGCAAAAACACTAAGCAGAGCTCATGCCTTTCAAGCAACTTTTTTCAAATCATCATTAGTCACATCACGCATCCTTACAAAGTATTACATATTAAAGCATATAGCCCAACGTTTGTACAACTAAAGTTACGTTAATAACTCTAAATGAAGCATATAGGAATACCTCATTCTTTGTTAATCACTCAACACAGAATACGCACTCCCTAAAATCATTTGGAGAAAATATCCTTTCTATTTTATTCAGCTTTGTTCAATTATATTCTTCATACTATGAAATAATATAAAATAATGCCACGGAATTCAAAGCAAATCTTTGTAGCCCATATAGCCATTTATCATAGCCAGATCAGGACCTAACATAAGGACAACTAAGAGTATGCTATTCTGTTCTTCTGAAATAGACTATATTTTCTTCATATCATGTTTCTTTAAACCTGTCTAAAATAAATAATGGATTTATTGTGAAGGTGTAGGCTATATTACATGGATTTATTAGACTTTTTAAAATGTAGATGTTCCAAAGGTCTGCATCAGTGGTTTGTAAGTGTGGAAGCCAGGAGATGATAAATGTGTTTTAATTAGCATCAATTACCATGAGACCGACAGTTATTTGCTTGACGATACATTTTGTGACTGCCACAGTCCTACTAGTGAATATGTCACAAGTCTAGCAAGCATCCAAATGCGAGACTACCTGCGTGTGTTACTCCATCTGTACAGAGTTACATGTCAATGTCCTGTCTTCCACAGGGAGTGTGTTCAGTGCAGGGCCTTTGGGACGGGGGAGAAGAAGGACACGTGTGAGAGAGACTGTAGCTACTTCAACCTGATCAAGGTGAAGGACAGGGGCAAGCTGCCTCAGCCAGGACAGGCTTTCCCCCTGATGCACTGTAAGGAGAGGGATGCCAACGACTGCTGGTTCTACTACACCTACGCTGTCAACAACAAGACAGAGAAGGAGGTCCATGTGGTGGAAACACTAGGTGAGAGCATATTACATACAGCCTACTATATCATTGTGACTGAGGATATTACAGTGAAAAGGGAAGTTATTTGTTTGTCTAATGAGTCCTTTTGTGATTAGAGCTAGGAGTTTTTGACCTGACTAGGAAGAATTCTAGGCACTACTTGTAGTTTTTCCTAGTCAGCTTACATGGTCAGGTAAAGTTCCTGGGCCTATATATAATGCAAATCAGGAAGGACTTTATTGTAAATCAGCATTTGCTCTTACAGTAACTGACTTGCCTGGTTAAATAAATAAACACAAGTTGGTATAACTGAATGTTCCTGACTGTGTGTTTCCTGCCTGTGTTCCAGACTGCCCTGCGATCATCCCAACTGTGGGCTGGCGTGGTGGCGGGCATCGTGCTGATCGGCCTGGCTTTGCTTCTCATCTGGAAGCTGCTGATGATCATCCACGACAGGAGAGAGTTCGCCAAGTTTGAGAAGGAGAAGATGAATGCTAAATGGGACACAGTAAGAGAGTGGAGGTGGTAGATACAGGACCACTATTCATTATGGCCCATAATGGGGATGATGATGATGATGATGTACTTTTGCAGGTCCTAGTTTGTATTCTCCCTGACTGTAATTTCAGTAAGTTGATTGAGATCTGGAAAACTGGTGTTATAGATATGGCCACTGTGTGAATTTCTTACGCAGAGAACAGACTCCTGAAGGAATACAGAATTGGAAATGTTTTACTCTCTCTCAACCTTTGATGATAGTTGCTTTTGACGATGACTTCATAAGATGTCACACACATTTTTCCACAGTCCTACCCAACAATTTGTTTAAAATGTTCTTAAAACCCTGTAGTTTTAAGTAATCTCTGTGCAAAATATGGCTATGAAAAAAGGAAGCCTTTTTGGAATGCAAAGGTCTGGACACACATCTGTCTTTTCATGGGAGTGGCTACAGCAGCTTAGTTTGTTCTGTGTTATACTTCAACCTAGTGGCATGTCATCTACACTGCAGGAGAGGTTAAATTCCAGACAGCAGGCAGGGTTTGAAATCCTTAATGATTCAGCTCATCCTGATTACTCCCAGTCAGACCAGCCACATGTGATAGCCTCTCTGGTCTGGTGACATGGGCAGGGCACTGAGGCTTCTGGACCCTCTCATTATGGTACATGGAGAAGACACCAGACCTAAATGACTGTATGAGAGAGCAGACTGACCTGACTTGTTACATATTAAAGGGGAATATAACCAGCACTGTAAGATGATTTTCAAAGGGAGATGATCAACCTCTGAGTCTTGGATCCTGATGTAGAAATACCCCTTTTTCAGGGGATTCATTTTTTCACTTCTTTGTCATATCATTGTTTCATTCCTTCTCATTTGTCTTCACCCATGCTTTTCATTTCATTCTCTGTTTCCTGTTCTTCATTTTCTGCCCCACTCTCTCCCCATTGCAAGAGAATCCCATTTACAAGAGCCCTATTAATAAGTTCCAGAATCCGAACTATGGACATAAAGCTGTGGTTCTATAAGTTTGTATTTACTTTCCCTCTCCTCTGTTTTCCTGCATGGGTTTCCTGTTTGTTTGTTTGTTTATATGTTTGTGTCTGTCGACATACTGTAAACTGTCACTTTTTCATCCATCTCAATATTTCTGGCATTCATTTGGTCTCTTTGGGCCAAATAAGACAGTTGATGAAACTATGCAGAAAGATCCATATGAGGGGATATTAAAACCCACAATAATATCTATTGTTTTGTTGGTCAACACAAGCTGTCCCATCTGTTAGTAGTTTAAATGGAGGTAAGTATTAACAGGTGGTTACATGTAGGCCCAGTACACTTCAGTTTAAGTCTAATATTTATATTGTATTTAATGCTACAGTATGATGGAAATGGCATGTTGTGACTGTGACGTTTGTTGATATTTCTTCTAAAAGTGTTCCATGGATGACAACATAAATGCTCACTCACAATGACAGCAGCGTATCCAGGTGATAGCACGATCAGTTGGAAAGATCTGTCCAAAGAATGCTTCATAATCGTTTGATATTCTAAATGGATGGCTTGGATTCTGCAGTGGTGTTTTTTCCTAATAAATTGTCTCATGTTGCAGCTGTTGTCACACGACTGACATGTTATGTGACAGATATATTATGACTGACTGTACATTACAATTCTAACGTTTTCTCCTTGTTTCTCTTGTGCCGTCCAGGGCGAAAACCCTATCTACAAGCAGTGGCGACCCATCCCTGAGGGCAGGCAAAGCTCCACCTGTTTGCCTGTTTTGCATGTTATTTTGGCATTAATACATGTCACATATCAGTTTGCAAACAATGTACAAAAAATTGTCATTGAGTTTATAAAGCTGCATACAAACATCATCTATTTTCTCGTTTCTTAAGGCAGCTCCAAAATGTTGGTGCTTTCTGTGGTGGTACGGCAGGCAGTGGAAAATATGGAACATAGGGGTTGGTAATGTTCTCTAGTTGTGCAGTGATTGTCTCAGTGTTCTGTCACTCATGGGGACATTACGTCACCTCAAAATCTACGGGTAGAGCTAAAAAATTCAAGCCCCTTGGGTGCTGTCATAGAATTACATTAGAAGTGCCCATCCATGAAGTCTAAAGGTCATTGGCCACAGATAAAATGACTTCAAATCACGTTACATCTACAGTAGCTTTGATTAGACTGATCATGTCAACATCATACTTTCTAAATCTTAGCTAGCAAGCTAGCAGCCAATCATCATGAATCACGTCGACAATCTACTGGCAAATCCTTTTCAATCCTTGTCATATGAAGAGAAATAATGAAGAGAAATTAGAGATGAAGAGAAATAATGAAGAGAAATTAGAGATAAAACGTATCAGTTCTCATTGGCTATTGGACATAAACATTACACAACAAGTTGGAAATTGCACATTCAACAATGAGTGGTTTGGAGGGAATCAGTGGCTAACTGCAAGCATTGCAAAGCAATGACTAGCCTGCTATTCAGTGGAGTGGGTGTGTGGTCCAAGTCTGGGTTTAAGGGTCTCTTTTCCAAGCTTAAAGGATAAACATTCAACATTGGCATAATTGTCAATCATAGAAAACCATTGGTTGATTCTAAACTTGTCATCAGATAACATATAATGCATGAAGAAGTACTAAGAACTTTTACAATGATGTTTTAAAAGTGATCATTGCACTATTGTGTTTCATGTTGAACAATGTAAAAAATTGTGAACTTTGTTCTGAAGACATACTGATACAAGTTAGCTTTTGAAATCACAGGGCTGGGTGTTATAGCGATCTGGTGCCTGATGGCACAGTCAATGACATGGCACCCAACCATTGGTTGATGCATGCAATGTCTGAGCAGGGGAACAGGACCAAAGTTAACCCGGTACCTCGGTTGAACCGGGAACACAGACAAATAAGGTCATCCAATTACAGAGCTGCCTATCAGAACAGCGGACAAATTTCATTCAAAATCAAGCGGGAAGCCAAAGACACGTGTAGACAATTCAAACTCTCAAATCCAATGTAGGTTGGCTAGGGTACAGGACTTACCTTGGTCGTGTTCCTCTGCCCAGACATTGCTGATCCAGGTCAGATCTTACAACGCCTGGATAGGTATTTTACATATCAGCTAACATCATTATGTTATAGCAATGTTGTGCCTGTATGCACAGTCGATGACGTGGCACACAACCATTGGTTGCGCAACCTTTATCTGTTGAAAGGTTCTTCAGTGTGTGTCCATCGGCGATCAACCTTTTTGCCTTGTCTTGCAGTCAGCAAAAAGAAGGCGTAATAAAATAAATATTGAAACTATGTTTCCAAAACATGAGTCACGAATATTCGAGAAGGGTGCAATTGCAGCCTGCATTCCGGGGCATTCCTGCATCTGCAGGAACCCCTCTTTATACTTCTATTGGTCTAGGACTCCCGTTCACAGGTGGGAGGCAGGGGCGCTCCAGTACAGTAGGTGGCGGTAATGCACCTTATCGTTGGATGCCAACTGGCGATAAACCCCACAGAAGAAGAGGCGGAGGTTGACACGGTAGCTAGCTAGCTAGGACAACGGTATACAAAGGAATCTCAATTGCATACTATTCGCATCCTCTCTCCTCTGTCCTCGCCTCCTCAAAATCCATTGGAGGAGAAGGTCAGAGGGGAGGGACCTCTGGCTTTCTCATCCAATGGGAAAGGAGTATGTAATGGAGAGTCTCCCAGTGTCCTTCACCCCCACCTGTCAGGAACAGTTTTTCTGAAGTTCTGGTAACTACAGCGAAGGTTCGGCAGGCGTAATAGCGAAGGGAGCTGGCCTACTGACAGTGAGTCATGTGGCCGTATAAAGCAGGCATCGAGGCATTTAGTTACTGTTCAATTGAACGTTAGAATGTGCAAAACGAGTGACCTTAGCGACTTTGAGCACGTTATAATCGTTGGTGCCAGGCACGCCGGATCCAGTATCTCAGAAACGTCCGCCATCCTGAGCTTTTCACGCGTGACAGTGACTAGGGTTTACTGAGAATGGCGCGACAACCAAAAAACATCCAGTAGGCAGCAGTCCTGTTTGCGAAAACAGCTTGTTGATGAGAGGTCGCAGGAGAATGGCAAGAATCGTGCAAGCTAATAGGCGGGCCACAAACTGCAAAGTACGTCATCTCGGATCTCAGAACTTGTCAATCTTTGTCACATATGGGCTATTGCAGCAGACGACCACACCGGGTTCCACTCCAATCAGCTAAAAACAAGAAGAAGCGGCTCCAGCGGGCACACGATCACCAAAACAGGACAATTGAAGAGTGGAAAAATATTGCTTGGAACAATACGTTCGTTGAATACTGATAGGTTTCCACTAGATGGCACAGCCACAATCAAAATTTTCTGTCTTAAAAATTATGTTAAGCAAATGTGCTTTTGGTCTTAATTTAAGTTTAGGCATAAAGTTAGCAGTGCGGTTAGGTTTAAAATCAAATTTTAAGAAATTGTGGTGTTGCGATGTGTTAGATACGTGACTTATTATAAGTTAGAAATCTGTTTCCTACTATAGGCAGTTGGCTGCCTAGTGATTGCAACATTAAACTCGCCGATGTGAATAGTTGCCAATGATGTTTCGTTTCCAGGTCTTACTGAATTAGCAAGTTCAGCTAAAATGCACCAGCTGTGCATGATACACATCCTTATTCTAGTCTATTCACCCATTTGAAATCTTTATCTGCCATACTATAGATGACACAGATGGCATGTGTTGATCTTGCCTAGAATGGCATAACTGGGCACACTCATAAAACTGTTTTATAAAAATGTTGACTGTCATGGTTTGTCCTTGTACAGTGCCTTCAGAAGCAATTTGTAAGTCGCTCTGGATAAGAGCGTCTGCTAAATGACTTAAATGTAATGTAAATGTAATACAGCAAGTTTAGTTTACTTGCGTGGCCTGCACAGTCCCCAGACCTCAACCCAATAGAGGATCTTAGGGATGAGATGGAACGGGCTGTTCGCAGCATGAATGTACCTCCGTCCAATCGGCAGTAACTGCATGATGCCATCGCGTCGGCATGGACCAACATCCCTGTGGAACATTTCCAACACCTTGTAGAATCCCCCTAAGAATTTAGACTGTTCTGAAGGCAAAGGGGGGTCCGATCCGGTACTATACTGAACAAAAATATAAACGCAACATGCAACAATTTCAAAGATTTTGCTGAGTTACAATCCGTCGCCCCCACCTGTCAGGCACAGTTTTCCTGAAGTTCTGTTACCGGTGGCGAGAGCAGGTGTTCGGCAGGCGTAATAGGGAAGGAAGCTGGCCTACAGACAGTGAGTCTCGTGGCCGTATAAAGCAGGCATCGAGGCATTTAGTTACTGTTCGATTGAACATTAGAATGTGCAAAACGAGTGACCTAAGTAACTCGCCCTCCTGAGCTTTTCATTCATGACAGTGTCTAGTGTTTATTAAAATGGTGTGACAACCAAAAAACATCCAGGCTGTTCTGGAGGCAAAGGAGGGTCCGATCCGGTACTATATAAACGCAGCATGCAACAATTTCAAAGATTTTGCTGAGTTACAGTTCATATAAGGGAATCAGTCAATTTAAATAAATAAATTCTGCCCTAATCTATGGATTTCCCATGACTGGCCATGGGCGCAGCCATCGGTGGGCCTAGGAGGGCATAGGTCCACCCATTTCGGAGCCAGGCCGACCCAATGGGGAGCCAGACCCAGCCAATCAGAATGGGTTTTTCCCCACAAAAGGGCTTTACTACAGACAGAAATACTCATTACAGACATAGTCCATCGTCCCATTGTGACATAGGTACCAGCTCTTAGACCACCATCTTTGGGGGACGCACAGCCCGAACACCCACCTCCCCCCAATTAGCCTACCAACCAACAAATCTACCGGTACACATCTATTCATTTGAATGTGTTGACAGTTGGAGAAATTAAATGAGCTGCGCTGACAATTTGGAAGTGTGAATGCCAACGGTCCAATATTCTAGAAGACTGCTGTGCGTACACACCTTTGTTACTCTGATAGACCCTTAAAGCTGATCCACACTGCCAAAAGCAACACGTACGTCACTGTGGGGGCTTGAGTCTGGCTACTGAATGTCTTTCTGTATATGTTTCTCATGATTTCCATGTGATTGTGACCTTGGTCAATTGTGACCATTGTCAATTGCCTCTGTAGTAGTTTGGCTTCAAAATCCAGACAAGATGGCAGGTATTCATTTGTGTTTTTACTATGCAAAAAGTAGGATTAAAGAATAGACACACTAAATCAGGACTTTTCAAAAAGCAACAATAACTTGGCATATGTGGCTGTTCCCATGTGCAATGACTAAAAGGGCCACAAGGAGACTCAAGGGAGTAGAAACATGTAAGCTTAGAGGAAAAACGTATAAACAACTATATCATTACATTTTTGCCTTTGACTCATTCGCTATGACGCAATGCTGAATTGCAGCTCATAATAATCATCCTCGCAGTGGCAGACCACGTGTGACAACACCTGCACAGGATCGGTACATCCGAACATCACATCTGCGGGACAGGTACAGGATGGCAACAACAACTGCCCGAGTTACACCAAGAACGCACAATCCCTCCATCAGTGCTCAGACTGTCCGCAATAGGCTGAGAGGGGCTGGACTGAGGGCTTGTAGGCCTGTTGTAAGGCAGGTCCTCACCAGACAACACCGGCAACATGGTGGCCTATGGGCACAAACCCACCGTGCTCTTCACTGACGAGTCACGGTTTTGTCTCACCAGGGTTGATGGTCGGATTCGTGTTTATCGTTGAAGGAATGAGCGTTACACCGAGGCCTGTACTCTGGAGCTGAATCGATTTGGAGGTGGAGGGTCCGACATGGTCTGGGGCAGTGTGTCACAGCATCATCAGACTGAGCTTGTTGTCATTGCAGGCAATCTCAACTCTGTGCGTTACAGGGAAGACATCCTCCTCCCTCATGTGGTACCCTTCCTGCAGGCTCATCCTTACATGACCCTCCAGTATGACAATGCCACCAGTCATACTGCTCGTTCTGTGCTTGATTTCCTGCGAGACAGGAATGTCAGTGTTCTGCCATGGCCAGCGAAGAGCCCGGATCTCAATCCCATCTGGGACCTGTTGGATTGGAGGGTGAGGGCCATTCCCCCCAGAAATGTTGGGAACTTGCAGTTGCCTTGGTGGAAGAGTGGGGTAACATCTCACTGCAAGAACTGGCAAATCTGGTGCAGTCCATGAGGAGGAGATGCACTGCAGTACTTGATGCAGCTGGTGGCCACACCAGATACTGACTGTTACTTTTGACGCCCCCCCCCCCCCCCTTTTGTTCAGGGACACATTATTCCATTTCTATTAGTCACATGTCTGTGGAACTTGTTCAGTTTATGTCTCAGTTGTTGAATCTTGTTTTAATCATACAAACATTTACACATGTTAAGTCTGCTGAAAATAAACGCAGTTGACAGTGAGAGGACATTTCTTTTTTTGCTGAGTTTATAAGAAGGAAAAGAGAGCCAGAATCTTCATGTCTGCATACCATATAGCTTCAGGCATAGATTGTTTCCCAGCTCAATCCTTGGCCTGCAAACTTGGCCACAGGTACTAAACACCTGGCAGTTCTTATGGGTGTGCTTGCTTGGCTTTAGCTGATAACAGATACTGCCTGGGGTTCATTTTCTATCTATTTATCCTGTATTTCGTTTGGAAGAAAGTTCCACAAGGCCTACTGTTTAGATATATAAATACAATCAAGACCTAATAATGTTCTTGATGAAAGGAAATCTGATGACAGACACTTGATGACAAAACATACACAATAAAATCCATCCCCTTGTAGTTTTATAAAGTTTTATAAATTTACAATTACATTACATTTAAGTCATTTAGCAGACGCTCTTATCCAGAGCGACTTACAAATTGTCGCCCTCACACAGGGCGACAATTTGTAAGTCGCTCTGGATAAGAGTTATAAATAGTTATAAATAGTTGTATAAATGATTCTCTAATGTGACAAAAATTCTGTGCAAGAAAACATTTCCACAGTTGTGAATTATTATCATAGTTATTCAAGAGCCAGGAAGGATAGGTCAACATCTGGAATTGGGAGTGGGCAATATGTAGCTGTAGAGTAGTTGCATGATTGGGCCAGGGGAATACAATATGGCAGTGATTAAGGAACTGTAATGACCCTGATGAGAGTGCTGAATGAAAATAAAGACGAAGAACAAAGTTCCTCTCGAAATAGATCCCAGGGATTAACCTCTATGGGATCAGTCTAAAACTTTGCACATACACTACTTCCATCTAGTTGCCAAAATCAAAATTGTGCCTATGCTGGAATAATACATTATGGCCTTTCTCTTGCATTTCAAAGATGAAGGTACAATTATTTATTTTTTTAAACCTGTTGGGGATACGGATTGGTTGGACAACAACCAGTGAGATAACACTGCGCGAAATTAAAAAAGAAATATCTCAAAATTAATATTCAAGTATTAAACGGCATTTTAAAGATACTCTACTCGTTAATCCAATCACATTGTCCGATTTCAAAAAGGCTTTATGGTGAAAGCAAAACATTAGATTATTTTAGCATAGCACCTCAGCAAAAAAAAAAAAAAGAAGCACGATAGCCATCACAAAATCAGATATACAGCTAAAATTAAGGACTAACCTTTGACAGTCTTCATCAGATGACACTCCTAGGGCATCATGTTAGACAATACATGCATTTTTTGATCAATCAAGTTTATATTTATATCCAAAAACCCAATTTTTACATTGGCGCGTTACGTTCAGAAAATGTTCTCCCCGATAACCTCCGGTGAATAGGCACATTTAATTTACAGAAGAACTCATAACGTTTAAAAAAAATTACAACAATTATTTAAAGAATTAGAGATAATCTACTCCTTTATGCAGCCACTTTGTCAGATTTCAAAATAACTGTATGGAAAAAGCACATTGTTCAATATTCTGAGTACAGAACTTAGCCTTCAATGCTAAGCTATACAGTTAGCCTACAACCCCGACGTCAACAAATCTCTAAAAATATGTTCGAAATATTTACTTACCTTTGCTGATCTTCGGCGGAATGCACTCGGATGGGCACCCACTTCCACAAGAAATTTTCATTTGTTCTGCAAAGCCCATCATTTATTTCCAAATACATCCATTTTGTTGACCCATCCAGAACACTTTACAATGCCATGTGGCGTGGACGCAAATCCGTAGACGAAATGGCCAAAAGTTCCATTACCGTTTGTAGAAACACGTCAAACGATGTTTACAATCAATCCTTTAGCGTAATTTTTTACGTAAAATTGCGATAATTTTACAACCGGGCAATAGGTATTCGTCATACAAGAAAAATAAAACAACAGCTAAGTCACGTGGATGCGCGTCATAAGACACCTGTTCTCAGACTGGCCAGGGATTGAACAAGCCAGAATTTTCTGCCCGGTTACAGATGACGGATGAAAGGAGTTCCTAAGGGATTGTTGACAGCCAATGGAAGAGTTAGGAGGTGCAACGTAAATCCTATGTCATTGTAGTTTTTCAAGGGATTCAAAAGAAAACTACATTTCGAATTTTTCCCACTTCCTGACTCAATATTTCTCAGGTTTTTTGCCTGCAATATGAGTTCTGTTATACTCACAGACACCATTCAAACAGTTTTAGAAACTTCAGAGTGTTTTCTATCCAAATCTACTAATAATATGCATATTCTATTTTCTGGGCCAGAGTAGTAACCTGTTTAAATTGGGTACGTTTTTCATCCGGCCGTGAAAATACTGCCCCCTAGCCCCAACAGTGTTTTTTTCTTTGTATTATCTTTTACCCAATGTAATGTGTTATATTCTGCTACATTCATTTCACATTTCCACAAACTTCAAAGTGTTTACTTTCAAATGGTATTAAGAATATGCATATCCTTGCTTCAGGTCCTGAGCAACAGGCGGTGAAATTTGGGTATGTCATTTTCGGGGAACATTGAAAAAAAGGGTCCGATCGTTAAGAGGTTTTAAACAGGAACAGTCAAGCTACCAGGACTGATGTTTTGATTGTTTGCAGGGGCGGACTTAGTGATTTGGAGGCTCCAGTCAGAGGCCAGTCTGATCCCCCCCCCCCACCCCCCACCCCATCCCTCCTATTGCTGCTCATACAATATATGGGTTCCCAAACAATATATGGGTTTTATAGTGAAGACATGTACAATGTATTACCTTTTAATGTGTCATGAACACAACCAGTCATTATGTTTTCATCTGACTGTCAAACAAATCCCTTCAAGAAGTAGGTTACCTTAGCAAGTTCATCCAAATAATTCCAGCATCCGAACAGTGCACTGTGCACCCGACAACTTTCCTTCAATTCACAAGTGGCTGAAACTGTCGTACTGGAGAAAGCATACGAGCGAGCGAAACAGCGTCTTTCTGTCTTACTAGGACTATATGTAACCCATGTATATTTACATTTTAGTCATTTAACAGACACTCTTATCTAGAGCAACTTACAGTTAGTGATATGCCATACTCTCTTTGGCAAGACAGCATCCAATACATGGGTGACACATACATGTCTCTTACCTTAACGACGATGGCAGTATTATCAGCAGCAACGGTCTTTTTACTAGAGAAATGCGTATCGCATTCCCTTAGAGTCTAAGGGCCCGGGGCTGGGTTTCTACTAAGCTAACATACAGTGAGGGAAAAAAGTATTTGATCCCCTGCTGATTTTGTACGTTTGCCCACTGACAAAGAAATTATCAGTCTATAATTTTAATGGTAGGTTTATTTGAACAGTGAGAGACAGAATAACAACAAAAAAATCCAGAAAAACGCATGTCAAAAATGTTATAAAATTATTTGCATTTTAATGAGGGAAATAAGTATTTGACCCCTCTGCAAAACATGACTTAGTACTTGGTGGCAAAACCCTTGTTGGCAATCACAGAGGTCAGATGTTTCTTGTAGTTGGCCACCAGGTTTGCACACATCTCAGGAGGGATTTTGTCCCACTCCTCTTTGAAGATCTTCTCCAAGTCATTAAGGTTTCGAGGCTGACGTTTGGCAGCAAGAACCTTCAGCTCCCTCCACAGATTTTCTATGGGATTAAGGTCTGGAGACTGGCTAGGCCACTCCAGGACCTTAATGTGCTTCTTCTTGAGCCACTCCTTTGTTGCCTTGGCCATGTGTTTTGGGTCATTGTCATGCTGGAATACCCATCCACGACCCATTTTCAATGCCCTGGCTGAGGGAAGGAGGTTCTCACCCAAGATTTGACGGTACATGGCCCCGTCCATCGTCCCTTTGATGCGGTGAAGTTGTCCTGTCACCTTAGCAGAAAAACAAAGCATAATGTTTCCACCTCCATGTTTGACGGTGGGGATGGTGTTCTTGGGGTCATAGGCAGCATTCCTCCTCCTCCAAACACGGCGAGTTGAGTTGATGCCTAAGAGCTCCATTTTGGTCTCATCTGACCACAACACTTTCACCCAGTTGTCCTCTGAATCATTCAGATGTTCATTGGCAAACTTCAGATGGGCATGTATGTGTGCTTTCTTGAGCAGGGGGACCTTGCAGGCGCTGCAGGATTTCAACCCTTCACGGCGTAGTGTGTTACCAATTGTTTTCTTGGTGACTATGGTCCTAGCTGACTTGAGATCATTGACAAGATCCTCCCGTGTAGTTCTGGGCTGATTCCTCACCGTTCTCATGATCATTGCAACTCCACGAGGTGAGATCTTGCATGGAGCCCCAGGCCGAGGGAGATTGACAGTTCTTTTGTGTTTCTTCCATTTGCGAATAATCGCACCAACTGTTGTCACCTTCTCACCAAGCTGCTTGGCGATGGTCTTGAAGCCCATTCCAGCCTTGTGTAGGTCTACAATCTTGTCCCTGACATCCTTGGAGAGCTCTTTGGTGTTGGCCATGGTGGAGTGTTTGGAATCTGATTGATTGATTGCTTCTGTGGACAGGTGTCTTTTATACAGGTAACAAGCTGAGATGAGGAGCACTCCCTTTAAGAGTGTGCTCCTAATCTCAGCTCGTTACCTGTATAAAAGACACCTGGGAGCCAGAAATCTTTCTGATTGAGAGGGGGTCAAATACTTATTTCCCTCATTAAAATGCAAATCAATTTATAACATTTTTGACATGCGTTTTTCTGGATTTTTTTGTTGTTAGTCTGTCTCTCACTGTTCAAATAAACCTACCATTAAAATGATAGACTGATCATTTCTTTGTCAGTGTGCAAACGTACAAAATCAGCAGGGGATCAAATACTTTTTTCCCTCATTGTATGGAATAGTTTTAAGATGGTCATTTGAAGAATCATTTAGCTATTTCATTTTGAACTCCTGTAGGTATATAAATAAATATATATATTAAAAAAACGATTTGATAAAACATTGATTTTGGCCTTACTGATATTAGCCCATAGAAACGCATTGAATAACAGATTAATACATGGAAAAACAGAAATTTGTCAGAAATCAAATCAAAAGGAACTATGTTTTGAAGTGTCTGTCCTATATCTGAGAGATAAGAAAAATCTGGAAAATAAAATAAACAATTCAGTGGAATTACCTGTATACCTTTTACGTGGGAATGCCCGGTACCGGATACCTTCAGACTAGAGGTAACCCGGTATATGTACACACAGCACAAATATACACACAGTGCAAATCTTTTTAAAGGTGACCAGGGTTACGCAATAAAGTCAGGGACTTATTTCCATTGTGGTCCCTCAAACGGAGAACACCATCGTGTTCCTGAGAGTTTCACCTTTCCATAGAGTAGAGAAGACCAATTTTCGGAATGTCACTCTGTCTGACAAGCCGGTTGTCACTAGTTACCACAGCCACAAAATATATTGACTTTGGCCATATTGTAAAAATGTATTCTCAAGCAGAGAATATACATATATATATATTTTTTTTTCTTCCCCCAGCTCAGGAGGCTCCTTGATGATGTGAGGCCTGAGGCAGGCACTTTTGCCTAATGGTAAATCCGCCAGTGGTTGTTTGACTGGGAAGTTTACCAATGTCTTCCATCCTGAAGAATAAATATTTTCTTAATAAAGAAAAATAAATTAAATACAAGAAATATGGTTGAATACAAAATAACTTTCTTGCTTGCATTTTATTTTGGTCAAATCCAACCAAAACACATTTGATAAGGAGCAAGGTGACCAGTCAAAGTAATTTTTTCTAACATAAACAAATGAAAGTGGTGATTGAACAGTGAAAGAGGCTGGACTGGGTTCAAACCCAAAACCATGCAGAACAGCAGTAAAATAACAGGTAGCCTATTAAGTTGTTGTGTGAGAGTAAGTAGTCCAAATATGAGAAAGAATGAATCGCCCTTTGATTCTTTATGCAATGAGGTTTTCTGTATAGCACAAACAGTGTCTTTGTGTCCCATTCAGACCTGGGCAGCTTCAATGGAGCCTGTGTGGGTACACCCTAACCAGACTCTAACATCCACATGGAAACTGTTGTCCACTCAGCAATATGTATTATAGTAGTACTAGATGTCAGCAATTCTCCCAAGAACCTCTTGCAAAGTAATTTTAAAAAGCATACAATGTCCATTAAAAAGAGGGTAACCAATAAGGGATATAGACTGAACATGACCCTAAAAGGAAACACATCACAAACCCATCCATACATGACAAATGTATCTGATAAGAAGAGCTATTCCAGTGTTAGCTTTGGTAGAACTTTCATTATTCTCGTACATGTCATAATGTTCACTGTAATAGAATATGGGCGTATCTTAAACTCATGACGTCATATGGAATTTCCTGTGGAGGCGGAGCTTAGCTTCAGAGGAGAATACTGCGGACTAATTTTGAAAATAAAAATAAATTCACGCGGCCTGGGGAATATGCTAAATATATATATATATATATATATATATATATATATATATATTACATACGCCAACACTTTTTTACAACTAAATAGTAGACTGCATTTTTCCCTTTCGCAATGAAGTAACTAAGTAAGGAGTGACCCGCGGGGGAGTGAATTGACCGTGACTTTTCGCAGAGGAGAAAGCTGTTACCAACAAAGCAATTGCTGCTGTGTCTACGGTGTGTAGCGGATCACGACGGGGATTTTTAAGAGCATACATTTACGTATGTTGCCTCGGAAATAAGTCACGCCGATAAGGTAAATATTTATATTTTGATAATTGTATGAATCCTGTTTTTCATCCGGTCTTGATTACTCTCCAATAAGTCTATGATTTTTCCACATGAGTGAAGGACTTTTATGATGGATATTCTTAATAAGGACAGTTCGACATTTACTGGGGGGGTGGTGGTGTCGAAAAAAACACCCCTATCTAGAGGTCTTCATGGATCCACCTGTACCCGGATACCCGGGACATGAGCGGGTCCGGATCCAGAATTATAAATATTGTCACAGGTCTGGATCGGATCTGATATGATTGTCATGGGTCTTGGGTATATATAATTTTAACTGACTTGTCTGAAAACACATTGGAATGTGACTGCCACAGAAGAGAGTGGGTAGTGATCGGTGGCTCTTTTTGAAAGGATCTTTTTGGTGAACGTCTTCACCGAATTGCATTCCCTTTGGCTCTCAGACTTGCATACTCCTACTACTGCTTTTTAGGCTCAAAAGTTTTTTTCTGCAGATAAATTACAAAATAATGTGATATTTACAGTGCGTAAAATTAATTTGCATGCCATCTAATCATTTGGCCAGGTAAAAATGTACATTGGAGATTTACATTTTTTTCATGGTTCTATGTAGATTTTTAAGCATTTGAACAAAGAGGTGTTTGGGATCCAAATGAGCCAGGTCTTCTACGCGAACGAAGCCAAATGTTTCGGATCACCGAAAAGACTCAGAACACCCATTGCTAAGAGAGAGAGAGAAAGAAATTGTACATTTAGGCTACTGCTCTTGCTTTTCAGGAAGTGGCGCATGTACAGTTGAAGTCGGAAGTTTACATACACCTTAGCCAAATACATTTACACTCAGTTTTTCACAATTCCTGACATTTAATCTGAGTAAAAATTCCCTGTTTTAGGTCAGTTAGGATCACCACTTATATTTTCAGAATGCGAAATGTCAGAATAATAGCAGAGAGAATGATTTATTTCAGCTTTTATTTCTTTCATCACATTCCCAGTGGGTCAGAAGTTTACATACACTCAATTAGTATTTGGTAGCATTGCCTTTAAATTATTTAACTTGGGTCAAACATTTCGGTAGCCTTCCACAAGCCTCCCACAATCAGTTGGGTGAATTTTGGCCCATCCCTCCTGACAGAGCTGGTGTAACTGAGTCAGGTTTGTAGGCCTCCTTGCTCGCACACACTTTTCCATTTCTGCCGACAAATTCTCTATAGGATTGAGGTCAGGGCTTTGTGATGGCCACTCCAATACCTTGATTTTGTTGTCCTTAAGCCATTTTGCCACAACTTTGGAAGTATGCTTGGGGTCATTGTCCATTTGGAAGACCCATTTGTGACCAAGCTTTAACTTCCTGACTGATGTCTTGAGATGTTGCTTCAATGTATCTACATCATTTTCCTCCTCATGATGCCATCTATTTTGTGAAGTGCACCAGTCCTTCCTGCAGCAAAGCACCCCCACAACATGTTGCTACCACCCCTGTTCTTCACGGTTGGGATGGTGTTCTTCGGCTTGGAAGCCTCCCCTTTTTTCCTCCAAACATAACGATGGTCATTATGGCCAAACAGTTCTATTTTTGTTTCATCAGACCAGAGGATATTTCGCCAAAAAGTACGATCTTTGTCCCCATGTGCTGTTGCAAACCATAGTCTGGCTTTTTTATGGCAGTTTTGGAGCACTGGCTTCTTTCCTTCTGAGTGGCTTTTCAGGTTATGTCAATATAGGACTTTTTTTACTGTGGATATAGATACTTTTGTACCTGTTTCCTCCAGCATCTTCACAAGGTCCTTTACTGTTGTTCTGGGATTGATTTGCACTTTTCGCACCAAAGTACGTTCATCTCTAGGAGACACAACGCTTCTCCTTCCTGAGGGGTATGACGGCTGCATTGTCCCATGGTGCTTATACTTGCGTACTTGTCACGTTCCTCGTATTCTCCCTCATCGGAAGATATGTCGAAATCACTCGATGACCAATACGCAGCAGGTTGACTGTTCCACATCATATTTATTTTAGATGGAAACGACAAAACAAAATAAACACGCAGAGGAGAAAGGTGACAGTTTCACAGGTGAAACGAAACACAGTGCAAAATTACAATTACCCACAAAAATCAAACACAAACACACCCCACTATATGGGACTCTCAATCAAAGGCAGATAGACAACACCTGCCTTCAACTGAGAGTCCCAACCCCAATTAACCCAACAGACATACACTCACCAAACTCCACATAGAAATACCTAACCTAGAACCTACCCCAACACTCACAACCCCACTATACCATAACCAAACATAACTGCCACGTCCTGACCAAATATAATACAAAAAAAACCTAAGTATATGGTCAGGACGTGACATTACCCCCCCCTAAAGGTGCATACACTGAATGCACAAAACCAACAGAAAAAAACAAAAACAAAAAAAAACAACACACAATTAACCTCCTAACTAAAGGGAGGGAAGGGAGGGTGGCTGCCGTCAACGACGGCACAGTGCTACACCCCCCCTCCCCAACCCACCTATATTGGAGGTGGCTCCGGTTCTGGCCTACTGTCCAACAGACCGTAGACAGACCTGTTGGGCTTAGGACAGTAGGCAGACTTCTTTGGTTCTGGTTCGTGGGCCGACTCCGTCGGTCCCAGGCTGTAAGCAGACTCCTTCGGTTCTGGGTTGTAGGCAGAATCATCACAGTCATAGTTAATCAACTTTATTTTAGAATTGTGACCAGACTCACCCGGTTCTGGGTCACAGGCAGCTCCCCTCAGTCCCGGGTCGCAAGAGGTTGTCGGATACTCTGGTCCGCACCCCGGTGTCGGATCCTCTGGGCCGCACCCCGGTGTCGGATCCTCCGACGGCCCTGACCCAGGATTCACCAGGCTGGGGAGACATGATGGATGCCTGGCCCTGGGCACAGGCACAGGACTCACCAGGCTGGGGAGACCCACTGAAGGCCTGGTCCTGGGAGGTGGCACAGGATGAACCAGGATGGGGAGACCCACTGGAGGCCTGGTCCGAGGAGGTGGCACAGGACGGACCAGGATGGGGAGACCCACTGGAGGCCTGGTCCTGGGAGGTGGCACAGGATGAACCAGGATGGGGAGACCCACTGAAGGCCTGGTCCTGGGAGGTGGCACAGGACTCACCAGGCTGGGGAGACCCACTGAAGGCCTGGTCCTGGGAGGTGGCACAGGACGGACCAGGATGGGGAGACCCACTGGAGGCCTGGTCCTGGGAGGTGGCACAGGATGAACCAGGATGGGGAGACCCACTGAAGGCCTGGTCCTGGGAGGAGGCACAGGATAAACCGGGCTGTGGGGGAGCACTGGAGTTCTGGTACGGACACTCTTTACCCACACTCCAGGCTGAATGCCCACTTTGGCCCGGCACGGGCGGAGAGCAGGCATTGGGCGAACTGGACCCTCCCAGCGCTCTGGAGACACAGTGCGCAACGCCGGCGCAGGATAACCTGGACCGAGGAGGCGCACTGGAGACCAGACGCGCTGAGCTGGCACCATCCGCCCTGGCTCGATGCCTGCACTCGCATGGCACTTGCGGGGGGCTGGTATGTAGCGCACCGGGCTTTGAACGCGCACTGGGGACACCGTGCGCTCCACAGCATAACACGGTGTCTTACCAGTACCACGCTGCTTCCGGTAAGCACGGGGAGTTGGCTTAGGTCTACCACCTGACTCCGCCAATCTCCCCGTGTGCCCCCCCCCAAAAAAATTGTGGGGCTGCCTCCCGTGTCCGTTGCGCTCCCTCTCCTCATACCAGCGCCTCTCAGCTCTCGCCGCCTCGATCTCCCACTGTGGGCGGCGATAATCGCCAGCTTGAGTCCATGGTCCTTTCCCGTCCAGGATTTCCTCCCAAGTCCATGACTCCAGATAGCTTTTCTCCTGGTGCCTCTCCTTGTGCTGCTCCTTCCTCTGCTGCTTGGTCCGTTGTTGGTGGGTAATTCTGTCACGTTCCTCGTATTCTCCCTCATCGGAAGATATGTCGAAATCACTCGATGACCAATACGCAGCAGGTTGACTGTTCCACATCATATTTATTTTAGATGGAAACGACAAAACAAAATAAACACGCAGAGGAGAAAGGTGACAGTTTCACAGGTGAAACGAAACACAGTGCAAAATTACAATTACCCACAAAAATCAAACACAAACACACCCCACTATATGGGACTCTCAATCAAAGGCAGATAGACAACACCTGCCTTCAACTGAGAGTCCCAACCCCAATTAACCCAACAGACATACACTCACCAAACTCCACATAGAAATACCTAACCTAGAACCTACCCCAACACTCACAACCCCACTATACCATAACCAAACATAACTGCCACGTCCTGACCAAATATAATACAAAAAAAACCTAAGTATATGGTCAGGACGTGACAGTACTATTGTTTGTACAGATGAACGTGGTACTTTCAGGCATTTGGAAATTGCTCCCAAGGATGAACCAGACTTGTGGAGGTCAACAATTTTTTTTCTGAGGTCTTGACTGATTTCTTTTAATTTTCCCATGATGTCAAGCAAAGAGGCACTGAGTTTGAAGGTAGGCCTTGAAATACATCACAGGTACACCTCCAATTGACTCAAATTATGTAAATTAGCCTATCAGAAGCTTCTAAAGCCATGACATCATTTTCTGGAATTTTCCAAGCTGTTTAAAGGCACAGTCAACTTAGTGTATGTAAACTTCTGACCCACTGGAATTGTGATACAGTGAATTATAAGTGAAATAATCTGTCTGTAAACAATTGTTGAAAATTGCTTGTGTCATGCACAAAGTAGATGTCCTAACCGACTTTCCAAAACTATAGTTTGTTAATAAGAAATGTGTGGAGTGGTTAATTATACAACGAGTTTTAATGATTCCAACCTAAGTGTATGTAAACCTCCGACTTCAACTGTAGCTTGTTGTTGGCCAGTCATAAGTCATCAGAGTGGCAGTAGGCTACATCTGTGTGTGGCAAAAGATAGGAGATATCTAATCAATGGAAGATGGAATTAAAATGATATTATTAAAAGTTAAAGGAGCAGCATAGGTTACAACGAACAAGAGCCAACCGGTAGGCTTCTACTTAATATTCTGAATGGAGTTGTTGTTTGTAAATGTGTACCACGAGAAAGCGCATGAGGCCTCAATTAGCCTAGCAAGCTAGCTTAACTAGCTTCTCTCAGTTTGATGCAGTCAAGACAGGTACTACGTAATCATATTGGATGATAAATAACCTAGCTATGGCAGCTATTATTCTACTATAGTGCGAGTCGGCTTGGTTGTTTGCTGTCTCTCCCTCCCTTCTCCATGTCACTTATTCACAGTAGTAGCTGAAAACACAATATTTTTGGTTATGGGAAATATAATTCACAGCGGTTTAGATGGTACAATGATTCTCTACACCAGTGGTTCCCAAACTTTTTATAGTCCCATATCCCTTCAAACATTCAACCTCCAGCTGCGTATCCCCTATAGCACCAGGGTCAGCGCATTCTCAAATGTTGTTTTTTGCCATCATTGTAAGCCTGCCACACACACACTATACGATACATTTATTAAACATAAGAATGAGTGTGAGTTTTTGTCACAACCCGGCTCGTGGGAAGTAATAAAGAGCTCTTACAGGACCAGGGCACAAATAATAATATAATAATAATCAATATGTTTGCTCTTTATTTAACCATCTTACATATAAAACCTTATTTGTTCATCGAAAATGGTGAATATCTCACCACACGTTAATGAGAAGGGTGTGCTTGAAAGGATGCTCATAACTCTGCAATGTTGGGTTGTATTGGAGAGTCTCAGTCTTAAATCATTTTCCACACACAGTCTGTACCTGTATTTAGTTTTCATGCTAGTGGGGGCCGAGAATCCACTCTCACATTGGTAAGTGGTTGCAAAGGGCATCCGTGTCTTAACAGCATGATTTGCCAAGGCAGGATACTCCGAGCGCAGCCCAATCCAGAAATCTGGCAGTGGCTTCTGATTAAATTCTATTTTCTCAGAACCGCTTGTTGCAACTTCGATGAGGCTCTCTTGTTCAGATATCGGTAAGTGGACTGGAGGCAGGGCATGAAAGGGATAACGAATCCAGTTGTTTGTGTCATCCGTTTTAGGAAGGTACCTGCGTAATTGCTTCGCTATATCACATTTGACATTGTCCGTAAGCTTGAGTTCATTTGCACACAAAAAAATCAAACCCATGTGTTGTCCTTGTTAATGCAGACAGAGAAGAGCTCCAACTTCTTAATCATAGCCTCAATTTTGTCCCGCACATTGAATATAGTTGTGGAGAGTCCCTGTAATCCTAGATTCAGATTCAGGCGAGAAAAAACATCACCCAGATAGGCCAGTCGTGTGAGAAACTCGTCATCATGCAAGCAGTCAGACAAGTGAAAAACTTTAAGCTCGTCTCAATTTAAAAAAAAATGTGTCAATACTTTGCCCCTTGATAACCAGCTCAGTTCTGTATGTTGTAAAAGCTTTACATGGTCGCTGCCCATATCATTGCATAGTGCAGAAAATACACGAGTTCAGGGGCCTTGCTTTAACAAAGTTAACAATTTTCACTGTTGTGTCCAAAATGTCTTTCAAGTTGTTGGCAGCAAGAGCCTCTCGGTGGATGCTGCAGTGTACCGAAGTGGAGTCGGGAGCAACTGCTTGCATGCGCGTTACCACTCCACTATGCCTCCCTGTCATGGCTTTGTACCATCAGTACAGATACCAACACATCTTGACCACCAAAGTCCATTTGACGTCACAAAGCTGACCAGTACTTTAAAAATATCCTCTCATGTTGTCCTGGTTTCCAGTGGTTTGCACAAGAGGATGTCTTCCTTAATTGACCCCCTATAAACATAACTGACATATACCAGGAGCTGTGCCAGGCCCGCCACATCTGTTGACTCATCCAGCTGTAACGCATAGAATTCACTGGCCTGTATGCAAGCAGTAATTGTTTCAAAACATCTCCTGCTATGTCACTGATGCGTCATGAAACAGTGTTGTTTGATGAAGTCATTGTCTGTATAGTTTTTTTCAATCAGTAAAAACAAATACATATTCACACAGCACAAAGATTTTTTAAAGTGACTGGGATTACACAATAAAGCCGGGGACTTATTTCCATTGTGGTCCCTATTTTTCTTTTCTTTTTCTTTACATAAATACACAAAACAATAACACAGATACAGACACATTATGGAGATACAGACAAAAAAAGGTTCTTCTGTTCACACATTAGCCAGCTTTTGACATTCTTTTTAAAAGTAGTTATGGTTGGTTTGGCTTTGAGTTGCTGTGGTAGTTTGTTCCACTCAACAGCGCCGGGATATAAAAATGTGTTCTTACCAGATAGATTCTTATATTTAAAACAGACAATATTAGAAGCTCTGGCTCTGGTGTTATGCTGGTGGATATCTTTAACAAATGAAAACTAGTTGGATAGGTACCTCGGGGCTGAGTCCGGGATAATTCTGTGGACCAAACCAAGTTGAATTAATGCTATCCTTTTTTTCCACAGATAGCCAGCCTAGCTGATTAAAACGCTCAACCTCCAGATGAGTATGAGGGGGAAGTTTAAGTACAATTGTTACAAGCTTGTTTTGGCTGGTCTGTAGCTTATTCTTTAGACATTTGGGGCTGCTGGTGAACCGTGATGTGCAGGCATAATCAAAGTGACACTGGACTAGCACACTTGCCAGAGTCTTTAGGGTGTCTTTAGCTATTGGAGACAGATTTTCATGCGAATATTCCAAAGATATGCCAAAAAGAAAATATATATATATATATATATATATATATATATATATATATATATATATATATATATATAGTTGTGTTTCCATCTTAAGTCTGTGCATAAATACATAGTACACATATATTTTTGAAATAAGTTCAATGGGTTTCCATCGCATTTTCAAGTCTAGGCCTACTAGTTGTTTTGTCACAAAAAAATGTTGCGTCGGTATAGCGAATGTGCTCACTCTGGTATTGGCACGTGCCCTCTAGCCAACAGCTCACAGATACATCATCATGTCACCAGAATAAGACCCTCGATATTTATTTAAAGGAACGTCATCACCATGTACTTTCACCACCCTGTGAAGTTCATCATAACACAACATATCATCGTGTGACTCCAAGTTTACTTCCATATGATGGTTATTATAGCAATATTTGAGCATAAAAGCGCTTCCACCACTATTTCTCGCATAATTAATTTTACAGACACAAAAATAGCCCACCTTGTTCAGCGTATTTAGTTTTGTCTACATTGGGGGGGGGGTCAGATTTGTACTTTACTCTCATATAAAGGTTGGATGAAAATCTGGTTAATGTCAAGCCATTTTGAGGATGCTGGAATGATATTTTGGACAAATGTGCGCATGCCTACAGGATATTTCTGATGTACCTTAATCAGATTAAAACATTGACTGGTTGTGTTTATACACATATAGAAGGTAATACATTTTAAAAGTTAAATGACAAATATTTAGGCAATATTAAAGATGCGCAAGGAATAGCCTCTCGGATTGGAGAGGACTCAGAACGCGCGTTAAGCTTTCCTGAATAACTGGGCCTGCTGGGAGCATATATGGCCACATTATTATAGGACGACTTGGGAGAATGATGATCCACAACAGACAGCGTATCTCAGTATCTGAAGTTAAAATACAGCCAGACTGGGCCTGCTACTCTGCCTTTCTAGAACTAATAAACTGTCGAGAGTAGACACACAACTGATCCAAATGGAATGATACTTTCAAATCACAGGGCTTTTGCATCATCATTCAAATGACATTTTCACTGCAGCCTAGAGTAGAAATCTGTACTCACTTGAAAACAATAATGCAATTATTCATTGCATTGTGGTGTTGTAGGCTAGTCTAGGTAGGATTATTCTATTGTCCCTAAACGAGAGCAATAGTGGGAGCTTTTTGAGCTGCGTGTCTCATATGTTTACTGTTCTTTCATGCGCAGTGACGCACCAGCCTCTCTGCTGCCTATGAGCTATTCCTATTTGTTATTGTGGATTCATATAGAAAATGTATGCAGCTTTGAATGCTTTTATGTGTGGTATCATTTGTTACCCTGTTGCGGATCTGGACAAATGATCCACCTACCACTATTGTGGTAGGATGGCAGGTAGCCTAGCGGTTAGAGCGTTAGGTGAAAAAATCTGTCTGTGCCCTTGAGCAAGGCACCTAACCCTAATTGCCCGTCTACGTCACTCTGAGTAAGAGTGTCTGCTAAATGACAATACATATAAATGTAAATATAAATGTATTGTCACTATGACTAGTGGATAGAGGGCAAGATAGAGAGTTAGACTGGTAGATTGCGGTATAGTAAAAGTTAGCACACGGAAAAGCGTAGTGCATAAGGGACCTTGATATAGGGAGAGACACATTCAAGCAGATGAGGAAATTTGGTTAAGATGGAATACATTTTTATAGTAAAACCTGCAAAAAGGGCAAATGTAAACCAGGGAAAAAACACACTGCCCAATGGAAAAAAAAACACACAACCCTCCTCAAATTTAAAAAAAAAAGTTTGACAAATTAAATGTATTTATAAAGCCCTTTTTACATCAGCCGATGTCACAAAGTGCTATACAGAAACCCAGCCTAAAACCCCAAACAGCAAGCAATGCAGATGTAGAAGACAACCCTCCCTTATTTTAGACACGCCCACCCCGGTAAATTTCTAACTGTACCTTATACAGATTTCTAGTTTTTCACAGACAGAGACAGTAGGATCTTGGCAGTCTTCGAACTTGGACCAGAATAAATATTTTGAGTGGAGAGGAGAGGGAATAATTGTTCCAGATGGATCTCAATCTGTCTTCTTTTTGAGCGATGATGGAAAGGTTGAATTTTCATAATCGCTAGTACAGATAAATATGTTTTGGGGCAAGATATTATTTTTTAAATAGTGTTCCAAACTTCATTTTATCTGACGATTTTGCTTTATTTTTCCTATTCAACAACAAACATGTAATTGTCATGTTTCCTGTAATGTTGATGTTGGACGTTTTTGTAGAATAGGTTACCTTGCTTGAGACCCTACAGTGGGCTCAACTCTAGGACCACAGGCCTATAATAGATAATATACACTATAGTTGGTCATGGTTGAGGGATGAAGAAATCAGCTCCTTGGAATCTTATACAAGTTGGTCTGTGTCAAATTGACAATAAGGATGCTATGGACTAAAGACATGCAGCTGCACCTCTCTGATTCAGAGGTTGGGTTAAATGCGGAAGACACATTTCAGTTTAAGTCATTCAGTTGTACAACTGACTAGGTATCCCCCCCTTTCCCTTTCTGTTTATGGTCATCATCACTTTAATGTTTGGTGGTGTTGATCCTTGAAAGAGAGGTTTGTGTGTGCTGAATAGATGTGTGGTTTGTGTGTGAGATTCTATTCTCCAGGGAGAATAGAGATGTACACAGCAGAAGTCGTCGCCCAGAAGAAGTCATTCATTTATTCTCTGGGATGTCTCAGGGAAGATACAATGTGTGTGTGGTTTCAATAACCTTGTAAATACGGGCGTCCGAGTCGAGCTGACTTCTCAGTGTTGCTAGAGTTTAATTAAGGGGATAGAGTTGTGGGAGGGATGGAGGGAGAGTGGAAGGAGGGATGAGGAGAAGGGGGGGTAGGGCTAATTGAGGGAGAAGAGGAGACGGGTGTGTGTGTGTGATGAGGTAGGAGACGGTAGGTCGGATACGCTATGTTGGGGAGTTACCAGCTGAATGGATGTGACCTCCAACCCCAGATAACAGCTGTTGAAGAGCTGGCTTCTCATCTGATTCACAGGAGACCCCACCCTGCCGTTCTGGGGGACCTGTCTGTCTGTCTGTCTGTCTGTCTGTCTGTCTGTCTGTCTGTCTGTCTGTCTGTCTGTCTGTCTGTCTGTCTGTCTGTCTGTCTGTCTGTCTGTCTGTCTGTCTGTCTGTCTGTCTGTCTGTCTGTCTGTCTGTCTGTCACAGACTATATGTGTTCTCCTGTCCCTCTGTGGCGGAAGTGATGAATCAGCTGTTACTCAAACACATTGTTTGTACTGAACGGGGCGATTTGTGTAGACAAAAAAGTAGTACAATGACTGCCTGTTACAACCATTATGTTACCCTGACACACAACAAGGAGTAGTATGAGCCCGTAACAAAGAGAGGCCACAGATGATCACAGTGTGTTCATCAGGTTTTGTTTGTCTGTAAATCACTGTCTGCTCTAACTAACACATCATGGAATTCCCTAAGGACTTTCCTCAACTGTGTGAGAGTGGAAAAATAAGAGCTCATAATTAGACCTCATCCTGATTATCACAAGATTATTCCAGTCTAATGGAAATCATTTTGTGCTGATGTTAGGAATAAAATGTGCAGTATTGCAATGTACAGTACCAGTCAAAAGTTTGGATACACTTACTCATTCCAGGTTTTTCTTTATTTTGACAATTTTCTACGTGGTAGAATAATAGTGAAGACAACAAACCCTGTGGTGGTCCTCATGAGAGCCAGTTTCACTATTTCATAGTGTTGATGTCTTCACTATTATTCCACAGTGAGTGGGTGTGTCCAAACGTTTGACTGGTACTGCATATGAATGAGATAAAGCAATGTAAACATTATAGTCATTGATTACTGTGTTAAGCACATAGGATTACATGTAGTCTTGAATTATAGGATCTCTATGGTCAAGCCTATATCAGATTCAGTTTCAGTCTTTCAAAAGTCTCTGTTGTCGGGGATGGAATTGTCATTCTTTAAGTTCAAATTGCTTTGGGTTTTGGTTAGACCTGCTCAGTAGTTTAAATAGAGGTTTGCCCTCCCACTCCCCTCTTCCCTCAGACTCAGAGGCACTTTGTTATTTCATGGCAACTCCACGTCCAGGACTAAAAACAGCATCAAAACCACACACAGGAATGGGGTGGTTTAGGCTGTTCAAATTGTGCCCTATTCCCTATGTAGTGCACTGCTTTTGACCGGAGCTGATAGGAGTGCCATTTGGGATGCAACCTTAGTTTAGGTGACCTCTGCAATGCTACAAGATGTTGGTGTTGAAAACGGGACAAACTCCTTATATTGTTGGTAAATAGTAGATTGGGATCATCTGAGGAGGCTGACAATGAAGAGCGTTTTTTGGGCCCAGAGTGAGGCTTTTATTAGCAACTGTGAAGACAGCCGGCAAACTGTGTTTACAAAAGAAAGTAACGAATTGGTCGTTGCAACAAACGGACATACACTACCGGTCAAAAGTCTGGACACACCTACTCATTCAAGGGTTTTTCTTTATTTTTACTATGTTCTACATTGTAGAATAATAGTGAAGACATCAAAACTATGAAATAACACATATGGAATCATGTAGTAACCCCAAAAGTGTTAAACAAATTCAAATATACTTTATATTTGAGATTCTTCAAAGTAGCCACCCTTTGCCTTGGTGACAGCTTTGCACACTCTTGACATTTTCTCAACCAGCTTCATAAGCTAGTCACCTGGAATGCATTTCAATTAACATGTGTGCCTTGTTAAACGTTATTGTGAACCCAACTGTGGTTTGTAACTACTATGATTTCCTATTGTAGCCAATTCAATTGCAGACATTTTGTTACCACATTTCAAGTTTGAATCACTTAATAATTCATAAAAAAAATTGATATCAGTAAAACACTAACTATTTGATAGGTCTACCTTTACTTGTTACTTATGTGAACTTTCATTATCCTCCCTCATGAAAATAGAAAATATCTAAAAGATACTTTGTTGGTTTTTGGTAATGGAATTTCAAGGCACAAGGCAATGTTTGTTAAACTTACAGAAGGCAGAAAAAATGATCCTAAACTAAATATAAGTGTTGATGTTAGTTGGCAGAGGTATTTATTTCAATATTATTGTGTTTTTGATGTATTTCTAATTCACTTTTAAGACTTTTTCTGGTAGATGTTGTTTAAGACCCCTTTTCCATCTGTTTAACCAGGAACCAAAGTCTTTGCTTATTCCACATTTTTGCGATGGAAAATGGTTGAACAATTTATATATGCCTTAATTTCTCAAAGAATATAGACTCTTAGCTTCATTTGACACCCAATTTGACATGCTCCTATAAACTTCACATTGGTGCTCATGGGTCCTTTTACATGGAAATGACCTTATTTCCCCAACGATCCCTGGAGAAAGTAGTGTAGTAATGACTGCTTACTGTTTTCTGCCTGCAGAGATTTCACCCTGCTGTTGGAGGCAGAAATGGAGGCCCTCTTGTTCAAGTGTTGAGCCTGCAACCTAATGCCAATTTTACAGCGTTAACCGGCCTAAAGGTG
This sequence comes from Salmo salar, assembly GCF_965601325.2. Taxonomy (NCBI): domain Eukaryota; kingdom Metazoa; phylum Chordata; class Actinopteri; order Salmoniformes; family Salmonidae; genus Salmo; species Salmo salar. The sequence continues at coordinate 18,849,253 of NC_138309.1, forward strand.
TCCACAGCTGACCCTAACAAGCTGATGACTGTAGTATTACAAGTCTGATTAGAACACTACTTTGACTTGGCTGTCAGGAGAAAGCCAAGCAGTAAGTCCTCAACCTAGAGTGAGTTGAGTTTTCACATGGGCTGTGTTCTGTAGGCCTAACACTTGTGGCATGTTAGCTTCTGTTGAACAGCTTGACTGTTTTGTACTCTGTTCATTTGTTTGTGCACTCAATGTAGACGTCACAATGCCCTTGCCCTTAGTGAAAGTATCTTTGCCCTCAAAGGCTCACGTATCACAGAACTTCTGTTATTACTGGTAATAGACAGCTTTAGTAAATGAGTCCGTAGCTCAACTGGGAGCACGGTAGTGGGCAGTTAGCAGACTTTCCTACAGCAGGCTGAGGGACCTCATTAAAGCCCTGAGCGTCTGTGTTGATCCTACTCTAACACCAAGGCTCTGAGAGCCTGATCAATCACTTCTCACTGTAAATATTGACTTGTTTTAATGGTTGTCTTTTTTGCTGTGATGTTTCTACTAGCTATCCAAGTTATTATCTACTAGCTATCCAAGTTATTATCTACTAGCTATCCAAGTTATCTACTAGCTATCCAAATGATGTACTCTTACTGGAGAGCCTTCTCTTACATGAAGTTTTGCCTCTATTACCCAATAAGGATAATGTCACGCTCGTCGTAAAGATGGGACCAAGGTGCAGCGGGAATGTGAATACTCATCTTCTTTATTAACATGAAAAACCAAAACAAACATTTAAACAAAACAACGACGAGAAAACAGTCCTGTGAGACATACAGCTACACATGGAACAACTACCCACAAAAACCCATGAAAAAACACCCCTACTAAATAGGACCTTCAATTAGAGGCAACGAGGAACAGCTGCCTCCAATTGAAGGTCAACCCAATAAACTACACATAGAAATAGAAAGACTAGAACGAACATAGAAAAGACTAACATAGAACATTGCCCAACAAACCCCGAAACACAGTAAACAAACACCCCCTGCCACATCCTGACCAAACTACAATAACAAATAACCTCTTTTACTGGTCAAGACGTAACAGATAAGCAATGTTTGGTTGTGGTATCTCTGAATCTGCTTGTTGCGGTGTTGCTGTGTTTTCCCAGACCTTAAATGATTGGGGATGGATAGATTTAAAGGAGCAGGTCAGACACAGACAATCCACATAGACAATCATGTGGCTTTACTGGCTCCCCTGGCCTCCCTTCCTCCGAAGGCTCTCTCTCCTGTAACCCTAATACATAGCTGTTAACTCTTATGGTGTTGATTACCATAGGAGTTACCATGAATCAGTCATCTCCCCTCCAGTCTCCATGCAGCTTCCACAGAGGCTGTTGGCTGTGTCTGCTACTCAGCCACTACTGAGGCTTTCTCCTCTCCACCCTAAAGCTTCTTGTGTGTACGTGTGCGTGTGCGTGTGCGCGGGAGTGCGTATATATACTAGCTTCCCTGAACTGCTACTCTCCTCTCCAGCGTCCACAGAGGCTGGCCTCCCTGCAGTTGTATCTCCACGTTATGCGCCGGCCTTAAAGGGGGATTTGGCCCATTGCCAGGCAGCACGACGGCCGGCTTCCTGTGTGATTGAGATGAGCTTCCTGTGTTCCAACAAAGGAAGGGCCAACTCAGCAAACCAACGCTTAGGGATACGACTTACTGTACTCCTGCCAGACCTGGGTTCAAATACTATATGAAATCATTTTTAATATGCTTGACTGAGCTTGCCTGGCTTAATTAACCAATAGAATAGTATTTAATTCATTTCAAGTAGTATTTGAACCCAGGTCTGACTACCACTGCTGCTGCTGCCTGTCTGAACTCCAGCTCAGAGAGCAAGCCCCCAGGCTTATAGTATTCATCTCCTCTATTTTATCTCTCAGTGCAGCTGAACTCATTAATATCATAGCTCAGCTGTTCATCGGGGGAATCTGGGGTCATGTGCAAAAGGAAATATTTTGTCTGGAAGTGATTGGTGGCCGTTAGCTAAGATTCATATTAAATGTCCCTCTCTTCCCCCTTGCCTGAATAATGCTCATAGGCCTAGTCTGTGAGACTGTTGATTATTATCTGAGTGTTAACCATGTGGGTGAGTCAGAAATAGTTAACACTGCCCTGCTATTTTCAACACAGTGACAGCTGTGTTTCACACACACACCCTATTTGAGTTTATATGATATATGATATCATGGTTGTGGTTTAAACCTGGCTCATGGGGGGGGGGGGGGGGGCTTTGACTATGTACAGAGCATAGCCTTGCTATTGAGAAAGGCCGCCATAGGCAGACTTGGCTCTCAAGAGAAGACAGGCTATGTGCACACGGCCCACAAAATGAGATGGAAATTGAGCTGCACTTCCTAACCTCCTACCAAATGTATGACCATATTAGAGACACATATTTCCCTCAGATTACACAGATCCACAAAGAATTAGAAAACAAACCCAATTTTGATAAACTCTCATATCTACTGGGTGAAATATCAACGTGTGCCATCACAGCAGCAATATTTGTGACCTGTTGCCACAAGAAAAGGGCAACCGGGGAAGAACAAACACCATTGTAAATACAACCTATATTTGTTTATTTATTTTCCCTTTTGTACTTTAACTATTTGCACATCATTACAACACTGTACATATACATAATGACATTTGAAATGTCTTTATTCTTTTGGTACTTTTGTAAGTGTAATGTTTACAGTAGAGATGTTATTGTTTATTATCTATTTCACTTCCTTTGACAATGTAAACATATGTTTCCCATGCCAATAATGCCCTTAAATTGAATTGAAATTGAATTGAAATTGAATTGAGAGAGTGAGTCATAAAGAGAGCAAGAAAGGGGAGGGAGAGAGATAAAGAGAGCAAGAACTGGGAGGGAGAGAGGGTGAGCGATGACTTATCTTGCAACTGATTAATATTTCAGCATCATTTCAGTTGAGATGTATTTCCTGTTTGTCAGGGGTCTGCGACTGTAGTAAACCAGTGTTTTTCCTTTTCCATTCTCTATTTTCACAACAGGAGAATGAAGAAAGCACAACGCAAATCTCTAGAAGCTTCCTAAATTGCACTCTATTCCCTATATAGTGCACTACTTTTGACCAGAGCGCTGGTCAAAAGTAGTGCACTATATAGGGAATAGGGTGCCATTTGGGACATAATCTCTCTGTCTCTCTGGAGCACTGTCATAGTGGAGTACTGCCAAGGTCTCTCTCTGTTTTACCCAGAAAAGCAGCGAGCTTAGCGTTTGTGATTGAAATATCACTGTTGTTGTTGCTGCTAGGATGTATTCGCTGACATGTAGATATTTCTAAAGGAAGGAAGCCTCTAAATAAATAAAGCCACTCACTCATTTGTGACGAAGACCTGCGAGTGCAATTCAATCTGAATCCGATGCTCAGCCGTTTTAACAATCTACACTAGACAGGAAGAGATTGTGTTTAACCCATCTGACTTTATACACAGGTGGTCTGCATTTTTATTTATTTAACCTTTATGTATTCAGTAAGTCCTATTGAGGTCAGAAGACCTCTTTTATAATGGAGATCGGGCCAAGAGGGCAGCTCAATAAAAAAAAAACAGGGAGAGTGGTCAGAGTGGGCTGTGTATTTTTAGAAGGAAATGGGTGGTTATCATGGGAAATTATAAGGTATGGGGTAAGGCTGGGCATTGACAGGGACCTCACGATACGAGATTATCACGATACTCAGGTGCCGATATGACAGGGGTACTCAAGAACTATTTGAGAAGGTCCGGTCACACAAATTGTTCACACCCCTCTTGTTGACAGAGATTAAATGTTGCAGTTTCGGAGAAATTTTCCTGCAATTCTATGCATTCTTTCATGTCTTGTGTGTTTATATGATATTTTGTATTTTTGGCGGGGGGGGGGGGGGGGGTGACTGCGGTCCGCGGTCCGTCAGTTGAGTATGGAGGCGATATGATATGTATGTATTACGATTCAATACTGTGATTTTATTGCTCTTCGATGTTCCAAACAAGTTGCTCACAATATGTCTGCTGCAGAGAAACAAGAGAGAGCATGACAAGCAAAACGAGTTTTGGTCAGTCTTGGAGTTTTGATGCTTGTAAAGCCAACTAGCTCAAAAACAATATTGTGATGTTGGCAAAACAATATGATATATCGTCAAAAATAATATCCCGAAATGTAACTGTATCGATTTTTTTTTTCTTCTCTCCCATCACTAGTGGGGTGGGGAGGGAGGTTGTGGTAGGAGAGAGGGGGTATGAAAGCTGGTGTCTGTCCAAATATGGCAGCTCTACTCAGCTCAGGAACATGGCTGTAAAATAAAATAGACAAACTACGATCACGTATATCCTACCAACGGGACATTAAAAACTGTATTATCTTATGTTTCACCGGGTCGTTGCTTAATGACTACATGAATAGCATACAGCTGGCGGGTTAAACCTTTTCGGCAGGATAGAACAGCAGCCTCTGGTAAGACAAGGAGTGGCGGTCTATGTATATTTGTAAACAACAGCTGGTGAACAAAATCTAAGGAAGTCTTGAGGTTTTGCTCGCCTGAGGTAAAGTATCTCATGATAAGCTGTAGACAACACTATTTACATAAGCAAACAAGAAAACGCTCATCCAGAGGTGGCACTCCTAGTGGCCGGGGACATTAATGCAGGGAAACTCAAATCCGTTTGACCTCATTTCTACCAACATGTTAAATGTGCAACCAGAGGGACAAAAATTCTGGACCACCTTTACTCCACACACAGAGACACGTACAAAGCTCTCCCTCGCCCTCCATTTCTCAAATCATTACAAGCAAAAACTAAAGCAGGAAGCACCAGCGACTTGGTCAATAAGAAAGTGGTCAGATGAAGCAGATGCTAAGCTACAGGACTGTTTTGCTAGCACAGACTGGAATATGTTCCAGGATTCTTCCGATGGCATTGAGAAGTGCACCACATCTGTCACTGGCTTCATCAATAAGTGCATCGATGACATCATCCCCACAGTGACTGTACGTACATACCCGAAGCCATGGATTACAGGCAACATCCGCACTGAGCTAAAGGCTAGAGCTGCCGATTTCATGGAGCGGGATGCCCTCCGACGAACCGTCAATACAGGATTAAGATTGAATCGTACTACACAAGGTCCGGCGCTCGTCGGATGTGGAAGGGCTTGTAAAACTATTACAGCCACGAACTGCCCAGTGACATGAGCCTACCAGACAAATTAGTTATATGCTAGCTTCGAGGCAAGTAACACTGAAGCATGCATGAGAGCATCAGCTGTTCCGAATGACTGTTTGATCATGCGCTCCGTAGCCGATGTGAGTAAGACCTTTAAACAGGCCACAGGGCCAGATGGATTACCAGGACGTGTACTCCGAGCATGCGCTCACCAACTGGCAAGGGTCTTCACTGACATTTTCAACCTGTCCCTGACTGAGTCTCCAATACCAGCATGTTTCAAGCAGACCACCATAGTCCCTGTGCCCAAGAACACTAAGGTAACCTGCCTAAATGACTACCGACCCGAAGCACTCACGTCTGTAGCCATGAAGTGCTTTGAAAGGCTGGTCATGGCTCACATCAACACCATTATCCCAGAAACCCTAGACCCACTCCAATTTGCCTACTGCCCCAACAGATCCACAGATAATGCATTCTCTATTGCACTGAACACTGCCCTTTTCCAGCTGGACAAAAGGAACACCTATGTGAGAATGTTATTCATTGGCTACAGCTCAGCATTCAACACCATAGTGCCCTCAAAGCTCATCACTAAGCTAAGGACCCTGGGACTAAGCACCTCCCTCTGCAACTGGATCCTGGACTTCCTGACGGGCCGCCCCCAGGTGGTAAGGGTAGGTAACAACACATTCGCCATGCTGATCCTCAACACGGGGACCCCTCAGGGGAGCGTGCTTAGTCCCCTCCTGTACTCCCTGTTCACTCATAACTGTATGGCCAGGCACGACTCCAACACCATCATTAAGTTTGCCGATGACACAACAGTGGTAGGCCTGATCACCGACAACAACGAGACAGCCTATAGGGAGAAGGTAAGAGACCTGGCAGTGTGTTGCCAGGACAACAACCTCTCCCTCAATGTGATCAAGACAAAGGAGATGATTGTGGACTACAGGAAAAAGAGGACCGAGCACACCCCCATTCTCATCGACGGGGCTGCAGTGGAGCAGGTTGAGAGCTTCAAGTTCCTTGGTGTCCACATCACCAACAAACTATCATGGTCCAAACACACTAAAACAGTTGTGAAGAGGGCACGACAAAGCCTATTCCACCTCAGGAGACTGAAAAGATTTGGTATGGGTCCTCAGATCCTCAAAAGTTTCTACAGCTGCACCATTGAGAGCATCCTGACTGGTTGCATCACTGCCTGGTATGGCAACTGCTCGGCATCCGACGGCAAGGTGGGGGGGTTCAGAGTGTGTGGGGGGGGGGGGTCAGGGTGCGTGTGTGGGTTCAGGGTGTGTGTGTGGGGCGGGGGGGTTCAGGGTGTGTGTGTGTGTGTGGGGGAGGGGGTTCAGGGTGTGTGGGGGGTTTCAGGGTGTGTGTCTGTGTGTGAGGGGGAGGGGGTTCAGGGTGTGTGTGTGGGGGGAGGGGGTTCAGGGTGTGTGGGGGGTTTCAGGGTGTGTGTCTGTGTGTGAGGGGGAGGGGGTTCAGGGTGTGTGTGGGGGGGAGGGGGTTCAGGGTGTGTGTTTGGGGGAGAGGGAGGGGTTCAGGGTGTGTGGGGGGTTCAGGGTGTGTGTGTATGGGGGGAGGGATTTCAGGGTGTGGGGGGGTTCAGGGTGGGTGTGTGTGGTTGTGGGGGAGGGGGTTCAGGTTGTGGGGGTTCATGGTGTGTGTGTGTGTGTGTGGGGGGGGGGGGGTTCATGGTTTGTGTGGTTGACAGTATATCCTATCACCTGGATGGTTTTAAGGAATCTGCACTGTGCTGTCTACAGACCAGTGAACTATGTCTAATTTTGGATATGGTGTAGGTTTACTGAAGATCTCAGATTTGTGTTGCCCTCCCAAAGGGGAAATACTTGAGCAATTTGGTTGTTTAGTCAAGTTACCATATTAGTCTCAGTCCCTCCCTCCAGCCCATTGGCCCCTGTGTTGAATATGTGCCCAGTGAAAGATCTGGCCAGAAGATACTAATTCTTAAGTTATGTGTACGGTTCTCATCTTCAATAAGGGGTAGGACAGTACCAGTGTGTTGGTCTACATATCGTTCTGTCCACTAGTCCCTTTCCCCCTGACAGTGGAGGACTTGAAGAGCATTCCTGTCACCAGCTGCTAAACTTCATAGAATAGAAGCAGCCCTTTTGTTTTTCTAACTTGACCCCTCGCTGGCATTCTAAAGGCATAGTTTCACACATAATGGTTCCCTGGAACTCTGTGCTGGACCAACAGAGGCTGTGGTTTTGGTTCTGTCCAGAGATCACAGATGTTTATTCTATCTGGTACAAAGGGTTTTCAGGGCCGTTTGTACAAATCGTTGTTGTGTGGAGTTCAACTACTTTGCAGAAGCTTTTAGCTAAAGCAAAAGGCTGCCTTAATCTCTTTCTCTAAGACATTTGTTTCGTCAACAACTCATCAATAACTGAATTATAGTCAGCCAGTCAGTCAGTCAGAGGCCCTAGTCCATCTGATCTAATCTGGGGGTTGAAGACAGGCTGTCTGTCCTGCTAGGCTCTATATAGAACATGATGGGACACACACACACACACACACACACACACAAGGTGCCAAGGAATGCTTCACTCAACACCATACAGTACTGACTGCCAGAACTTATTTCTCACCACGTACAGTGCTGAGAATGCAGCAGCAATCTTTTGCAAGATTTAATTACATGTATTGTTTTACAAAACATACACATACAAATGACAACATACAGACGCGCACAGCACCCTCAGTGCAGTAACTGTGTAGTGTTAGCTGTCATTGACAGGCCAGGGGTATATATTTTGGTCATTTGACAGCTTCCCACCACTGTAAAATGGGGGAGAATTCCTCTTGAGCTTCCTCATCACTAGCCCTCCTATCCTTAATGTAAACCATGTGCATTGATGTTAGGACAGCATGCTGGTGATTAGCAGTTCTGTGTTGGATGGATGGCCTCAGTAGAGAGACAATGCAGAGGATTGTCCTGTAGCCTACCAGCTGAAGTCTGCATCCCAAAGGAATAGGATGCATGCCTACTAAACTCGCTAGGGTTGGTCTGTTGTACTGAGACAGGAAGTTTCTGGTAAATTCTCCACATTGGTGCACTCTCAACCCCCTTCTCCACCTTAGGGGATTGTGTCATGGATGTATCTTCTCCATCAGCATAATAGCATTGTCCCCTCACCCATTTCAATCAATCAATCAATAAAATGTATTTATAAAGCCCAATGTCACAAAGTGCTATACAGAAACCCAGCCTAAAACCCCAAACAGCAAGCAATGCAGATGTAGAAGCACGGTGGCTAGGAAAAACTCCCTAGAAAGGCAGAAACCTAGAGAGGAACCAGGCTCTGAGAGGTGGCTGTGCCGGGTTGAGATTATAACAGAACATAGCCAAGATGTTAAAATGTTCATAGATGACCTGCAGAGTCAAATAATAATCACAGTGGTTGTAGAGGGTGCAACAGGTCAGCACCTCAGGAGTACATGTCAGTTGGCTTTTCATAGCAGAGCATTCAGAGTTAGAGACAGCAGGTGCGGTAGAGAGAGAGTCGAAAACAGCAGGTCCGGGACAAGGTAGCACGTCCGGTGAACAGGTCAGGGTTCCATAGCCGCAGAAAGAACAGTTGAAACTGGAGCAGCAGCACGACCAGGTGGACTGGGGACAGCAAGGAGTCATCAGGCCAGGTAGTCTTGAAGCATGGTCCCAGGGCTCAGGTCCTCCGGGAGGGGAGAGGGAGAGAATTAAAGGGAGCATACTTAAATTCACACAGGACAAGACAGGAGAAATACTCCAGATTTAACAGACTGACCCTAGCCCCCTGACACAAACTATTGCAGCATAAATACTGGAGACTGAGACAGGAGGGGTTGGGAGACACTGTGGCCCTGTCCGACGATGCCCCGAGACGGGGCCAACCAGGCAGGCCATAACCCCACCCACTTTGCCAAAGCACAGCCCCCACACCATTAGAGGGATATCTTCAAACCACCAACTTACTACCCTGAGATAACAGCTTCTGTTAAAGCTGTACTACTAAATAGAGTTGAAACATTGAGGCTGATTTCTCTCGGATATCTGTAAAAGGCCTGGTTATAATGGGAGGTAATAAACTATCTGATGGCAGGGAGGCAGAGGTCTGCTATTCTCAGTGTGTCACAGGATAACAGTCAGGAGTTAATTCAATAAAACAACCTCCTCTCACATGGCATTCTTCTTCCTTCACTAGCCTGCAGTCTCCCCTCCCTCTCCATCGCCCTCCTTCCCGCCATCTATCCTTCCCTCCCGTAAATAGCCCAGCTAGGCTCCATAGGGTCAAAAGTCTTCCTGCAATGTATATCGATCCCAATCCGGTACACACACGTGCGCACACACACACACACTTTGACGACTCAGGTCAATGAATCATTCTCCATTTTACACTCAGTCCCCAGCTCAACCCTCCTTAATGACAGGGAGACTAAATACACTCTGGCTTCCCTGGCTAAACGGACCATTAGAGAACCACAGCTTACATGGGACCATAAGGAGAGTAATGGCCCACGTCATGAGTTAATACAGTTACTGATTATATCTATAATATATAGGCCTCCAGACCATGTGACCACCTGACCAGGAAGAACTCTTGGCCCAAAGGCTATATCTGTGACGTGGTAAGGTTGGACCCAGGTGCAGAGAAGAGACCAGACGGTTAAGGATAAACATAATACTTTACTGAGATACGGTAGCCGTATGATCACAGTATTCTTGAAAAAACAACTAACACTAAGTCTGGAAAACTCACTCAAGAAATGAACACTCACGGTAAGCAATTCAAGCTTCTGCAAAGGACCACAAAAAACACACCTCTTTTAACAGGGACACAGTCATGAAATAATAAGACACACCTGAGTCCATTATAAGTCTCTAGGGCGGCCAGGATAAACCATGACAGTCCCCCCCAGGAGCAGCTCCAACCCCAAGGTCCCAAGGTTTTAATATGACCAATCATATCGAGTGGTTCCAATGACGAATTTTGACACGAGCCACCCTTGCCTTGCAGAGTTCAACAAAGATGGCTGACAAAACATTACGGTGGAACCAGATGTAAGTTATGTCATAAAGAGTCAAGCAAAAAATGTACAATTGAGAAATATGTTAGTTAATGTAGAGACAAACGTTAATCCATATTTTTTTGTCATAAAGTTAATTTACGAAAATCGCTATTTAGCAAGTTCTGACTAGCAAACATTAGCCAGCTTGCTTGTGTTAGAATGCATTTGTAATTCGTGTTTGTTTTAGGGACTCCTGAGAAACCAGGCTGTCGTCTTGTGAAACAGTGGATGTAAAGAATCTTGCTAGCTAAAGCATTTACTGCAAATTTAATGTACAATTGTGTAAGCTTGCCTTGCAATACAGTTGAAGTAACACCGCTAGCTAACTAGTTACTTGCTTATTGTGTAGTGGAGGATAAAACTGTATGCCTATCGATGTGTAACTATCGACAGTATGTAGCCGATTTGTGTATGGACCCTAAAACATTTGGTATGAATATTAGTACAGAACCTATCAATTAGCCTCAATTATCATAGTTGTATCAACGTCAAGTCTGAATGATATTAATGAAGCCTATGGATAGAGTAGAATATAACTTTGTGCCAAGGATGCAAGTCCTATATGTACTGTAGTTATTACCACGCATGAGATTCCCACATTGTAGCCTATACAGTCGTGGCCAAAAGTTTTGAGTGACAAAAATGTTAATTTCCACAAAGTTTGCTGCTTCAGTGTCTTTAGATATTTTTGTCAGATGTTACTATGGAATACTGAGGTATAATTACAAGCATTTCATAAGTGTCAAAGGCTTTTATTGACAATTACATGAAGTTGATGCAAAGAGTCAATATTTGCAGTGTTGACCCTTCTTTTTCAAGACCTCTACAATCCGCCCTGTCATGCTGTCAATTAAGTTCTGGGCCACATCCTGACTGATGGCAGCCCATTCTTGCATAATCAATGCTTGGAGTTTGTCAGAATTGGTGGGTTTTTGTTTGTCCACCCGCTTCTTGAGGTTTGACCACAAGTTCTCGATGGGATTAAGGTCTGGGGAGTTTCCTGGCCATGGACCCAAAATATTGATGTTTTGTTCCCCGAGCCACTTAGTTATCACTTTTGCCTTATGGCAAGGTGCTCCATCATGCTGGAAAAGGCATTGTTCGTCACCAAACTGGTTGGGAGAAGTTGCTCTCAGAGGATGTGTTGGGACCATTCTTTATTCATGGCTGTGTTCTTAGGAAAAATTGTGAGTGAGCCCACTCCCTTGGCTGAGAAGCAACCCCACACATGAATGGTCTCAGGATGCTTTACTGTTGGCATGACACAGGACTGATGGTAGCGCTCACCTTGTCTTCTCCGGACAAGCTTTTTTCCGGATGCCCCAAACAATCGGAAAGGGGATTCATCAGAGAAAATGACTTTACCCCAGTCTTCAGCAGTCCATTCCCTGTACCTTTTACAGAATATCAGTCTGTCCCTGATGTTTTTCCTGGAGAGAAGTGGCTTCTTTGCTGCCCTTCTTGACACCAGGCCATCCTCCAAAAGTCTTCGCCTCACTGTGCATGCAGATGCACTCACACCTGCCTGCTGCCATTCCTGAGCAAGCTCTGTACTGGTGGTGCCCCGATCCCGCAGCTGAATCAACTTTAGGAGACGGTCCTGGCGCTTGCTGGACTTTCTTGGGCGCCCTGAAGCCGTCTTCACAACAATTGAACCGCTCTCCTTGAAGTTCTTGATGATCCGATAAATGGTTGATTTAGATGCAATCTTACTGGCAGCAATACAATATCCTTGCCTGTGAACCCCTTTTTGTGCAAAGAAATGATGACGGCACGTGTTTCCTTGCAGGTAACCATGTTTGACAGAGGAAGAACAATGATTCCAAGCACCACCCTCCTTTTGAAGCTTCCAGTCTGTTATTTGAACTCAGTCAGCATGACAGAGTGATCTCCAGCCTTGTCCTCGTCAACACTCACACCTGTGTTAACGAGAGAATCACTAACATGATGTCAGCTGGTCCTTTTGTGGCAGGGCTGAAATGCAGTAGAAATGTTTTTGGGGATTCAGTTCATTTGCATGGCAAAGAGGGACTTTGCAATTAATTGCAATTCATCTGATCACTCTTCATAACATTCTGGAGTATATGCAAATTACCATCATTCAAACTGAGGCAGCAGACTTTGGGAAAATTAATATTTGTGTCATTCTCAAAACTTTTGGCCACGACTGTACATTGAATATATTCACTGATCATGTACTCTTCCTTGGCAAATAAAGGTGCGGTTCAGGTATGAATCTCTGAGACATTCTTTTTCAGTCATCAAACTCCATTATTTGAATGACGCTATGTCTACATGTATGCATTACAATTATACAGTGTTTATCGCTCCTGGGACATCAATGATTACACATTGTAACTATGCAATAGACTAGAAACATGATTGATTTGTAATTCATATATACAGAAAAAAACGATGCATATCTAACTCCATCTGTATTAATCTGAGGACACAGGATAGTATTACAATGAAATACTTAATTTCAACTAGTGGCGAATGTGAAACGCTTTATTGAAAAAGTTCATTATCCAGGTGTTATAAATACAGAAATGCATTATAATTATGATAATTGTAATATTATAAATACAAGTTCAATCTGTACTTCAATGCACATATGTTGTGCATTATAAAACGAGGAAGAAAGACGAGGTGGGGAGAGAGGTGTAGAAGACAGAAAGGGAAAGAGGTAAGAACAGCGGCAGACAGCTTATGATTCATGAATTACAGTGCTACCCTAATATTCTCTCAGTTCATCACAATTGTGGTGTCTCCTAACCAGCCTTGGGCCCCCAGTTGGCCCGAAGGTTATCTTAAGAGCGGGTGACGTGGCGATGACGGGACTGGCTTCCTCTCTCACGTCAAAACATACCTGCAGACGAGTGACAGAGAGAGCATGATTAAGCCTTGTTTCTTTTATTCTAATTTATTTTTATTTCAATGTAAAGCATCTTTAATAATACCTCCTGTTGACCCGACCAAGTGACATCTCACCTATGATCATGCTGTGCCCTCTGTCAGCCTGTTCAGATGCGGGAGGGGTTCACCAAAACAGCTGATATAACCTAGAGGATTTAGGGAGAAGGGGGAGAGGGATGAAGTGAAGAAGAGAGGCTGTTATTCTGTGTGTGTGGTCTCGCCTGGTGTCCACAATAAGTGGCTACAGAGTACCATATGCTGAAAAACAGACACATGAGGACAAACAATAGAAGATACTGTATGTGACGCAGACACCTATCGGAGTGTACCTGAAACATTTAAATATAGAGGGCTTGTGTCTCACCACTTGGTTATTGCAAGGCTAACCCCCAGGGAAATCATGACTTGGCAGCAACAGAGTCCAGTGAAAATGGCTGTGTTCATGGTGTAAATCTGAAAATTAGCAGCTGACATCTTAAGGGTTTTTTAATGAATGCATGTGAGACAGGTTCCATGTACAACAATATAGGCATAGATGGAGAAAATAACACAGAACAGTTTAATTACCTCTGGTTATGGACACTTTTGCCAGCAATAAAGCTTCCACGGCCTGTTCCTCGGACAGTGAACATCTGGCAATATCTACATTTTCCACCCCTTGGTCAGCTCACTCTCTGAAAGTAAAGGAAACAGCTTATTTTTTATAGCTATGAAAACAATAACTGAGATATGACCGTTCAATCTAAAGCAGCAGATGTCATTTTTAGGATATGTCAATACAGCCCAGTGCTGCTTACCTGAGATGCCATCTTCGTCGGTGTCTGCTTTGACTTCCTTTGTCGGAAAAAAATTGCTTTCAGAACAATTGTTTTTAATTGAAAATAGAAAAAGGTTTTGCTCTCGACAAAAAGACACAAATGTACCTCCATAGCATATAACAATTTACCTGTGAATAACCACACCTTCATACAAACGTGCTACTGTATGCAGAATTCTTGACGCACAACCGAAGATGCTGCCATATCCTGCCAGCACGCCCACAAGCGAGCCACTCAGGAGCAGAATGATGAGGGCTAATAGCTGAACAATAGACTATTCAACCTTTACTAAAGAATAGTCTAATAGCCGAGCTAGGTGTGAAAACCCCCCCTCCTATCACAGACCAGATTTGCCCTATGACCAATGGGTAGCTTGCTACTCAATGTAATAAAGTAATGACTTTTCAAATAAGTTACCTTACACGTTATGTTGGCTGACAATTTGTTAGCTACGCTGTCCTTACCAACCACATAGCATATCATTACACCAGTATGTACCGGTATGTTAGCTATCTACCTAACGTTAGTAGTTATACATCAAACTTGCCCAGTATATTAACTATAGGCTAACTACCCAACATTTATTGACTTGATTATTCTCGTCATTCTTAGCTTAGCTAAATGGTATAGTCATTTTGCTTTCTCAATAGACATTCGAGTGCTTTCGTAAATTCGCTCTGGCTATCTATACGCTGGACAATAGAACGAGTCAAAATTCACCCAAGGCTGAAAAACGGCTTAAGAACGTTGGCTAAACTGGAACACTAGCGCGAGCCCATAGCAAATGAATGGAATCGAAGGTTCGCAGAGCCTGTTTTGACTGGAGTGATGCTTCGAATTCCATAAAAAAATGTATCCCTTTTTATTTTACCACTACAATCTGTTCGTCGGACGAAACTGGAAACAAACTTGTGTAGAAAGTAAACATCCGCACCTCGATGGTGTCAACTGTGCTTATGTCTGCGTAATTAAAAAGTATGGGAAAAAATCAAAACTTTGGACTATTTCTGGTCTAGCGATCGATGACAAACGAGCTCGCTGCCCAGACATACATAATTACAAAGAGGAGATTCTCCTGATTGAAATGGTGCCAGTGTAACAGTTTTGCTTCCGTCCCTCTCCTTGCCCCTACCTGGGCTCGAACCAGCCACCCTCAAGGCATCGTTACCCATCGCTCCACAAAAGCCGCGGCCCTTGCAGAGCAAGGGGAACAACTACTTCAAGGTCTCAGAGCGAGTGACGTCACCGATTGAAACACTATTAGCGCGCACCCCGCTAACTAGCTAGCCATTTCACCCCGGTTACACCCAACTTGAAAAAAAATCTAAATATACACATTGCGAGATATTTGGCGAAATAGACACACATGCCTATATTTCCCCCATAGGAAACAATGGGAAGACCGCAGAATTCCAATATTATTTTTGTTGTTTACATTTTAACTATAAAACAACGTGGGCAGGTCTCATTGCCAACAATAGCAAAGCAGGATTTGTGACGTTGAACAAAAAACTGGGAATAGAACGTTCGGAAGGGGAGTTGGTGCCACGGTGCTCAATAGAACTAAGAGGAGCTGGCAGGGTAAAAAATGCACTAAAATAAGGCCTGTTTTTTCACGATTACTTCAAAACCACAGCAAGCAGCTCTTTTTTTATCAGAAAAGAACGTTGTTAAATTTCATGTGTCCAGCCTACTATCTACATGGATTTGAGAGCACTCTCGTCTGAGTGTACCAGAGCGCAGAATAATTACTTTACGAGCGCTCAACACCTGTTGAATATGGCCGGTGTCAGTAAACGTCAGGAAAAAAGCCTAATTAAATTGTTTCCAGCAGCACATTTACAGTCACCAACGCTCTGGTTAACACGAAAACTGCCTTACCAGCACTGCAAGGGCGAGTAAAATGGTCAGAGTGGTCTCATTTGTGTCTGGAAGTAGTTAGCTTGGGTGCTTGACTGCCGTTGTAAGGCCAGAACGCTCAAATCAACTCTACTGCACTCCAAGAGCGAAACGGTCTGAATTTACAAACTGACAATTTTATAATATTGTCAGTTTGTAATATTAATCAAATGAATTAAGCCAAATTTCTTTCAAATCAATCCCATATACTATGTTATTGCAAAAAAAGGTTTTACATTCTATGGTAATGCCAATACGGAATAACATCAAATGCTTCTCAAAGATCAAACTAGCAATAATGTCCCGACTTCCACTGAAGTCGGCTCCTCTCCTCGTTCGTTCGGCTATCAACGTCACCGGCTTTCTAGCCATCGCCGCTCCATTTCTCATATATCCATTTGTTTTGTCTTGTTCCATTACACACCTGGTTTTCATTCCATAATCACTGCATATATTTATTCCTCTGTTCCCCTCCATGTAGGATAATGGGGTTCTCGGGAGCAGTGATCAACAGACAACTTAGAGTCTCAGAGTGGTTCACCCCAACCTGCAGTAGAATGGGCTTGGTCGGATTTCCACCTGACCAGAGACAATTGGGCGTCCATCGAGGGCTTGAATCTGCAGAGGGATGGGACATTTCACACAGGGAATCTGAAACTCTGGCGAAGTCTTGATCAATGAATTTATCCGCGGCCCCGGAGTCCACAAAGGCTTGAATCTCATGCTGATGGTTGTCCTAGTGGAGGGTTGCGGACGGTAGTAACAGACGGTGAATGGGTATCTGGGGGGTAACAGCACAGCTCGTCAGGGTCTCCCCCTGCCCTGGTGTTTCCCGTCAGCTCTGGGCAGGTAGCACGAAGATGGCAGAGACCTCTGCCGTAGAGGCAGCGGCCTTCGCTCATTTGACTGGGACGCTCCTGTGGGCTCACGTGTGCGACCCAGCTGCATGGGATCCTCCATGCTGGGCTGGGTGGGCTTTGGGAGCTCAGGAAACCGGAATGCTGGAGTGGTGTCAAAAGGGCGCTGTCTCACCCGTTCCCGGATGCGGTTGTCAAACCTGATTACCAGCGTTATCAGGAACTCCAGGTTCTCTCCCAGTTCCCGAGTGGCCAGTTCATCTTTGATGGAGTTAGATTGGTGGAAAGCAGTAACCAGTGCCTCCGTATTCCACCCACTCTCGCCGGCGAGGGTGCGGAACTCAATGACGAAGTCAGCCACTGGTCTGGTCCATTAGCGGAGTTTGAACAGTCAGCTGGCCGCTTCTTGTCTGCCGACTTGGTGGTCGAAGACTCGTCACAGCTTGGCAGTGAAGGCTCCTAATGGATCTGCAAGATGGTGGCTGCTGTTCCCACGCTGCCGTTGCCCACGCCAAGGCCTTGCCCGAGAATAGAGAGATGATGTAGGCGATCATGGCCCGATTGGTTTGGAACGAGGAGGCCTGTAGCTCGAACACCAGAGTACACTGAGTGATGAACCCCTTGCATCCTTCCGGGTGGCCGTCATATTGCTCGGGGTCTGGGATCTTGGGTTCCCGGTGCAGGTTCCCTGGAGTAACCACGGCAACATCTGTAGCACTGGGCGATGAGACCTGGGCATTGGCCCCTCCTGGGTTGGGGGTGTGCCGTGGTTGGAGGGACTCGGCAAGTGCCCGACGTGTCCCGGAGATTTGGGAGAGCTGTTCTTGCTGCCGTCCTGACAGTGCTCCTTGGTGGGCTACCACATTCCAGATCTGGGTGATCTCTGCTAGGTCCATGTTGTGGCAGAAGCTTGCTGTGACATGGTAAGGTTGGACCTAGGTGCAGAGAAGAGACCAGATGAAGAATCAGTGGTTAAGGTTTAACATAATATTTTACTGAGATACGGTAGCCACAGGATCACAGTACACTTGAAAAACAACAAACGCTAAGTCTCAAACTCACTCAGAATACGAACACACACGGCAAACAATTCAAGTTTCTACACAGGACCGCAGAAAACACACCTCTCTTAAAGTTTCACAATAATGAAATTATAAGACACTGAGTCCAATAAAAGTCTCAAGGGCGGCCTCTGCTGCACTCTGTTGCCAGGAGGAACCATGACAATATCAGTTAACTGGTCCTTTTTGTCAAGGGAAGGAAGAATGTATGCATTAGGTCACCAAGCCTAATGCCTTCTATGGTACTGAAATGTAAACAAAAACACAGTATTCACCTCCACCTTTACTGTATCCTCACACATTTAATTTTTTTCAGATGGACCTGAAACTACTTCTGATTTCAACGTTGTTAGGATTCATTTGTTACAGCAGTGCTCAGCAAGGTAAGATTATTTTCCATCCTATCTCAAGTTTCTGCTTTACTTACTGTAACTTCCACCTTGTTAGACAAAACCAACAGTAACACCAGTATTCTGTTTGTGTACACTGACTACACAGTACATCATCTAATCATAATATATTTCTACTAAACCGCATCATAAATATACAGTACAGAATAGTGATTAACTGCCTGATGTCCCGTAAGGGTGAGCCGACCCCAACTGAGAATGTTGCTGTATTGTAATGATGTCATTAGCCAGAAGAAGAAGCAGCTCCACCTACACTGTAAACCCCAAGACATTTTTTACTCAAATACTTCAAGTAAGTTGATCTCAAAGTCAATGAAAAGTCATTATTTCTTAAAATGTTTAAGTTGTCCTGACTCAACTAAACAAGGCAACAGTAAATGTGTCATCCCCCATGAATGATACAGCACCCCACTTTGAGCAAATTGAGATTGTGTGTGACTAACACATTTCTGTTAATTACTATAGCTCCCGCCTTGAGCCAATCGGTGTAATTTTGTAAATGCCATATTTCTATGGCAAGACACATCATTCACCCAAGTTTCGTCTCCAGTGCTGTCTGAGATATCGCATATGACGTACGAACGAACAGACGCAGACAGATCCACAGTTCCCTCCCCGATTTCATCGTGGGGGACAATGGGAAGTCACATCAACTAAATTTGTTAAAGTTATGATAACAAATGTACTTTTTTCCCGGCATGCTCTACTGCAGGTAGATACAAAAAAAGATGTAATATCTGTGTTTTTGCATGTACATTGAGGGATTGATTGATTAATGTTATGCTGCACAAAGATAAATAATAGAGAGATATAGAGTGCCTTTCGAAAGTATTCAGACCCCTTGACTTTTTCCACATTTTGTAGGTTACAGCCTTATTCTCAAATTGATTAAATCGTTTTTTCCCTCATTTATCTACACACAATACCCCATAATGACAAAGCAAAAACAGGTTTTTATACATTTTTGCTAATTTATTCAAAGTTAAAAAAAGACATATTTACATAAGTATTTATTTACATATTGCTCTGACATGCACTCTCAACTGTGGGACCTTTATATAGACAAGTGTGTTCCTTTCCAAATCATGTCCAATCAATTGAATTTACCACAGATGGACTCCAATCAAGTTGTAGAAACATCACAAGGATGTTCAATGGAAACAGGATGCACCTGAGCTCAATTTCGAGTCTCATAGCAAAGGGTCTGAATACTTATGTAAATAAGGTATCTGTTTTTTATTTGTAATACATTTGCTAACATTTCTACAAACCTGTTTTCACTTTGTCATTATAGGGTATTGTGTGTAGACTGCTGATTTTCTTTTTTTAATCCATTTTAGAATAAGGCTGTAACGTAACAATGTTGAAGAAGTCAAGGGGTCTGAATACTTTCCAAAGGCACTGTATGTAATCGTATACAAATGTAAGCAAGGTTTGAAAGTATTATGTTTTAGTAAAATATTATATCAGTTTTGGCTTCTTGAAGTCAATTTGCAGTCTAAAATTTTTTTTAAAATATGTTCCAGCCCTCTGATCATCCTCTCAAAAATAAAATCGGTCCAATGCTAAATTATTTGATGAACCCTGCCTTCAAATCAAATGTTATTTGTCATATTCACCGAATACAACAGATGTAGACCTTGCTGTGAAATGCTTACTTACAAGCCCTTAACAAACAATGCAGTTCAAGAAAGCGTTCAGAAGATATTTACCAAATAAACTAAAGTAAAAAATAATAAAATGTAACACAATAAAATATCAATAACGAGGCTATATACAAGGGATACCGGTACCGAGTCAATGTGGGGAGGTACAGGTTAGTCGAGGTCATTTGTAAGGGTAAGGGTAAGGTAAGGGTAAAGTGACTATGCATAGATAATACTTAGCGAGTAGTAACAGTGTAAAAACTAATGGGGGGGTGTCAATGTAAATAGTCCGGGTGGCCATTTGATTAATTGTTCAGCGGTCTTATGGCTTGGGGGTAGAAGCTGTTAAGGAGCCTTTTGGTCCTAGACTTGGCGCTCCGGTACCGCTTGCTGTGCGGTAGCAGAGAGAACAGTTTATGACTTAGATGACTGGAATCTTTGACAATTTTTTGGGCTTTCCACTGACACCACGTAGCATATTCAGTGGGAAGAAATAGTATGTGAACCCTTTAGAATTACCTGGATTTCTGCATAAATTGGTCATAAAATTGTACCTGATCTTCATTTAAGTCACAACTATAGACAAACACAGTCTGCTTAAACTAATAACACACAAACAATTCACATTTTTCATCTTTATTGAACACACCGTGTTAACATTCACATTGCAGGTTGGAAAAAGTATGTGAACCCTTGGATTTAATAACAGGTTGACCCTCCTTTGGCAGCAATAACCTCAACCAAACATTTTCTATAGTTGCGGATCAGACCTCCACAACGGTTAGGAGGAATTTTGGACGATTCCTCTTTATAAAACTGTTTCAGTTCCACAATATTCTTGGGATGTCTGGTGTGAACCACTCTCTTGATGTCATGCCACAGCATCTCAATCGGGTTGAGGTCAGAAATGACTGGGCCACTACAGAAGGCATATTTTCTTCTGTTCAAGCCATTCTGTTGTTGATTTACTTCTGTCTTTTGGGTTGTTGTCCTGTTGCATCACCTAACTTCTGTTGAGCTTCAATGCAAAATGTATTGATAAACTTGGGAATTCATTTTTCTGTCCAGGTCCTGAGGCAGCAAAGCCACTCCAAACCATGATGCTCCCTCTACCATAGTTTACAGTTGGGATGTGGTTTTGATGTTGGTGTGCTGTGCCTTTTTTTCCCCACACATAGTGTTGTGGGTTCCTTCCAAACAACACAACTTTAGTTTAATCTTGCCAGTAGCTCTGTGGAACATCCAGGTGCTATTTTGCGAACTTCAGACGTGCAGCAATTTATTTGGACAACAGTGGCTTCTTCCATGGTGTCCTCCCATGAACACCATTCTTGTTTAGTGTTTTACATATTGTAGACTCGTCAACAGAGATGTTAGCATCTTCCAGAGATTTCTGTAAGTCTTTATCTGACACTCTAGGATTCTTCTTAACCTCATTGAGCATTCTGCACTGTACTCTTGCAGTCATCTTTACAGGACGGCCACTCCTAGGGAGAGTAGCAACAGTGCTGAAATTTCTCCATCTATAGACAATTTGTCTTACCGTAGACTGACTTTTAAAGATACCTTTCCAACTTTATGCAAGGCAACAATTTTTAATCTTAATCTTAGGCCTTCTGCGATCTCTTTTGTTCGATGCATGGTTCACATCAGGCAATGCTTCTTGTGTATAGCAAACTCAAATTTTGTGAGTGTTTTTTATGGGCCAGCGCAGCTCTAACCAAAATCTCCAATCTCGTGTCATTGATTCGACTCCAGGTTAGTTGACTCCTAACTTCAATTAGCTTTTGGAGAAGTCATTAGCCTAGTTGTTCACATACTTTTTCCAACCTACACTGTGAATGTTTAAATGATGTATTCAATAAAGACAAGAAAAATACAATAATTTGTGTGTTATTAGTTTAAGCACCCTGTGTTTGTCTATTGTTGCGACTTAGATGATCAGATCAAATTTTATGTCAAATTTATGCAGATATCCAGGTAATTTCAAAGGGTTCACATACTTTTTCTTGCCACTGTAGGTCCTAGATAGCAGGAAGCTTGGCCCCAGTGATGTACTGGGTCGTACACACTACCCTCTGCACCACTTTACGGTCAGATGCCGAGCAGTTGCCATACCAGGTGGTGATGCAACTAGTCAGGATGCTCTCGATGGTACAGCTGTAGAACTTTTTGAGGATCTGGGGACCCATGCCAAATCTTTTCAGTCTCCTGAGGGGGAAAAGGTGTTGTCGTGCTCTCTTCATGACTGTCTTGGTGTGTTTGGACCATGATAGTTTGTTGTCGATGTGGAGACCAAGGAACTTGAAACTCTCGAGTTGCTCCACTACAGCCCCGTCGATGTTAATTGGGGCCCGTTCGGCCCGCATTTTCCTGTAGTCCACAATCAGCTCCTTTGTCTTGCTCACATTGAGGGAGAGGTTGTTGTCCTGGCACCACACTGCAGGTCTCTTACCTCCTCCCTTTAGGCTGTCTTATCGTTGTCGGTAATCAGGCCTACCACTGTTGTGTCATCAGCAAATGTAATAATGGTGTTGGAGTTGTGCTTGGATCTGTTGGGGCGGTATGCGAATTGGAGTGGGTCTAGAGTATCCGGGATGATGCTGTTGATGTGAGCCATGACCAGCCTTTCAAAGCACTTCATGGCTACCAACGTGAGTAATCATTTAGGCAGGTTACCTTTGCTTCCTTGGGTGCAGGGACTATGGTGGTCTGCTTGAAACATGTAGGTATTACAGACTTGGTCAGGGAGAGATTGAAAATGTCAGTGAAGACACTTTCCAGTTGGTCCGCGCATGCTTTGAGTACACGTCCTGATAATCCCTCTAGCTCTGCAGCTTTGTGAATGTTGACCTGTTTAATAAAGGTCTTTTTCACATCGGCAATCGAGAGCCAGAACAGCTGGTGCTCTCATTTATGCTTTAGTGTTGCTTGCCCCGAAGCAAGCATAACAGGCATTTAGCTCGTCTGGTAGGCTCACGTCTGTAATAGTTTTCAAGCCCCGCCACATCCGATGAGTGTTAGAGCCGGTGTAGTAGGATTGAATCTTGATCCTGTATTGATGCTTTGCCTGTTTGATGGTTCGTCTGAGGGCATAGCGGGATTTCTTATAAGCGTACGGATTAATGTCCCGCTCCTTGAAAGCGGCAGCTCTAGCCTTTAGCTCGATGCGAATGTTGCCTGTAATCCATGGCTTCTGGTTGGGATATGTACGTACGGTCACTGTGGGGCCGACGTCGTCGATGCACTTATTGATGAAGCCGATGACTGAGGTGGTATACTCCTCAATGCCATTGGATGAATCCCGGAACATATTCCAGTCTGTGCTATCAAAACAGTCCAGTAGCGTAGCATCCACGTCATCTGACTACCTCCGTATTGAGAAAGTCACTGGTACTTCCTGCTTTAGTTTTTGCTTGTAAGCAGGAATAAGAAGGATATAATTATGGTCAGATTTGACAAATGGAGGGCGAGGGAGAGCGTTATATGCTTCTCTGTGTGTGGAGTAAATGTGGTCTAGAGTTATTTTTCCTCTGGTTGCACATGTGAGATGCTGGTAGACATGAGGTAAAACGGATTTAAGTTTGCCTGCATTAAAGTCCGCTGCCACTAGGAGCGCTGCTTCTGGGTGAGCATTTTCTTGTTTGCTTATGGCCTTTTACAGCTGGTTGAGTGCGGTCTTAGTGCCAGCATCGGTTTATGGTGGTAAATAGATGGCTACGAATAATATAGATGAGAACTCTCTTGGTAGATAGTGTGGTCTACAGCTTGTCATAAAGTATTTTACCTAAGGCGAGCAATACCTCGAGACTTCTTTAATATTAGACATCGCGCACCAGCTGTTATTGACAAATAGACACGCACCCCCGCTCCTCGTCTTCCCAGACATAGCTTCTCTGTCCTGCCGATGCATGGAAAAATCTGCCAGCTCTATATTATCCGTGTCGTCGTTCAGCCACGACTCGGTGAAACATAAGATAATACAGTTTTTCATGTCCCGTTGGTAGGACAGTCTTGATCGTATATCATTCATTTTGTTTTCCAAAATGATGTTGGCCAATAGAACGGATGGTAGTGGAGGTTTACTCACTCGCCTACGAATTCTCAGAAGGCAGGCTGACCGACGCACTTTTTCTCCGTCTTTTCTTCACGTTCCGGAGAAAGCAGTATATCCTTCGCGTCAGACTTGTTAAAGGAAAAACTCTTTGTCCAGTTCGAGGTGAGTAATCGCTGTTCTGATGCCCAGAAGTTATTTTCAGTCATAAGAGACGGTAGCAGCAACATTATGTACAAAATAGGTTAAAAAAAAAGTTACAAACAACGCAGAAAAACTAACAAAATAGCACAGTTGGTTAGAAGCACGTAAAACGGCAGCCATCCCCTCCGGCGCCATTCTATAAAATCTGAGATATGTATTGTCATAAAGAGTTTAATTATAATGATAACATTCACCTAGGAATTCACTTGGTGAAGGCCACAGGACTCACTCGAAAAGGCAAGACACACTGGGAAATTATATTGGAGGCGTGGCTTAGTGGGGGCATTGCAATTTTTTTTTAAAGCTGATACAACTCAAATCTGAACCCCCTACAGGGTAACAGTTACTCTATTGGTTTGAGTAATGACTACAAATCACTTTAAGTAACTGTACTCAGATATATTAAGTGCAACAAGTTTCCTCAAAAGATGAGTAATGACATCACACTGGGGTTTACAGTGTATGTTTCTTTGAGCATTTCTTTGAGCATAGCAGTGAAGACATCATGGAACAGCGGAATATTCCATTCTGTCTCTGGCTCCATTTACTGTTATCTCTGAGCCACACAGTTTTCCAAATTACACAATGTGTACACTTATTTCCTGGTCAGGTTTTAGGAGTCTATGATGAGTTTGCTTCTTTTCAACCTTTGTTTTTCCATTCCATTCCAGAAGGGAACGAGTGCATCAAGGCTAATGCCAAATCCTGTGGGGAGTGTATTCAAGTGGGAGCAAAATGTGGCTGGTGCATGGACCCAGTACGTGGATATGAATTTGCCAATAACATTGTTACTGCGTTGATGCTACACAACCTTAATATCAACTGACTCAGCGTTACAACTTGAAGAATCTAAACTGTTCCTTGGAATTAAACACTAGTATGTCGGGCAATATTGTTTGTAACCTTTATAACCTGCTTGGGAGTGTAGGAAATACATTTTCAGAAAATAAGGACCTTACATTTTGGGTGGATTTCCTCTGAGTGCCATAATGCAATGTGTCATGATACTTACACCTCCTCTCTCCCAGGAGTTCCTGAAGCAGGGTGAGGCCACATCGACCCGCTGTGACGAGCTGGAGTCCCTGAGGAAGAGAGGTTGCAGCTCCGCCAAGGTAGAGAACCCCCGAGGCAGCCAGCGGGTCCTGAAGGACAAGGTTGTGACCAACCGCAACAAGGGAGAAGGGAATCTCCGACCAGAGGACATCACACAGATCCAGCCACAGAAACTCACCCTCAGCCTCAGATCTGGTAAAAACTTACATGGAACTGTTACGTTTGATTGGGTAGCGTCCCAAATGGAACCCTTTTCCCTATTTAGTGCACTACTTTTAGCTCTAGTCAAAAGTAGTGCCTTATGTTAGGAATCGGGTGCCATTAGGGATGCAGTCTTAGTTAACTTTGCTTCAGCCAAAACATATTGCTTGACAACCATTGTTGACGCAGCTTTGCTGAAGGTCTTTTTTATTTCTCCTGCTGTTCCTCCGCGGTCTTTCACTGTTATGTTGATTAGTTACAGTAGCCTCCATTTTCTTTGAGTGTTTTAGCTATTATGATTTGGAAGGAGTGTTCCTTATACTCTTTCATGTGAAGGCCAGCACCTTATTTGACAGGGAAGGTGCACACGAATCAAGATTTCAGTGTTCACATCAATGTAAATATGCCAGAGTTAGCAAGTCAGTAGTCCCCGGCTTAACCTTGCCCATTTGTCTGTGTACTGCAGGTGAACCCCAGTCTTTTAACCTGAAGTTCAAACGGGCCGAGGATTACCCCATTGACCTCTACTACCTGATGGACCTGTCCTACTCCATGAAGGACGATCTGGAAAACGTCAAGAACCTGGGAACACATCTGATGCTGGAGATGTCAAAGATCACGACTGATTTTAAAATCGGTGAGATTGAGAATCAGCCTGGTTGTATGAGGATTGGGGATGTTTATATTTCTTTGAACCTCTTCTCCATTTTAAATTGATCTCTTCTGCTTTCAGTTCAGGTTGGGTGCATATTGCATAGTTACACTGTACTACAATACCCATAATGACATGTGTAAGATAACCGGTTTGATCTTAGTATAGATGTTTTGAAGCTAAGAAATTGGTATCCCGTCTCCCTAACAATACAGTTTATATATTGGATGGATCTCTTC
This sequence comes from Salmo salar, assembly GCF_965601325.2. Classification (NCBI taxonomy): domain Eukaryota; kingdom Metazoa; phylum Chordata; class Actinopteri; order Salmoniformes; family Salmonidae; genus Salmo; species Salmo salar. Next base: position 18,875,543 of record NC_138309.1, read on the forward strand.
TTCTTCTAGGTTTTGGTTCCTTTGTAGAGAAGACGGTGATGCCTTACATTAGCACCACCCCAGCCAAGCTGCTGAACCCCTGTACTGGGGACCAGAACTGCACCAGTCCCTTCAGCTACAAGAACGTCCTGAAGCTGACCAGCAATGGACAGGAGTTCAACACCCTGGTGGGACAACAGCAGATCTCTGGAAACCTGGACTCACCAGAGGGAGGCTTCGATGCCATCATGCAAGTGGCTGTGTGTGGTGTAAGTAATATGTTTTTATTATCATATTTAGGAACAGTTTCCCGGACATAGATCAAGCCTAGTCCTGGACTGAAAAGCTTTCTCCATTGAGCTTACTTTTTACTCCAGGACAAGGCTTGATATCTGTCCAGGAAACCAGCCCATAAAGTTCCAATAATACTTTTATCAGGGCTTTATATTGACTGTCTCATGGTACCCGACCTTAACACCCTATTCTCATTTGAGAATGGCTGGAGTCAAGGCTTATTGTGGATATGTTTTATAAAATGTTTGAGAGTTCATTCACTCTAGGGTGCTTAACTGCTATTTTAAGAGGGTAAACTCTCACATAGTTGTTCATAGTTTTTGATATATACTTCCTGAATTTTTTATAAGTCTTGTAATTTTGTTCTCTGGTATTTCTGTAGGCTGTGTCCTTTTTCTGTATGTGGTTAATTTTTTAATAGGCCTCCTCCCTCTCCCTCCCTCCCGCCCTCCCTCCCTCCCTCCCTCCCTCCCTCCCTCCCTCCCTCCCTCCCTCCCTCCCTCCCTTCCCCAGGAGCACATTGGCTGGAGGAACGTCACCCGTCTGCTGGTGTTCTCCACTGATGCTGGCTTCCACTTTGCTGGAGACGGGAAACTGGGAGGGATAGTTCTGCCCAACGATGGGAAATGTCACCTGGAGAACGACATGTACACAATGAGCCACTACTATGTATGTATGGTAATACACTATGTAGTATAATAATGCACTATGTAGTATAATAATGTACTATGTAGTATAATAATGCACTATGTAGTATAGTAATGCACTATGCATTATAGTAATGCCCTATGTAGTATAATAATGCACGTGTATTGCACTAGTAGATGTACTATGTAGTATAATAATGCACTATGCATTATAGTAATGCACTATGTAGTATAATAATGCACTATGCATTATAGTAATGCACTATGTAGTAAAATAATGCACTATGTAGTATAATAATGCACTATGTATTATGGTAATGCACTATGCATTTTAGTAATGCACTATGTAGTATAATAATGCACTATGTAGTATAATAATGCATTATAGTAATGCACTATGTAGTATAATAATGCACTATGCATTATAGTGCATTATTATGTATTGTGACTTTATGTATTGTGACTTTTCTTTCTAGTCTTCTGTGTGGTCTGTATTTTCAATATGACAATATTTAAAGGGAATGGGCTACTTGCCCTTAGTGATGTCATCGAAGGGCTTACCTGGTACCTGTACTTCCTCATTGTCTCCCTGTAACAGGACTACCCCTCCATCGCTCACCTGGTTCAGAAACTGAGCGACAACAACATCCAGACGATCTTTGCCATCACAGAGGAGTTCCAGCCTGTTTACATGGTCAGTCAGTTGTTCCATTACACTGTGTGTGGGTGTGTGTCTGTGCGTGTTTGTACTTGGGTGTGTGTGTGGATGTGTGTGTGGAATTCTTTTCAATTTTCTGTGCTTGTCTGTTAGAAGAAGCCCAACTCTTTGAAAGCAGCATCTGCTCCTTGTTACCAGTAGCATCTCTTTAGAGCTCTGCTTGTTCCCCAAATGGCACCATGTTCCCTAAAAAGTGAACTACTTTTGACGAGAGCCCTATGGGCCCAGGTCAATAGTACTGCACTTTGTGGGGAATAGGTTTCCATTTGGGCAGCATCCTTTCAATGTTCCCTGCTGCCCTCTAGTGCTTTTCAAGCCAATTAGAAGTCTGTCTGGAGTTCCGTAATGACCTTTTATCATATCCCCATCAGTCCAATGTTTGGACAATATTTGCAATCTGTCAACCTCGGTAGAATGGCGTTCTCATTTAGTTGATTCCACGATGCATCCCAAATGGCACCCTATTCCCGATATTAGTAGTGGACTATGTAGGGATTGAGTGCCATTTAGGACGCATCCTTGGATCTCTGAATTTAGAACCTCACAACACTGCAAAAAGTTGTAACTTTAGATTGACCTTACCACTATGTGATGCAGACCACAATCAAACTACTCCGCAATCTAAATGGGTCAGGCAAAACATGACAAAACTGTTTTGCTCTAGACTTTTCTGGTGAGTATTTAGAGATTGACATTCTAGTACATGATCATTTAGTGTATTGTGTTTTCTCTCTCAGGAGTTAAAGAATCTCATTCCTAAATCTGCGGTGGGGACACTCTCTGCCAACTCCAGCAATGTTATCAACCTCATTATTGATGCCTACAATGTAAGTATAGATTGGATTGGTTTAGTTACTGGAGAAGATGCACTTTCATCCTCAAAATAGTTGGCAAAACCATGCTGCTGCTACTGTTAAGTCATCACATTTCTCATTCTGAACTGATCTTTCTATGGGAATAGTCAAAAATATGCTCTTCTGCTTTTGTAAAACTGAAGTCTACTGAAAATGTTGTATATGTTGTATATCCTGTACAAAGGGCTAATTATTGTTCTTTATGTGCTAGTCTCTTTCCTCAGAGGTGATTCTGGAGAACAGCAAGCTACCAGAGGGAGTGACCATAATGTACCAGTCACGCTGCAAGAACGGAGTGACTGGTGAGGGAGAGATGGGAAGAAAATGCTCCAATATCTCCATCGGTGACGAGGTGAGAAACCAAAACAACACGCCATTGAATGTTTTCTATTCTAAATATGTTTTTTTTTCTTAAGCTTTTTGGTACAATTATTTTAGCTTTCTGATCAGGTAAATATAATGTTTTCCATATCTGTAGGTGTCTGAGTTGTCAAGGTCATTGTTTTTATTACAAAATGTCATCCCTGATCTGTAGGTGTTTTTCATCATAAGCATCACAGCTAAGCAGTGTCCTAAAATGGGCAAACCAGAGACCATCAAGATCAAACCCCTAGGGTTCAATGAGGAGGTGGAGATCACTCTGAACTTCATCTGCGAGTGTGACTGTCACAAACATGGCATTGAGAACAGTGAGATCTGCCACAACGGCAACGGGACATATGAATGTGGAGCCTGCAGGTAAGGCACTTATGTTTCACTAGCAGAAGATTTAAACCCTTATTCTCCTTCCATATTGTAATCATTTCCATGGCATAGAGATACATTATGATATTAGATACTGTATATATAATGTGTTGTAAATCTATTTCTATGGGCCATTAGCATGTGACTGTTTGCATGTGAATATTTTTACATAGGCAGTCTTTTATGCAGTCCTCCCTTGTTGTTGTTAATAACATTACATTTCCTTTACTATCTGTCAGGTGCAATGAGGGCCGTATTGGTAGACAGTGTGAGTGCAGCACCAACGAGGTGACCAGCGAAGACCTGGATAAGAGCTGCCGTAAAGACAACGGTACAGACATCTGCAGCAACAACGGAGACTGTGTGTGTGGAACCTGTGAGTGTAAGAAGAGAGAGAACCCAGAGGAACGCTACAGTGGGAAGTTCTGCGAGTGTGACAACTTCAACTGTGACCGCTCCAACAACAAACTCTGTGGAGGTACGTGAGTTCAGTTCATTGGATGATCAATAAAGATTGTGTTTGCTGTGAAATGATGGTCAAGACCTGTGTTACATCTGAAGACAAGTGTAACATCTTCCTCAGAGCACAAACTACCTCTGTGTTTGTGGTGTAATGGGTCATTTCCCAATGAAATTAGAGATCAGTTGATCAAATCAGACATCGCCTTTTACGAAGTGAGATTTACCGTGTTCAATTTAGCTTCATTTCATCTCTAATCTAGAATATTATCTATAATATCAAATGATGTTTGAACTTTAGAGGATCATCTCTGACCCTGTGTGTTGTGTTGTGGCAGGACATGGTCACTGTGAGTGTAGGGTGTGTATATGTGATGCCAACTGGACAGGCAGTGCCTGTGACTGTTCTCTGGACACCACGACCTGCCTGGCTTCCAACAAGCAGATCTGTAACGGACGAGGCACCTGTGAGTGTGGCACCTGCAAGTGTACTGACCCAAAGTTCCAGGGCCCCAGCTGTGAGATCTGTCCTACATGTCCAGGGGTCTGCACAGAACACAAGTGAGTTGAATAAAGGAATGAATGAATGAATTGTATTTGTTTATTTTATTCTGTTTTAACTATGCAGAAAACAATAATATACAACGAGTTTATTTCCAAAACGCTATATTGAAAAAAATTCACTTTTCTGTTTTTACATCAGAAATGATTCCTTATGGGTACCTTCGTGTGTGTGTAAAATATTACTGTTCTCAGATGTTTTTATTCATAGATTTTAGATGAAATATGTTATTTTTTGTGAACCACAATGCAAAATGTATGCTTTAGTCTCAGGTCCTGTCTGTCCATTGTTTAGCTGGAATGGAATGTTCGTATCCTATATATTTGACTGTGATATGTGGTTGTCTCAACTAGCGATCTTAAGATGAATGCACTTACTCTCATCCAAAGTGACTAACAGTATCTGCTAAATGACTAAAATATCAAATGTAAATTTTTTACAGACATCTCATATTACGTATAGATTTTTTTATGTCACAAATGTATCATTTGTACAGTTTAAAAAAAACATGATTATTTGTTTCTCTGAAATGAAACCATCATGTGATAGATTTTAAACAAATGTCTGTCATTGATCAACCCTGTGCCATGATTAGATAGTGAAAAAACACACCAATCTCTTTCAGAATATCTTTAAACAATAAAAGCTAACGTTTCTGAAAATGTATACCGGTATGTAGAATTTTTAATTGAACCGCTTTATATGCTGTATTTCCCTCTGGGAAAGTTGTGTGTGGATTACATAAAGGTTTGTTGTAATGGTTGAAATGAATTCTGCTTTTTTTTTTAAATGTATTATTATTTGAGGGACTGGTTCCTTCTCTCTTTCCTCAGCCTGAGTTTAATGCCTCTTAAAAGGTTAAGTAGGCATAAAGAGATGTCTTCCTTTATCCGTCTTAACCTCAATTATTATTGTGACCTTTGTTTACTTTCTTCTGATAATTCCAAGAAAGGGGACCAATGAACAGTCTAGACACAACTGTGATATCTAAAACCAGTAGTGGTGGCAAGGGTACAGCATTGTCCACTACAAACACCTGCATGTGGAGTGGAACCTCAATATCCAGCTTTCTTGCATTCCAGTAGACTAGTGAATATGTCACAAGTTTATCAAGCATCACAATGCGAGACTACCTGCGTGTGTTACTCCATCTGTACAGAGTTACATGTCAATGTCCTGTCTTCCACAGGGAGTGTGTTCAGTGCAGGGCCTTTGGGACGGGGGAGAAGAAGGACACGTGTGAGAGAGACTGTAGCTACTTCAACCTGATCAAGGTGAAGGACAGGGGCAAGCTGCCTCAGCCAGGACAGGCTTTCCCCCTGATGCACTGTAAGGAGAGGGATGCCAACGACTGCTGGTTCTACTACACCTACGCTGTCAACAACAAGACAGAGAAGGAGGTCCATGTGGTGGAAACACTAGGTGAGAGCATATTACATACAGCCTACTATATCATTGTGATGAAGGATATTACAGTGAAAAAGGAGGTTATTTGTTTGTCTATGGAGTCATTTTGTGATTAGAGCCAGGCATTTTTGACCTGACTAGGAAAAATTCTTGGCTCTAATGGTACTAGGACCTAGTACTCAGGCCTGAAGTTCTTCCTGGTCAGCATACAGGGTCAGGTAGAGTTCCTGGGCCTAGATATAATGCAAATCAGGAAGGACTTTATTGTAAATCAGCATTTGCTCTTACAGTAACTGACTTGCCTGGTTAAATAAATAAATACATGTTGGTATAACTGAATGTTCCTGACTGTGTGTTTCCTGCCTGTGTTCCAGACTGCCCTGCGGGCCCTGACATCATCCCCATCGTAGCTGGCGTGGTGGCGGGCATTGTGCTGATCGGCCTGGCTTTGCTTCTCATCTGGAAGCTGCTGATGATCATCCACGACAGGAGAGAGTTCGCCAAGTTTGAGAAGGAGAAGATGAATGCTAAATGGGACACGGTAAGAGAGTGGAGATGGTAGATACAGGATGCAGGAAGCCATCTTGGAGAAATGTTTGCTCTGGCCCATAATGGGGATGATGATGATGATGCTGATGTACTTTTGCAGGTCCTAGTTTGTATTCTCCCTGACTGTAATTTCAGTAGGTTGATTGAGATGTGGAAAACTGGTGTTATAGATATGGCCACTGTGTGAATTTCTTACACAGAAAACAAACTTCTAAAGGAACACAGAATTTGAAATATTTTACTCCCTCTCAACCTTTGATGACTATGACAGACCTGTTGCTTTTGATGATGACTTCATAAGATGTCACACATTTTTCCACAGTCCTACCCAACAGTTTGTTTAAAATGTTCTTAAAACCCTGTAGTTTTAAGTAATCTCTGTGCAAAATGCGGCTATGAAAAAAGGAAGCCTTTTTGGAATGCAAAGGTCTGGACACACATCTGTCTTTTCATGGGAGTGGCTACAGCAGCTTAGTTTGTTCTGTGTTATACTTCAACCTAGTGGCATGTCATCTACACTGCAGGAGAGGTTAAATTCCAGACAGCAGGCAGGGTTTGAAATCCTTAATGATTCAGCTCATCCTGATTACTCCCAGTCAGACCAGCCACATGTGATAGCCTCTCTGGTCTGGTGACATGGGCAGGGCACTGAGGCTTCTGGACCCTCTCATTATGGTACATGGAGAAGACACCAGACCTAAATGACTGTATGAGAAAGCAGACTTGACTTGATACAGTACCAGTCAAAAGTGTGGACACACCTACTCATTCAAGGGTTTTTCTTTATTTTTACGATTTTCAAAGTTGTAGAATAATAGTGAAGACATCAAAACTATAAAATAGCACATATGGAATCATGTAGTTACCAAAAAAGTGTTTAACAAATCAAAATATATTTGAGATTCTTCAAAGTAGCCACCCTTTGCCTTGATGACAGCTTTGCACACTCTTGGCATTCTCTCAACCAGTTTCATTAGGTAGTCACCTGGAATACCTTTCAATTAACAGGTGTGCATTGTTAAGTTAATTTGTTGAATTGATTTCCTTCTTAATGCATTTGAGCCAAGGAAGACCCAGTTACCTCTGCTGCAGAGGACAAGTTCATTAGTTACCAGTCTCAGAAATTGCAGCCCAAATAAATGCTTCAGAGTTCAAGTAAGACACATCTCAACATCAACTGTTCAGAGGAGACTGTGTGAATCAGGCCTTCATGGTCTAATTGCTGCAAAGAAACCACTACTAAAGGAGACAAATAAGAAGAAGAGACTTGTTTGGGCCAAGAAACATGAGTAATGGACATTAAACCGGTGGAAATCTGTCCTTTGGTTTAAAGAGTCCAAATTTGAGGTTTTTGGTTCCAATTGCTGTGTCTTTGTGAGATGCAGAGTAGGTGAACGGATGATCTCCACATGTTTGGTTCCCTCTGTGAAGCATGGAGAAGGTGGTGTGATGATGCTTCGCTGGTGACACTGTGGGTGATTTATTTAGAATGCAAGGCACACTTAACCAGCATGGCTACCACAGCACTCTGCAGCGATACGCCATCCCATCTGGTTTGCGCTTAGTGGGACTATCATTTGTTTTTCAACAGGACAATGACCCAACACACCTCCAGGCTGTGTAAGGGCTATTTGACCAAGGAGAGTGATGGAGTGCTACATCAGTTAACCTGGCCTCCACAATCACCTAACCTCAACCCAATTGAGATGGTTTGGGATGAGTTGGACCGCAGAGTGAAGGAAAAGCAGCCAACAAGTGCTCAGCATATGTGGGAACTCCTTCAAGACTGTTGGAAAAGCATTCCAGGTGAAGCTGGTTGAGAGAATGCGTAAAGCTGTCATTAAGGCAAAGGGTGGCTACTTTGAAGAATCTCAAATATTTTTTGATTTGTTTATCACATTTTTTGTTACTACATGATTCCATATGTGTTATTTCATAGTTTTGATGTCTTCACTATTATTCTACAATGTAGAAAATCAGAAAAAATTAAGAAAAAACGTTGAATGAGTAGGTGTGTCCAAACTTTTGACTGGTACTGTATAAAAGGGGCATATACCCAGCACTGTAAGATGATTTTCAAAGGGAGATGATCAACCTGGGGCGGCAGGTAGCCTAGTGGTTAGGGCATTGGACTAGTAACCGGAAGGTTGCAAGATTAAATCCCTGAGCTGACAAGGTAAACATCTATCTTTCTGCCCCTGAAAAGGCAGTTAACCCACTGTTCCTAGGCTGTAATTGAAAATAAGAATTTGTTCTTAAATGACTCGCCTAGATAAATAAAGGTTTAAAAAAATAAAAAAAATAAATGAGTCTTGGATCCTGATGTAGAAATACCCCTTTTTCAGGCGATTCATTTTTTCACTTCTTTGTCGTTTCATTCCTTCTCATTTGTCTTCACCCATGCTTTTCATTTCATTCTCTGTTTCCTGTTCTTAATTTTCTGTCCCACTCTCTCAACCCATAGCAAGAGAATCCCATTTACAAGAGCCCTATTAATAAGTTCCAGAATCCGAACTATGGACATAAAGCTGTGGTTCTATAAGTTTGTATTTACTTTCCCTCTCCTCTGTTTTCCTGCATGGGTTTCCTGTTTGTTTGTTTGTTTATATGTTTGTGTCTGTCGACATACTGTAAACTGTCACTTTTTCATCCATCTCAATATTTCTGGCATTCATTTGGTCTCTTTGGGCCAAATAAGACAGTTGATGAAACTGTGCAGAAAGATCCATATGAGGGGATATTAAAACCCACAACAATATCTATTGTTTTGTTGGTCAACACAAGCTGTCCCATCTGTTAGTAGTTTAAATGGAGGTAAGTATTAACAGGTGGTTACATGTAGGCCAGTACACTTCAGTTTAAGTCTAATATTTATATTGTATTTAATGCTACAGTATGATGGAAATGGCATGTTTTGACTGTGACGTTTGTTGATATTTCTTCTAAAAGTGTTGGAAAGATCTGTCCAAAGAATGCTTCATAATCGTTTGATATTCTAAATGGATGGCTCGGATTTTGCTGTGGTGTTCTTTTCCTAATAAATTTGTTGCAGCTGTTGTCACACGACTGACATGTTATGTGACAGATATAATATGACTGACTGTACATTACAATTCTAATGTTTTCTCCTTGTTTCTCTTGTGCCTTCCAGGGCGAAAACCCTATCTACAAGAGTGCTGTTACGACAGTGGTCAACCCCAAATATGAAGGCAAATGATGGAGCTTGAAAAACACTGTATGCAAATATACTTATAGCGGATCGAGGGTGAGAGGGATAGCGGCATGGGGGGATTCATTGTATGTATTTTGTCATTTCTTCTTTTTGTTGCTTCAGTATCATAACATTACATTTAGCCAATACATTTGGTATGGTTACTAACATTTTATTTTCTATGCATTTTCTTAAAAAAACAAATGTACAGTTATGTGTATATACTTTTAAGATTATTTCATTTCTTGAATCACTGTTTGAAATTAAGGTTTTTGCCACAGGACTGGTATGGGCAAAGGGTTTTACCTTTCAAAGACTATTTGTACTCCAAATGGCACCCTATTCCCTTTATAGTGCACTACTTTTGACAAGGGCCGATGGGACTCTGGTAAAAGTAACACTATAAATATAATAGGATGCCATTAGGGAAGCAGAAATAGACAATACCCATATGGACACAGAGAGCTCTCATTCTCTACACGGACTTGATGTTATTGTGTTATTGACTGTGTCTAAATGACACCCTATTCCCTTTTTATAGTGCACTACTTTTGACGATGGCCAATGGGCTCTGATCAAAAGTAGTTAACTACTGTATATTGGGAATGGAGTGCCATTTGGAATGAAGAAATCAAGTATTTGATACACTGCTGATTTTGCAGGTTTTCCTACTTACAAAGCATGTAGAGGTCTGTCATTTTTATCATAGGTACACTTCAACTGTGAGAGACGGAATCTAAAACAAAAATCCAGAAAATCACATTGTATGATCTTTAAGTAATTAATTTGCATTTTATTGCATGACATAAGTATTTGATAGATCAGAAAAGCAGAACTTAATATCTGGTGCATAAACCTTTGTTTGCAATTACAGAGATCATACATTTCCTGTAGTTCTTGACCAGGTTTGCACACACTGCAGCAGCGATTTTGGCCCACTCCTCCATACAGACCTTCTCCAGATCCTTCAGATTTCGGGGCTGTCGCTGGGCAATACGGACTTTCAGCTCTCTCCAAAGATTTTCTATTGGGTTCAGGTCTGGAGACTGGCTAGGCCACTCCAGGACCTTGAGATGCTTCTTACGGAGCCACTCCTTAGTTGCCCTGGCTGTGTGTTTCGGGTCGTTGTCATGCTGGAAGACCCAGCCACGACCCATCTTCAATGCTCTTACTGAGGGAAGGAGGTTGTTGGCCAAGATCTCGCGATACATGGCCCCATCCATCCTCCCCTCAATACGGTGCAGTCGTCCTGTCCCCTTTGCAGAAAAGCATCCCCAAAGAATGATGTTTCCACCTCCATGCTTCACGGTTGGGATGGTGTTCTTGGGGTTGTACTCATCCTTCTTCTTCCTCCAAACACGGCGAGTGGAGTTTAGACCAAAAAGCTCTATTTTTGTCTCATCAGACCACATGACCTTCTCCCATTCCTCCTCTAGAGCATCCAGATGGTCATTGGCAAACTTCAGACGGGCCTGGACATGCGCTGGCTTGAGCAGGGGGACCTTGTGTGCGCTGCAGGATTTTAATCCATGATGGCGTAGTGTTACTGATGGTTTTCTTTGAGACTGTGGTCCCAGCTCTCTTCAGGTCATTGACCAGGTCATGCCGTGTAGTTCTGGGCTGATCCCTCACCTTCCTCATGATCATTAATGCCCCACGAGGTGAGACGAGGTTTTAGATTTCGTCTCTCACAGTTGGAGTGTACCTATGATAAAAATGACAGTCCTCTACATGCTTTGTAAGTAGGAAAACCTGTAAAATCGGCAGTGTATCAAATACTTGTTCTCCCCACTGTATGTAGTATACACATTGATTTGTGTATAAAAGTAATCCATTAAGCAGGATTACAATGATCTGGATTTATCATTGAGAGCAGTTTTTAAAGATGAATTTATCACATCAATCACATAATTGTCAATCATAGAAAACCATTGGTTGACTCTAACCTTGTCATCAGATATAATTTAATGCGTGAAGAAGTGCTATTACATTGATGTTGTAAAAGTGATCATTGCACTATTGATGAGTACAAATTTGCATTGCGAAAGGATTGAATAGACTAAGAATAGATAATGTCATAAGACTGTCATCAACAGTCTATATTAAAGGGATTGAAAACCACTTGTATTAATGGGATAAAAATGATCCAAATCAATGAATTACACAATCAATTGACATGTCTTTGGGACAAAATTTAAAGTTTAATTTATTTTTAGTATAATATATAGTTATATTCTATAAGATTTCAGTATTCAACGGTCCTTTTCTGTGCTCATTCCAAGCAAAGCCAAATATGCCTTCATTGCAAAGCCTTCCCGTTGGGCACAGACGTCAATTCAACATCTATTCCACATTGGTTCTATGTAATTTTGATGAAACGACGTGAAAACAACGTTGATTCAACCAATGTGTTTCATGTTGATCAATGTTAAAAATTGTGACCTTTGTTCTGAAATCACAGGGCCTTTCATCTGTAACAGTGTTTGTGTGAAATCAGTATTAAAGTAAAAGGCCTCTTGGAATGTGTTTTTAAAATACTAAAATCTCTCAAAATACCACATCTTGTTTTTAAAGTGCCTTTTTAAACTGGAAGTGTGCGAAAGTCTCCAGTGTTATTCCAGAATTGTAAAAGGTTTGTACACACATGTCAAGTGTGTGCAGGATGAAGAAAAATGTTGAAGAGTCGGAGGGTATACAATGCTGCAATTGTGGTGGGAATCACATTCCTGAGTCCCCCAGATTGCCCTGTCAGGGTGAAGGAGGTCGAGGTAGCTGTCAAGCGGGTCTCCTATGCGGAGGCATTGGAAATTGTTGGAGGAAATGGAGATGAGGATGACATGGTAGTGGATGCCCCGCAGCTTGCTGAGAAAGTCGTTCATCAGTTAAAGGATCCTGAAACACTGATTGTTAAGTAGTGGATTTTGTTGCGTTTATTGCGCTGGTGATTCATTGTACTGGCCAAACAACCAAGAAACTGGACATTGTGAAACCTAAAAGGTTTTTGGATCTCCAGGACTTCACAGCCAAGACATTGCAGGGAATATTATCTGAAGATGTTCCCCCCTCTCAGGCCCCAGAGGCTGTGTAGAGATCTGAGTAGGAAGACAGACTATTTTGTTTTATTTTTGGTTTTGTTGACGCTTTTTCCTCTTTTTCGGAGTTAAAGCCTCCCAGTTTTCACCCCACTCAGTAGGTGGCGGCAATACACCATAATAGGATGTAGTCCGCCGTAAAACCCTACAGAAGAAGTAGTATTATTCTCCAGCCCCGTGTAGGATCAGATAGGGCCAAGTAGCGGAATAGTGGTGAGGTTTTTAATGGGTGGAGGGTTAGTTGGTAGGGCAAATTTCTTCAGTTTTCTGTCCCCTTTTTGTGTTACAAAGTCTAATGAATTCACACTCCATAATAGTAGGCGGAAACACAGGTCTAGATAAAACAACATTTACTAATAGAGCCCCACAGTGGCCCTCTCATAATACCCCAAAAACCTAGCGGTCAGACAGGGAAATAGTTCTAATAATATTTTCCACCATTTATTCTTCCTATAGGGACTTCCTATAGAAACGCTTAAAATAAGGACGGTGTTGCGTGTAGGCTTACCCTGGTGTGACGTTTTGATAACTGTGTAAATCTGTTTCGGACAAGGTGACTTATCAATATATTCGGCAATATTTAATTGATGCTAATTATTATCAAGTAGACTACAAATCCCTGCAAGCGCCAGCACACAATCTCTAGCTTTCACCTTTGTGAACAGGTATTGTTTAAATTTCAAACTTGCCCAAAACAGTTAACAGAATTGTCAATTTAAAGAAATGTAGCCAATTTATTCATTACTACATTTAGCTAACATTAGATAGTTAATCCAGAGATTCTTACCTTTTGCCTCGATTTGCCAGTCTCGCCCAGATCATCATGGAATTTGTAGTTCTGTATGATAGCCACATAAGTAGGTAATTAGCATTTCATCGGGGGTGAATACAGGCAATTAAATTGATAAAGGGCATGTTGTCTGAGAGAGATTTACAGTTATCAAAACGTCACACCAGGTTAAGCATACATGAAACACAGCCCTAATTTTAAGTGTTTCTAAAATACCTGTGGGAAAAATCTATGGTGGAAAAACGATTGGAACCATTTCCCTGTTTGACCGTTAGGTTGTATGGGTATTATGACTCATACTGTGGTGCTCTATATAGGGAGACCGTGACCTGCCTCCAGTACAGTAGGTGGCGGTCCATGGACCTTTCAATTTTTTGCGATCCGCCAATACAAATTTAAAGAAGAAGTCTCATTAGCTAGCTGACAACTCTTCTAGGGTGTATTTTTACAACTCTCAGTTGAAGTACAAGTATAGTCTATAGATCGCATAGGAAGATGGAAGACGACGTTTTAACAACACTGAAAATATTAATAATTGGAGAAAGTGGCGTTGGGAAGTCCAGGTAAGAAATTTGGTAGCTAACAGTAGCTGGAACGATTAGCTAGGAGCCCTGTTGTCTCGTTAAAAAATGACCATGTTTTCGTGCCGTGTCTGTTAACCAGATAACTTGAGTGTTAACTCAGCAAAAAACAACATATGTTGTTAGATCATAGTAAACTGGCTAATGTAACACAGTCGCTTGCTATGCCACATCAGCTAGCTAGCGTTAGCTAGCTTACTATGTGGAACGGGTGACGTAATCGATGTGATGAGTTGGAGGTGTTGCAACAACAACAAGGATAGTTGCAACGAGTTATTTTCACACAGCTAACGTCTTAATATGCCTTTTATTAGTCACTTCAGTAGGAGTGAGTTTTGTATGATTAAATCAAAAACAATAATTTTGATTGTACTATACAAATAACTAGGTTAATGCTTTAATAGCAGGTAGCCTAGTGGTTAGAGCGTTGGGCCAGGAACATAAAGGTTGCTAGATTGAATCCCCGAGTTGACAAGGTAAAAATCTGTCGTTCTGCCCCAGAACAAGGCAGTTAACCCACTGTTCCTAGGCCTTCATTGTAAAGAAGAATTTGTTCATAACTGACTTGCCGTGTTAAATAGAAATAAGTGAAGTGATCAATTTAAGTGTAATTCAATTCAGGGGTTTAGTTGTGCTAGATTAATCTAATCAAGACTGGACTGGACATTTGACGCCTTCAATATGACAGCAAGGTTTATCTAGGCCTATGCCCTGAGTGAGACCCAGTGAGTCTAAAAGGCCTATGTCAAGACCAATGCCTTAGCAATAGCTAAAGAGTTTGGCCAACTCAGCTGAGAGGGTTAGAATCTTAATGGGTGCCATGATGGCAAGAAGTTCCAAGAAGAAATTCTAGAAATAATGCAAAGTAGGATGTTATTGTCATGGAATGTTACCACGCTGTGTATATCTCTGGCTTTAGTCTCTAGACTGCTAGAAAGAATGCTGGTATGTCTGAGTGAGCCTTGAACCATGAAATAGTAGGGCTATGTTATATTACTAAAGCATGAGGACTAGTGCACCTGCACTGCTCGACCCAGCAGTCAGATGTAATTTTCATTTAAGGCCTTTGGTTCAGACCAGACAGCATTCAGTTTCTCAAAATAATCAAATGTGTTTTTAATTGAAGAAAGACCGACAGACTCACTGCAACTCCCGAGTGGCGCAGCGGTCTAAGGCACTGCATCTCAGTGCAAAGGTACTGGTTTCGAATCTAGGCTGTGTGCAAGAGTCCACTACAGTCCACGGTTCAAATCCAGGCTGTATCACATCCGGATGTGATTGGGAGTCCTATAGGGCGGCGCACAATTGGCCCAGCGTCGTCCGGGGTAGGCCGTCATTGTAAATAAGAATTTGTTCTTAACTGGCTTGCCTAGTTAAATAAAGGTTACATTTTTAAAACATTTAAAAAAAAAATGGATATTCCTTCCACCTGACTGGCCAGAGACACTCCCAAAATGCATCTGTATCAAGGGACAAATAGTTATTTTTCTAAGATTTTAAGCCTTTTCAAGCCTTTTTTTTGTATTTTAGCGAGATTAGCAATGAGATGCGGAGGGTCTTTTTTAATTTTTTTTAACCTTTACCCAGGCGACTCAATTTAAGAACAAATTCTTATTTGCAAGGACGGCCAGGAATTTCTTCTTGGAACTTATGGTTCCATCATGGCACGCATTTAAGATTCTAACTCTCTCAGCTGAGTTGGCTAAACTCTTTAGCTATAGCTAAGGCATTGGTCTTGGCATAGGCCTAAGATATATCAGACTCAGGACACAAATGCTTAGCTAAACCCTGCTGTCATATTGGATGTGTCAAATGTTTAATTTTGATCAAATTCATCTAACACCTGAATTGACTGAATCAGACACTTTTCCAAATAAAACAGTGTCTTAAATATTTGTATACTATCAGCAAAATGATTGTTCTGATTTCTTATTACAAAACTCACTTATACTGAAGTGACTAAAGGCACATAAAGACGTTAGCTGTGTGAAAATAACTCTATGCAGTCATCCTTGTTGTTGCAACACCTCCAACTCATCACTAACGTTAGCTATTGGTATGAATAATGTGGGCCAAGGCTAGTGTTTCATCTGCCCATTTTGGGTTATTGCCTAAACCTTGAATTTAAGTATTGTTAAAATGTAATGGCATACGATTACTCAATCTTCATTACTGACATTATGTATATATATATATTTTTTTATCATTTATTGATTAAATAAATGCATGATCTCATTCTCAAATATCCCCCCCTTTCTTCCTAGGTCTTCAAATCATTAGAAATCTCTCTGGCAGAGAATAGTGGTTTTATTTTTCCAGGCAAATTGGTCTGTTGCACTGCGATTGTGCTATTATGTAGGCTAAGTAACAACATTGCTACTGAGGTATCAGGATACTGACATAAAACTATGATCAGTCATTCTTCTGACATTCCATCTGATAAATCATTTCCATGTGGATGAAGAAAATGAGTGTATGGTTGAATAAAAAAATTTGTGTCGGGCTATTATCTGTGCTGGAGTTGACTGGAAATAAGGA
Organism: Salmo salar; assembly: GCF_965601325.2. NCBI lineage: Eukaryota > Metazoa > Chordata > Actinopteri > Salmoniformes > Salmonidae > Salmo > Salmo salar. The sequence continues at coordinate 18,891,968 of NC_138309.1, forward strand.
TTAGCTAGCTACATCATTAGCCCTGTGATTCAGTTCTTAGCACTTGATTAGTGACTCAACTGAACCCTGACCCTCTGAACACCAACCGATGATGTCATCTGGTTGTTAGTGTAATATAATATGTAGGCCTATGTGCTCATGGCTATTTGCCTTTGTGGAAGTTGCCCTCATTTCAAATGTGTTATACAGTACTGTAAAAACGACATAGTTCTAAATGTAATTGTGCTAGGCTAAAATGGAAACGATACAAATTATAAAAGTATTTGTCCTTTTCTCTTTTGCAGTCTTCTCTTGAGATTCACAGATGACACGTTTGATCCAGAACTAGCAGCAACAATAGGTAAGACCTTCTGAAGGCAGTGTCCCTAGCCCTCTATAACCCACACACATAATAGTATCATTAGTTCTTGTTTTAGTGACTGTTCCCCTGATTAATCCTGGATCAGCTAGGACTAGGAGCCCTTGTTGTCTTGTTAAAACGTGCCCAATAATTTAATGGGCATGTTTTCGTGCTGTGTCTGTTAACCAGATAACAATGTAGCTAACAGCTCTTTGCCTATTTTCTATGAGGTCACTCAGACAAACCGTGAGCACACACAGACAGTACTGGACAGGACCCCTCTTATCTGAGCTAAGAGCAGAGTAGGGCCACAGGGCCTTCCCTGTGGCTCAGTTGGTAGAACATGGTGTTTGCAACGCCAGCATGGTGTGTGCAACGCCAGGGTTATGGGTTCGATTCCCACGGGGGGCCAGTACAAAAAATCGCATGAAATGAAATGTATGCATTCACTACTGTAAGTCGCTCTGGATAAGAGCGTCTGCGAAATGACTAAAATGTCAATGTAGCTTGACCTGGTCAGTCCTGTACTGGGCTCATATGGGTATCAACAGTATGAGCAGACCAGGTAACAGTAACTCACTGACTGGTTTTCTGAATGAAAAGTATAGATAATATCACAACTATTTCAATAACCTACTTTCTAAATTTAACAGAATGAATTTGAGATACAGCCGGTCTACAGTGAGTGAGTTAATTCAACTGGTGGTGAAATGCATGGTTTGGGAAATGGAGAATTCCCTTTTCTTCCAGGATCTGCAAATGATATCAAATTCCAAACTGTATTAAACATTAGACTCTTCAAGGACACCCCTATTATTTCTTTCAGGTAGCCTTGAGACAGTTAACATTCAGGAGTCTTAGTGAAAGACAGGCTCAAGATTCATAGCGCTATTGATTACTTAGAGTGGGAGACACAAACGGAATAGTGTTTTTTTTTTTTCTACAATAAGAAGTTCTTCTAGCTGACTGCACAATGTAGTCTTTGTTAAAACAGCCATACGTGCCTGTGGATTCCCAGAGAGAAAGTTCGACGTAATAAAATAATTTTTCTGGTAGTCATGCCTCACTCCTATTTTACTTGGCCAACTCAATATCTTTGCCAAACAGATGTCCCCATAGAAGTTTAACTATACTCCCCACATTGACACAAGTCCCTTGTGATTTGTGGTCTGAAAACCACTGGTATCCCTCAATTCCTGCTTGCTCCTTTCTTGCTTTGTATGAAGTAAAAGTTAAATCTACACTTGTCAATATCTGTCATATTAGCATAAGCATACTGTGGTCTCTTATTTGAGTCTTGCTGTAATTCTGTGCCAGCATGTTAAAAATCTGTATCGGAACATGTGGTTTGTAGCACCCCTTTGACATTTAAACAGAGCCATCCAAATAAAACTACCTCCCTATCATCCAACTACTTTCTGTCTTAAATACGGTGATAACAAACTTCGGTTCAGGTGTACCGGTATTCATTAATAAATACAGAGACTCAGATTTGAGGTAGAAGTCTTATGATTATGATTTTTCAACGCCAATACCGATTATTGGAGGACCAAAAAACTATACCGATTAATCGTCCGATTGATTATTATGATTTTTCTTTTATGTGTGTGTATGTATGTACACTGCTCAAAAAAATAAAGGGAACCCTTAAACAACACAATGTAACTCCAAGTCAATCACACTTCTGTGAAATCAAACTGTCCACTTAGGAAGCAACACTGATTGACAATAAATTTCACATGCTGTTGTGCAAATGGAATAGACAACAGGTGGAAATTATAGGCAATTAGCAAGACACCCCCAATAAAGGAGTGGTTCTGCAGGTGGGGACCACAGATCAGTTCCTATGCTTCCTGGCTGATGTTTTGGTCACTTTTGAATGCTGGCGGTGCTTTCACTCTAGTGGTAGCATGAGACGGAGTCTACAACCCACACAAGTGGCTCAGGTAGTGCAGCTCATCCAGGATGGCACATCAATGCGAGCTGTGGCAAGAAGGTTTGCTGTGTCTGTCAGCGTAGTGTCCAGAGCATGGAGGCGCTACCAGGAGACAGGCCAGTACATCAGGAGACGTGGAGGAGGCCGTAGGAGGGCAACAACCCAGCAGCAGGACCGCTACCTCCGCCTTTGTGCAAGGAGGAGCAGGAGAAGCACTGCCAGAGCCCTGCAAAATGACCTCCAGCAGGCCACGAATGTGCATGTGTCTGCTCAAACGGTCAGAAACAGACTCCATGAGGGTGGTATGAGGGCCTGACGTCCACAGGTGGGGGTTGTGCTTACAGCCCAACACCGTGCAGGACGTTTGGCATTTGCCAGAGAACACCAAGATTGGCAAATTCGCCACTGGCGCCCTGTGCTCTTCACAGATGAAAGCAGGTTCACACTGAGCACGTGACAGAGTCTGGAGACGCCGTGGAGAACGTTCTGCTGCCTGCAACATCATCCAGCATGACCGGTTTGGCGGTGGGTCAGTCATGGTGTGGTGTGGCATTTCTTTGGGGGGCCGCACAGCCCTCCATGTGCTCGCCAGAGGTAGCCTGACTGCCGTTGCGTATTTTATCAAACGGGTGGCATCCATAAGTCTAAATATTCCTGTTACATCGCACAACCTACAATGTTATTTCATAGTTCCGTAAAATTCTGGAAAATTAGTTCGCAACGAGCCAGATTCTGTATACCCTGATTCTGCGTGCAACAAACGCAAGAGAACTGACACAATTTCACCTGGTTAATATTGCCTGCTAACCTGGATTTCTTTTAGCTAAATATGCAGGTTTAAAAATATATACTTCTGTGTATTGATTTTAAGAAAGGCATTGATGTTTATGGTTAGGTACAGTCGTGCAACGATTGTGCTTTTTTTCGCAAATGCGCTTTTGTTAAATCATCACCCGTTTGGCGAAGTCTGCTGTCTGTTAGGAAGAAATAGTCTTCACAGTTCGCAACAAGCCAGGCGGCCCAAACTGCTGCATATACCCTGACTCTGTTTGCAAGAGAAGTGACACATTTTCCCTAGTTAAAATAAATTCATGTTAGCAGGCAATATTAACTAAATATGCAGGTTTAAAAAATATATATACTTGTGTATTGATTTTAAGAAAGACATTGATGTTTATGGTTAGGTACACGTCGGAGCAAAGACGGTCCTTTTTCGCGAATGCGCACCACATCGATTATATGCAAAGCAGGACAGGCTAGATAAACTAGTAATATCATCAACCATGTGTAGTTAACTAGTGTTTATGATTGATTGATTGTTTTTTTATAAGATAAGTTTAACGCTAGCTAGCAACTTACCATGACAACGTAAAGCAGGTGGTTAGAGCGTTGGGCTAGTTATCGTAAGGTTGCATCCCCAAGCTGACAAGGTAAAAATTTGTCGTTCTGCCCCTGAACAAGGCAGTTAACCCACCGTTCCTAGGCCGTCATTGAAAATAAGAATGTGATCTTTAACTGACTTGCCTAGTTAAATAAAGGTGTAAAATTGTTTATTTTTTTTAAATTAAAAGGCTAATCGGCTAACCGAATTTTAAAAATTTTTATGTAATTTTTAAATTTTTTATTTTTTTTTTGTTATGAAACCTTGAAATCGGCCCTAATTAATCGACCATTCCGATTAATCGGTCGACCTCTAATTTGAGGACACGGGTTGTCTGTGATCAGTTAAAATACTTTGACACTACTACTGTTTTGGTGCATGTGGTTGTTGTACTTCGTGTGCTGTCTGTGTGAGTTATCAAGTGTTACTCAGCGGGTGGCTCTAATGCGCATTGGTTAAAACCGTATTCCAGTCGGTGTATATTACACAAGTTACCATATACGGCTAAATCTATTATATTAAAATGACTATTTACTCTGTTCCATCTGACTGCGCAATCCACTGTCTCATCAGCCCCCGCCAAGCACTTTTAAACTTGATCTCCACTATAAAAAGCATCTAGACGTTATCTCACATTTATTTAAACTAACCTTTAGTTTTCAACAGCGGCTATTTGTATAAACATTGCTGTCTGCCTCTCGGACATTTGCAACATTTTCAACGTTGTTTCGATCTTCAGCTGTCCCATTAAAACCTCTCTGGGGTATGTGGGACGGTAGCGTCCCACCTCGCCAACAGCCAGTGAAATAGCAGAGCGCCAAATTCAAAACAACAAAAATCTCAAAATTCAGATTTCTCACACATACAAGTATTATACACCATTTTTAAAGATAATCTCCTCGTTAATCCAACCACAGTGTCCGATTTCAAAAAGGCTTTATGGTGAAAGCATAGCATTAGATTATGTTAGGACAGCACCTAGACAAGAAAAACCACACAGCCATTTTCCAAGCAAGGAGAGTCATCACAAAAACCAGCTTAAATTAATCACTAACCTTTGATCTTCATCAGATGGCACTCATAGGACTTCATGTTACACAATACATCTATGTTTCGCTCGATAAAGTTCATATATCCAAAAAACCCATTTTACATTGGCGTGTAATGTTCAGAAATGTTTTGCCTCCAAAACGGCCGGTGAATGAGCACATCAATTTACAGAAATACTCATCATAAACTTTGATAAAAGATACAAGTGTTATGCACAGAATTATAGATAAACTTCTCCTTAATGCAACCGCTGTGTCAGATTTCAAAAAAGCTTTTCGGCGAAAGCACACTTTGCAATAATCTGAGTACAGCGCTCAGCAACAACAACAACCAATATAGAAACCCGCCATATTGCGGAGCCAACAAAAGACAGAAATAGCATTATAAATATTCACTTACCTTTGATCTTCATCGGAATGCACTCCCAGGGATCCCAGTTCCACAATTAAATGTTTGTTTTGTTTCGATAAAGTCCATATTTATGTCCAAATGCCTCCTTTTTGTTTGCGCGTTCAGTCGAGTAATCCAAATGCACTGTGCTCGCGCAGTAAGTTCAGACGTAAAGTCAAAAAAGTTATATTACAGTTCGTAGAAACATGTCAAACAATGTATAGAATAAATCTTTAAGATGTTTTTATCATAAAACTTAAATAATATTCCAACCGGACAATTCTATTGTCTTCAGAAATGAAAAGGAACACAGCTAACTCTCACGGGCGCTTGCCAGACTGAGCTCATGTCATTTTCTCAGTCATCTGATTCCAAGAGCTCTTATTCTCTCCCCATTCATAGTATAATCATGAAACAACGTTCTAAAGACTGTTGACATCTAGTGGAAGCCTTAGGAAGTGCAAAATGACCCCACAGACACTGTATATTAGATAGGCAACCACTTGAAAAACTACAAACCTCAGATTTCCCACTTCCTGGTTGGATTTCTTTCTCAGGTTTCTGCCTGCCATATGAGTTGTGTTGTACTCACAGACATCATTCAAACAGTTTGTGTTTGAGTGTTTTCTATCCAAATCTACTAATAATATGCATATCCTACCTTCTGGGCCTGAGTAGCAGGCAGTTTACTACGGGCACACTTTTCATCCGGAGGTCAAAATAATGCCCTCTACCCAAGAGAGGTTAATGGACATGTCGGGACGAGACAGACACAGGAAGGCAGCGTTTCTCAGCCAGTCGAAATCATTAATCTGGCATCATTTTTATTTATATATATATCACACACACACACAAATAGATTTGTGTCTGGACTAGATCTTATTTTGGATCTTGTCTGGGGCCTGGTCCAGACATAAAAACAACACTATCTTAAGCATACGTTTTTCCTGATACATCTTTCAGTGTGTGCTAAAACTATGGCCAATCCGTCCAGCCAAACCCTTCATGCTATTTGCGCTGAAAGAAGCCATAGAGATTAAGTGTGACGAGCACGACGCTGTTATTTTTTTATGCATTTTCGACCGAAGAAGAGGGGATTTCAAAGAATGAATCATAGCACTTCTGAGCGACGTCACGTGGAGTTTTTTTATTGGAATTTGCTATATTTTTATCTTTACATATTCAACCACATATTCCCCACAGTTTTAAATCAGGACTCTCATCATAATTTAAGTCCGCCCCTCTGACTAGTGAAAGGTTCCGTTTTAGTTCAGACATGCATTGTGTGGTATATGTAGGCCTAAGTTATGTATTTTTTGACCATTCATTTTTAAATTAGTCAAGTTCATTTGTCTTCTTGATTCATATTCTTGGCGTATATGACAGGTGTGATGACTCAAATCCCCAGGTACAATTTTATGATGAAGACATTGTCTGTGATTGGGGGTGCGTTCGTAAATTCACTCTGGAGTGCCGAAGAGCGCTCAGAATGCGCTCTGGGTATTCGTAAATTCAGAGCGTTGTCGGATTGTCCAGTTTGTAAATGCTTTCAGAGTGCACACTGGACGCTCTGACACAGGAATAGGGTTGATCCGAGCGTACTGACCTCACAATGGCAGTCAAGCACCCAAGCAAACTGGCTAACGTTGGCTAATTTGCTAGCTACTTCCAGAAACAAATGAGAACCCCTCACTCTGACCATTTTACTCACCCTAGCAGAGCTGGTTAGGCTGTTCATGTTAACCAGAGCTTTGGTGACTGTAACTGTGCTGCTGGCAACAATTTAATTTCGCTTTTTGCCAACGTTTACCAACACCGGCCATATTCAACGGGTGTTGAGCATTCGTAAATTTGTCACTTATTCTGCACTCTTGCACACTCAGACGAGAGTGCTCTGAAATCGGAGAAGATAGCCAGAGTGAATTTACAAACGCACCCTGAATGTGTGTGTTTCTTTCTGTTTCTTACGCAGGCGTTGATTTCAAAGTGAAGACCATCTCAGTGGATGGGAACAAGGCAAAGTTGGCAATATGGGTAAGTTGTCCTCTACACACACACACACACACACACACACTGTCCCTTTCAAATCTGACTTGAAAATGCTGGAAAAGAGTTAGTATGAGGTGTAGGCCTACGTTATTGTTGTCGACAACTTCTAGGGATGGCTAGTAAAAAACTATCTAATCGCTTAACTTCAGATGCACAACAATCCCTGCCACTTAACAAATGATTCACTTAACCTCCACAAGATGGTGCTGATGTACATCATTCTGAGCACCAATGACAAATGGCAGTCAAATCTCTCTTTATGCTTTAGTCCTTGTCCTCCATCACTTTTTATGGTTCTGTCTTAGTCACACCAGCATATTTTCCTCCCCATGTGTCCAGAGCCTGATAGCTGAGAGGGTTATGGCTGTGTTATGTGTCCAGAGCTGTTATGTTTTGATGTGCCCAGGGCTTTAATGGTTACGGTTGTGTTTTGCAGGACACGGCTGGCCAGGAGCGTTTCCGAACCCTGACACCTAGTTATTACCGCGGCGCGCAGGGAGTCATCCTGGGTGAGCAAACAACTTCATCATTCAGACCTCTACCCCTTTAGACACATTCAGCCACTGCAGGTCCGGACAGCCACCATAAAGACTGATGGCTTTTCATCCTGTCCCGTCCTCTTCCTTACTCTCTGGATCTGACGTTACTGCTCTTAACGCTAGAGCAGACATCCTCCAAAGCCTACAGTATAGGAGGCTATGATAGTGTGGCTAACACCATGGATGCAGTAGAACTGGCTTTCTAAACAAAAGTGTTTTATTTCCTCACCAGTTCTAGTCCAGAGGCTAAGTGTCTGATTTTGGGTGAATTGTGGCTTTTGTCATATAGAGATGGCACATTTCACACGCATTCCTAGTAGTAGCAGAACCAGTGTTGTTACGCTCCACTTTGTGTTGATACACAACTCAGGACTACTTTATGATATAACACTAACACATTCTTGTGATGCGTCGGGGGGGGTTGAAACATGGTTTGAAAGGTCAAAGGTCCCGCCCTCAGTTACAGTATGTCCCGCAGTCATCTGCTGACAGAGATGCAATGTTTTTGACCGAGCACCTCACCTCTTGTCTTTTCCTCAGTGTATGATGTAACGCGACGGGATACTTTCACCAAGCTGGACAACTGGCTCAATGAGCTGGAGACGTACTGCACAAGGAATGACCTTGTCAAGATGCTGGTCGGGAACAAAATTGATAAGGTGAGTCCGTTTGTTTCTATACAGTGTGTCATTTAGGCTAGAATTGTGCTATAATCAGTGGTTAATGTTGGTTGATACTTTATAGGTAACAAGGCTTTTCCCCCCTCATAGAATCAACACATTCTATATACAGGGAATTTCCTGTTTTTCAGTTATCCTCTATTCATTGTATTGACTTACCCCAAACCAATATCCCCTTTTTCTTGATTTTCTATGTTTAGATCATACCCCAGTATTTCCCCTGTATTATTTTATTCAAAATGTATTCTATTGTGTATATACTTTTTTTATTTTATTTTTATTTTATTTTTTTTAAATATAAACTCGTAGTAATGCGTCTAACTGACTGCACAATGTAGTCTTTGTTAAAACAACCATGCCTACCTGTGGATCCCCCACCCTTCCTGCTACCCTTGCCACCACTGCTGAAAGAATCCTCGGGGAACCACTGCGCTGGTGTATATTTGAAACATTCTTCAGTACTTGGTGTAGTATGTTCCAGGTTTACAGATTGAGCTGGAATGTAATGTGAATAATATTGCCTTCCCAACCTGGTTGGGCTGAGAGAAGAGGGCTTATAGATGTAAGCCCTCATCACATTTTAACAAATCCTGAGCCCATGTGGCCCACAGAAGTGTTTTTAAAACACTCGCATGTTCAACCAAATGTTATCTCTGGGTTTAGTTCCCTGAGTCTGTGTTTAAAAAAAACACAAAACATTGTAATTACATTGAAATGTATCCTGCCGCCTCAGTATCCGCCATAGTAGGTCCTTTGTTTGTTGTTTCTTAACCATGTAGTAGAATATAACATTAGTGGACATCATGTACATTACTGGTCTTTAGCTGTGGTACTGACTGGACTCTCCTACATTATATATACAAAAGTATGTGGACACCCCTTCAAATTAGTGGATTCGGCTATTTCAGACACACCCATTGCTGACAGGTGTTAATAAAAAAAACATTTACATTTTTTTTAAACATGCACACAGCCATGCAATCTCCATAGACAAACATTGGCAGTAGAATGGCCTTACTGAAGAGCTTAGTGACTTTCAACGTGGCACCGTCATAGGATGCCACCTTTCCAACAAGTCAATTTGTAACATTTCTGCCCTGCTAGAGCTGCCCCAGGCAACTGCAAATGCTGTTATTGTGTAGCAGAAACGTCTAGGAGCACACAGCACGTCTTTCCTTGGTTGCAACACCCACTACCAAGTTCTAAACTGCCTCTGGAATCAATTTCAACACAAGAACTGTTCAACAGGAGCTTCATGAAATGGGTTTCCATGGCCGAGCAGCCGCACACAAGCCTAAGATCACCATGCGCAATGCCAAGCGTCAGCTGGAGTGATGTAAAGCTCACTGTCATTGGACTCTGGAGCAGTGGAAACGCGTTCTCTGGAGTGATGAATCACGCTTCACCATCTGGCAGTCCGACGGACGAATCTGGGTTTGGTGGATGCCAGGAGAACACTACCTGCCTTAATGTATAGTGCCAACTCTAAGGTTTGGAGGAATAATGGTCTGGGGCTGTTTTTCATGACTCGGGCTGGGCCCCTTAGTGAAGGGAAATCTTAACGCTACAGCATACATTGACATTCTAGACGATTCTGTGCTTCCAACTTTGTGGCAACAGTTTGGGAAAGGCCCTTTTCTGTTTCAGCATGACAATGCTCCTGTGCACAAATCGAGGTCCATACAAAAATGGTTTGATGAGATCAATGTGGAAGAACTTGACTGGCCTGCACAGAGCCCTGACCTCAACCCCATCAAACACCTTTGGGATGGATTGGAAAGCCGACTGCGAGCCAGGCCTAATTGCCCAACATCAGTGCCCGACCTCTCTAATGCTCTTGTGGCTGAATGGAAGCAAGGCCTGCAGCAATGTTCCAACATCTAGTGGAAAGCCTTCCCAGAAGAGTGGAGGCTGTTATAGCAGCAAAGGGGGGACCAAGTCCATATTAATGCCCATGATTTTGGAATGAGATGTTCGACGAGCATGTCCACATACACTACATGACCAAACGTATGTTTCCCGTGAACCCAGCCCAGTCACATTCACAGTAGCTGACAGGTATACTGAACAGACCTCATAAAAGATTACTCTTCTTTGTTTTAGGAAAACCATGAACTAGACAGGAACGAAGGCCTGAAGTTTGCAAGAAAACATTCCATGCTGTTTATAGGTAAGTCGGGAGCTGGGAGGATTCCCCTCTCGGATGTGACTCGGGGCATGAGTTATGGCCCACCATTATGCAGGGGAAACAGCTTTTTAAATACCTGTCATACCTGGACTGGAATGTTCTATTTTTAGCCTTCTCTTTTTAATATCCTCTAACATCTTTCACTTTATGTCTAACCACCCACTTATGTGGACAAAGTTGTCTGATTTTGTTGGAAATCAGCAATTTAATGAAAAAATAAATAAATAATTGTGTATAGTTACCGTGTGTTTGCCTGTATTTAGTATAAGATATTTTAGATCATTTGAATGATAACCACGTGGTAAATATACACTGTGTTAAAGAGCAGTGGGACCAACACTCATACATAATTGACTCAGAACAGAAGTTTATTCTGCCATTCCAGAGACACCACTGTTTTAGGAACCGCGTCAAACTACTTTATTTTCTCTCCAATTTAAGAAACAACCATTTTTACATTTGCGTCATTTAGCAGACACTCTTATCCAGAGCGACTAAGAGCAATTAGGCTAAGTGCCTTGCTCAAGGGCACGTCAACAGATTTTTCATCTAGTCAGGGATTCGAACCAGCGACCTTTCGTTTACTGGCACAACGCTTTTAACCGCTAGGCTATCTGCCGCCTTCATAAGACAAACTTAGTGTATGAAATCTTTGTCCGTGTCTTTGTTATTCCAATCAGCAATCAGAACAGAAATAACTTCTACCAATCAATAGATACAGCTATTTTGAGCAACTTGTTCGAATTCTAGCACTCGGAGAGCACATTCTAACTAAGCGATAACGCACAAGAGGCTGTGATAAACATAGTCCCAGGTAAATGACGTTGTTCGGTCCGACACACAGCGGAGGCACACGGTGTTCAGGAAAATGACCCTGTCTAGTTTCAGAGAAATGCAGCTGTGGAGGTCAGAAGCTAGATGACACGGAGCAGCCAGTCACTGACAGTTGTTATGTCTGCATCCCTTCTTCCTCCTCTCCCCCTGTCTTTCTCTCCTACTTTCTCCCTCCCCCCCACCCCTTTCTCTGGGCCAGAGGCCAGTGCTAAGACGCGTGATGGGGTCCAGTGTGCGTTTGAGGAGCTGGTTGAGAAGATCATCCAGACCCCTGGACTGTGGGAGAGCGAGACGCAGGGCCGAGGGGTCCAGCTGGGCCGGCAGGACCAGGCTGCAGGGGGTGGCTGTGGGGGTTACTGCTCCCTGGTATAGATTCACACGCAACGCGCGCACATACAAAGCATAGACACTCATACACACATACGAAACACACCCCACACACACTCACTTGAAAGACACACCCAACCAAACACTCACACTGATGGCTGATGTCCTGCGATGAGGACTGTGAAGGCTATAGTTTTCAGACTATTTCCCACATCAGCCCCTGAGGTGTGGAGTGAGGCAGGGCTGCTCCTGACCAGCACCCTCCGCTCACTGGCGGCGATCATTCATAAGGACATTGCTGTTTGCACACTTCCTGTTATCATGGCTATAAGTCTTTCTGAAAATGAAATGAGTGTATGACTTGGTGGAATAGTGGGGGGGAAACACAATAGGATAGCAGATGGGGTATTATTTTCATTTAGAAAATTATTTTCTATCACCTGTTCTCAATTACGGTTGTAATGAGTTTTGTTTGTCCTCCCCCTCTCAACACTTTTTTTCTTTGTAGAATTATTCCCCCCCCCCTCCTCTTAGCAAGGCAAGCTAGTGCATGTTAGCTGCAGGGATGATTCTCCAGCGTGTGCATCTACCCTGTGTGATCATGCAGCCTTGTCCTCTAGTGCTCGCCCTCCTAACAGCGCCGCAGTTGATTTTCTTATCAGCCCAAGCCGTCATGTATTCTCTCTCTCTCTGTCTCTCTTCCACAAGCTGCCTCTTTTGTTCTAAACATTATACAGTCACAAAGTTTTACAACTTTTCCTGACTTGGACTCGAAACTTTCAGCATTTTCTTGAAGGGTTTATAAATCAAACAGATTGGCACAGGAGGGTTGGCTATCCATTGTGTGTATGTGTTATGAAAAAGAAAGTAAACGAACCAACGCTGCATGTTTTGTTGGTTGTTCTAATGGGCTGTGACCAGCCTGGTTATCTGCCACTCGGACAGTTAAATATTAATATCAGTATCAGCGCTAGCATCAGTCTTGCTTCAGCTTTTCATAATGCATCCCTATATGGGGAAAAAAGACAAAAAGAAAAGTTTTCTATATTAAATAATATATTGCATTATATGGGTGTTAGTATTGAAATCAAAGAAGGTGTAAGACACTCTGTAAAAATTTTTTTTTTTTTTAAATAGTTTTTTGCAATGCTCTGTTTCCATGTTCCATGTCCTTAGACCTTGCCTGTAGTTCTTGAGAGCCAGGAATAATGTGTTGGGAAATGTAGTTTTGGGTGACCGTACCTATGACCTACGGTATATTTGTCAGGAGTGACACGGATGCCTTTACAGTATATCTAATCAGAATATAATTATTTCTTATCCTTTTTTTTTTTTTTCATTGCATGGAGAATTCTTTTACTTTTTCATGTTTGTTCTATAAATGCCTTGCAGAGACAGTTGCATTGTGTCTGAAATGGCACTCTATTTCCTATATAGTGGACTACTTTCAACCACCCTGGTCTAAAGTAGTGCACTATATAGAGAATTAGGGTGCCATTTCAGACACAAACTTGGACTGTATGAACCACACATACACAACAATTGAGTTAAATGTACCTTCATCCAGAACCTTGCACACAGGTTTAGAGTAGACTGCATTGGGATTTTCTATTTGTCCTGAATGAACTAGACGTCTGCTTTTTGATTGAAATGAATGAGACTTTAACTGTTGAACTTGTTATTTTCTGTTTATATGCGACAACATATAAACACATTGTAAATTAATGTGTGTGTTTAGGAATACTTATGAAAATATGTATAATTCCTGTATGGATTGTAAAATTTGAATGTATACATACTGCAATTATAAAACAGCCCTATGTATTAAAGTGAATAAAGTAATTTTTAAAGGATTCTGAAGTTGATTCTTATTCCTGCCCGAGCTAAGGAGCCCTCGCCTATTGTAAAACAAAGCGCCAGACCCTATTAACTTAGTATAAATCTTCACACAGTACTTGTACTTCACCTCATCTGAGAAGTCTTCACAGAAAACGACCTAGACTACTTCCCATGTTGGAAATGTTATCCTTTGGTGAGAACTGAGAAAGGGTTTCTCTTAAAGCCTGTTTTTGAATTCCACACGTTTACAGATCGAGAATAGAGAAGTAGATATGTGTTTGGTTTAAACACTGTCCAAGGACTCCTGTCAGCTCCCTGTGATTTCTAAATAATCCTATGGGCAGCTGGTCAGGAAACCCCCACTAGTATTTTGCCCTGGTGCGGTGGCTTTGACTGGGATGTGCATCAGTCCTGTGTCATTATGAAAGGGCTGGCAAAGCCGACCGAGCCCACTACCCTCGGTCTTTCCTCACCGCTCAGAGAAGGCTGTTAATCTGAAAACGCAGACCTACAACATAACTGAATGTCTGTAGCATCAGCAGACCTAACCACTACATTGTTAGATCGAGAATCTGCTTTATTACGCAGACCAGAGGTTTGTCAATGCAGAAAGTACATTAGAATGAGCATTTTCCCAGAGGATTCTCAACCACCACCAACCCCAAACTCAGACTTGGGTTCAAATACTTTAACTACATTTGATTGAGCCTGCCTGGCGCAATGGAACTAATCGAATAGCTCAAGGTGCAAACTCTGCTCATCTAACACTCAGTTATCTGAAACAAAATGAATACAAATAAATAGTATTTGAACCCAAGTCTGACAATTGACCACCAGTGGGATATACAGTGCATTTGGAAAGTATTCAGACCCCTTGACATTTTGTACAATTTGATTCGTTACAGCCTTATCCTAAAATGGATTAAATCGTTTTTTCCCCCTCATCAATCTACACACAATACACCATAATAACAAAGCAAAAACAGGAATATCACATTTACATAAGTATTCAGACCCTTTACTGAGCGATTACAGCCTCAAGTATTTTTGGGTATGACACTACAAGCTTGACACCTGTATTTGGGGATTTTCTGCCATTCTCTGCAGATCCTATCAAGCTCTGTCAGGTTGGATGAGGAGCGTCACTGCACAGCTATTTTCATGTCTCTCCAGAGTTAAAGTCCGGGCTCTGGCTGGGCCACTCAAGGACATTCAGAGACTTGTCTCGAAGCCACTCCTGCGTTGTCTTGGTTGTGTGCTTAGGGTCGTTGTTCTGTTGGAAGGGGAACCTTTGCCCCAGTCTGAGGTCCTGAGCGCTTTGGACCAGGTTTTCATCAAGGATCTCTCTGTACTTTGCTCTGTTAATCTTTCCCTCGATCTTGACTAGTCTCCCAGTCCCTGCCACTGAAAAACATCCCCATAGCATGATGCTGCCACCACCGTGCTTCACTGTAGGGATGGTGCCAGGTTCCCTCCAGACGTGCCATGGTCTGAGAGTTCTTTAGGTGCCTTTTGGCAAATTTCAGGTGGGCTGTCATGTGCCTTTTACTGAGGAGTGGCTTCCGTCTGGCCACTCTACCATAAAGGCCTGATTGGTGGAGTGCTGCAGAGATGGTTGTCCTTCTGGAAGTTTCTCCCATTTCCACAGAGAAACTCTGGAGCTCTGTCAGAGTGAAAATTGGGTTCTTGGTCACCTCCCTGACCAAGTCCCTTCTCCCCCGATTGCTCAGTTTGGCCAGGCGGCCAACTCTAGGAAGAGTCTTGGTGGTTCCAAACTTCTTCCATTTAAGAATGATGGAGGCCACTGTGTTCTTGGAAACCTTCAGTGCTGCAGACATTTTTTGGTACCCTTCCCCAGACTTGTGCCTCGAAGCAATCTTGTCTCGGAGCTCTACGGACAATTCCTTCAACCTCATAACTTGTTTTTTGCTCCGACATGCACTGTCAACTGTGGGACCTTATATATGTATATATATATATGTATATATATGACAGGTGTGTGCCTTTCCAAATCATGTCCAATCAATTGAATTTACCACAAGTGGACTCCAATCAAGTTGTAGAAACATCTCAGGGATTATCAATGGAAACAGAATGTGAATCTGACAATTAACCTGTAAGTCTAACCTGTCGTTGTTTTTTGTTTGAATTGTTTACGTGTTCGCTATGCGGGGGAAATGATAAGACAAGCGGAACTACGTGGCTAATAACTGTTGTAACGGGGATCATAATCGTAGCAACACACCTTTGGAGTGAAGGCATTCCCGCGCTGTGTTAGCTAAATGTTCATGTCTTCGGGTGTAGTTCGTAAAGGTTGAAGTGTGTATGTTAGGATGGTAACGTTATAATAATTAAGGATGAAGCGTGAATTCATGCCAGGAATATAAGTGTGAAGTTTTGATTTCCTCCCTTCTGTAATAAGCAGCCAAATAGGTATTTTTCCTTTATTCATGTGTTTAATGTGATACTGTTACAGCGCCGGCTAAACTGTTTTTGTATGTAAGCACTTCAGAGTTATACCAAGCTAATAAGTCACTCGTAAGACAAGAAGGTTGTAAGAGTGTGCT
Source organism: Salmo salar (assembly GCF_965601325.2). NCBI lineage: Eukaryota > Metazoa > Chordata > Actinopteri > Salmoniformes > Salmonidae > Salmo > Salmo salar. The sequence goes on from NC_138309.1 coordinate 18,908,088, forward strand.
TAACTGTATTTTCATTTACTTTATAGTTCTCACGGAAGGTGATAATTCTGACTAAAACTACAGAATAAAGCCGCCAGTTAGAAATCAAGGAACGGTTGTGGTTACGGGAGGGAGCTACAGAATGCACCTGAGCTCAATCTCATAGCAAAGGGTCTGAATACTTTTGTCAAATTATTTGTTTTCATGTTTTATAAATTTGTGAAAAAATATTTTTTTCGTTTTTAGAATAAGGCTGTAACGTAACAAAATGTGGAAAAAGTCAAGGAGTCTGAATACTTTACGAATGCACTGTATGCCACTGCCTGCCACCTTATGGCTACGTCCCATTGCATTCTCTATCCACTTAACACTAGTCAAATTCGTACTAGCAATAGTATAGTATTATAACAGTATTCTGAGTCCCAAATGGCACCCTATTCCCTATATAGTGCACCATTTTGACCAGGGGCGGCAGGTAGCCTAGTGGTTAGAGCGTTGGGCCAGGAACAGAAAGGTTGCTAGATTGAATCCCTGAGCTGGCAAGGTAAAAATCTGTTCTGCCCCAGAACAAGGCAGTTAACCCACCGTTCCTAGGCCTTCATTGTAAAGAAGAATTTGTTCATAACTGACTTACCTAGTTAAATAAAGGTTACATTAAAAAATATGGGTTGCAGAAAATGTATAGTCAGTCAGGTTTTTAAGGGACTGGAGTGAGCCAGTCTGAGCGGCCAGCCGGGCTAAGCTAACAGAGTGGGTCTGTGTCTCATTAGCACGGGTTCCTCTCCGCCAGGCCGTATGGGTTTTGGGTTAGCGCTAGCTCAGACGAGCCTCTCAGGAGAGCAGTCATGCTGTCATGTGTAAAAATGTTACGAGACGTCGGGCATCGTTTCATAAGGTGTCGGGTTGCCAGACGTCACTCAGTTTGTCATGCTCATTGTCGGTCTACTATCAGTTAATTGTTTTGCCATGCTGACCAGAAGAAAGAATGGGGAGAGAACAATTGAATGGATCACGCTCTCTGTTACTGATGCTGGGAGAGATGTGAGTTATCGGGGGCCTTAAGGCTAATAGGTTAACCATAAGGATAGCCGCCTCTCCGCTCTGCGCCCAGAAAGTGTTGTGTGTGAAAGTGATGGGGAGCACTGGTGAGTCGACAACGCAACAGGCCTTGTCTAAAAAGCTACTCCTTCCATACTATTGTGCCAATTTGAATCAAACCGTATGTACCGTGCTGGCTCTGATTCACATTATGCCTTGCAACACAGTTCCAGTAGTTGGGTGTGTAACAGTACGGCTTGGTTAGGCTCAGCTCAGTAGTGTGAAAAGGGTGGTCTATAAGCAGGGCTGGGGAGTAACTGATTACATGTAATCTGATTAAAAACGTCTTTTTTTACTGTAATTGGTTATGTTACCAGCAACAATATTGTAATCAGATTACAGATACTTTGAAGAACTAGATGATTACTTATTGGATTACTTTTAAGTGTTTGCGAGAAAAAAAAGACATTATGACACCTTTGTGCACAAGTTTAAGTTTGTTCCACCTGAGCAAGTCTGACCACAGTTCAGAGACCACTATGATGACACACCAAACGAGTTTGATGGATCCTTTTTGTCATCTAATGCTGCTTAAGGGAAAAATACTCCAAAAGTAAGTAATTAGATTAAGTAATCAACAAGTTATGTTACTAATTACAATTTTGGACTGATAACGTAAACGGATTACATTTAGAAAGTAACCTACCCAACCATGCCTGTAGGGCACCTGTGCGTCTGCAAACTTTTCAAGTGTTAACGTTCTGAAGTGAGGTAGAGGAAAATGCCCCTCCATCCTCCTTCCCTACCCTCTGAAGTCAGTAAACTCCAGCTTCAGCCAAGCTCCCTGGCCTTCTCCTCTCTTAGGTTACCCTGTGTACGTCCCAAATGGCACCCTATTCCCGATATATTACAGTACGTTTGACCAGATCCCTATGGGTCATGGTCAAATGAAATGCACTATTAAGGAAATAGGGTGCGATTTGGGAAGCAACCGCTCTCTGTACCAGAAGCCTCTGAGGTAATGCAACCAACAGCCCCAGGACTGATGAGACTGTCAATGCAGGTGGAAACACACTAATTAGGTTGAATCTCCTGTTTAGATTGTCGTTTTACACTCTGTCACCTGTTATTTCATCAGGAGCTTCTTGTTTCACAATTTCAGTGGTCCCTCGGAGATGTATGGCCCTCCTTTTGTCCTATAATACTACTCCTTCACTCCCTCTCACGCTCTTTCTCTACCTCCCTCTCACTCTCTTTCTCTACCTCCCTCTCTCTTTCTTTACCTCACTCTCTTTCTCTACCTCTCACTCTTTATCTACCTCTCACTCTCTTTCTCTACCTCCCTCTCTCTTTACCTCTGTCTCTACCTCCCTCTCTCTTTCTCTACCTCCCTCACTCTCTTTCTCTACCTCCCTCTCTCTTTACCTCTGTCTCTACCTCCCTCTCTCTTTCTCTACCCCCCTCACTCTCTTTCTCTACCTCACTCTCTTTCTCTACCTCCCTCTCTCTACCTCCCTCACTCTCTTTCTCTACCTCTCACTCTCTTTCTCTACCTCCCTCTCTCTTTACCTCTCTGTCTCTACCTCCCTCTCTCTTTACCTCTCTGTCTCTACCTCCCTCTCTCTTTCTCTACCTCCCTCACTCTCTTTCTCTACCTCCCTCTCTCTATCTCCCTCACTCTCTTTCTCTACCTCTCACTCTCTTTCTCTACCTCCCTCTTTCTTTCTCTACCTCTCACTCTTTCTTTTTCTCTACCTCCCTCTTTCTTTCTCTTCCTCACTCTCACTCTTTCTCTACCTCTCTCCCTCTTTCTCTACCTTGCTCTCTCTTTCTCTACCTCTCACTCTCTTTCTCTACCTCTCACTCTCTTTCTCTACCTCTCACTCTCTTTCTCTACCTCTCACTATCTTTCTCTACCTCCCTCTCTCTTTCTCTACCTCCCTCTTTCTCTACCTCCCTCTCTCTTTCTCTACCTCCCTCTCTCTTTCTCTACCTTCCTCTCTCTTTCTCTACCTTCCTCTCTCTTTCTCTACCTTCCTCTCTCTATCTCCCTCTCTCTTTCTCTACCTCCCTCACTCTTTCTCTACCTCCCTCACTTTCTTTCTCTACCTCCATCTCTCTTTCTCTACCTCTCTCTCACTCTCTTTCTCTACCTCCCTCTCTATCTCTTTGTATCTTTCACTCTCTTTCTCTACCTCCCTCATTCTATATCGCAGTCACCTGTTTTTTGAAATTGTATCCTGAAAGAGTATGAACAGAGATAGTGTTGGTGTTGACATAATGTTAAGACAGGGTTAGAGTAGTGTAGGGCCCACTGAAGTTAGATTCTGTCCTCCTCAGAAAGGTGTGATCATATCCTCTGAGATACCAGGCCTACAAGGTCACCGATCAATCAGACTGGAGCAGCCCCATAACTGAATAATCCCTGACCTTGGGTGAGTAGGAAACCTCTACCCATGCTTGGTGCGAACCCTTGGCCTAATTCCATGTATTCATTTTGACTTGTAATTCAGTTGTAATTGAGTTTCCTCAGGATTTGAAACTAAGTGATTGTATTGTAACCTATATTTGTTATTTGGGAAAACACAGACTCCTATGTAAAGGTCCCTAAAGAAAGCAAGGGAGAGGGACTCAAGTGAATCCACACCCATACAGCGGAAGCTCCTTTCTCTACAGGGCAGTCTTTCATCTTGGCCTCAGGTTACTGTGTTAATAAGCACAGGGCTCAGAGAGGGACAGACCAGGGGCACGCGCGCACACACACACACGTACCACCCCACCTTCCTGTGGAAACCAAATGAAAGGATGAGTACCACCATTCATCATCCATCTACCCATAATTCCCCTGTTTATTGCGCTCCCCGCTTCACTCCTGTGGCATATTTCTGGCATACTCCGGCTCTCCCCAGAATTCTTTAGCTGTGCTGTCATTCACCCACACCGCCCGACCGCTTGTCACAAAAAGCCCTCCGGTCAGATCTGGACTCGTGCTACTACAACATGGAAGCAAATATCCATACAGGCCCAAGCTTATTGGATTCTATAATAAACTAATCACATTGTGTCAACATGGGCAGGGTGTAAGCTTTCCACATGCCTGAAACACTTTCATCCATGAAAAAGGCCGCATGTTTTACTGCTACGCTACTATCTCGACCCGCCTTGAAAAAAATATATATTATTAAACTCCCTTTGGGCTACATGATTGGCATGTATAGAAACAAATTCATTATTTTGTATAAATAATCCTGCTCTGTGTTATAATTGCGCTGCTTATTTTCCTTTGCCAGGATGATCTGGTTTTCAGGGCTGTACTAGTGAATTCATTACAAACCACAAAGACCAGAAGTCCCTGCAGTTTGAGGCGTGTAGGTCTGTCAGAGTGGGGAAGATGCAGGGTTACTTTTCCTCAAACGTTGAACAGGCGTGCCACCAAGGACAGAATAGGGGGTGTTTAAGACAAGCAGTACAAAAGTATTGACCTGACAAGTAATTTAATGGTAGTAAACTCTTGCCAATTAATTTGAGTTGGTAGCTTTGCACCTTTTGTTGGTTGCTTTGCCATTTTTGCAGGGTGTTTGCACAGCATAGTACCTTTGCCCTGCAGCTTACCTCTTACTTAATGTATGTTTTTCCAACATGTCTGTTCCATTGTGCTCAGGATGTAACCTGAGGTTACATTTATTACCCTGAACCACAGGAAGCTCAGGTTCTTTAAGATGTACGGCGGACAATTGAAATTGAAAACACAGACAGGCCCCGACCTCAACCTCTACCTCTTTCTCGACTCCCACCCTCCCACTGGCCAAGTAGAATATCTCTCTCTCTCTCTTTCCCTCTCCTTCTAAGTAGAATACAGCTGTTGCTCTATAAAGAAACTATAGATGACTTTCACATAGACAGACACATCAAAATTACTGTACATGAGTTTTGCTTGATCTAATCCCAGTCAATATCTTGTATCCACTTCTTTTGGGTAATTCATTTCAATCAGATTCAAAAGGAAAACAATAGTCTATATGACTAATCTTGTAACCCAGAACCAAATCTCTGTGTTACATCTATGTTAACAGTCACGCGAAACTCTGAAAAACATTGCTGAGTTCCAAATGGAACACTATTTACCTTTACAGTGCACTATCATTTGGGCTCTCGTCAAAGGTAGTGTACTATAATGGAAATAGGGTGCCATTTGGCACGCAAGCCATAGTGAAGTGTATGCGATCTACATGTTTCATTTAGTTCAGGTCATGCTACCACTAAGTCACTCTCTGGTGCTGAGAAGGTTCTAGCGTTGATGTCTTGTTAGTTAAAGCTCCTTGAAGATCGAGATATGACCTTGAAGATCGAGTTCACCTCACCCACTACACTACTATACTGTTGAATGATGGCATCTGAAATCCATTCAGAGATTGCCATAAGAAGCTATCATCCAACATTAGAAATGTATGCAACTTTCTAAGTGACCACAAACTTTTGAAAGGTAGTGTACAGTTGAAGTCGGAATTTTACATACACTTAGGTTGTAGTCATTAAAACTTGTTTTTCAACCACTCCACAAATTTCTTGTTAACAAACTATAGTTTTGGCAAGTTGGTTAGGGCATCTACTTTGTGCATGACACAAGTCATTTTTCCAACAATTGTTTACAGACAGATTATTTCACTTATAATTCACTGTATCACAATTCCAGTGGGTCAGAAGTTTACATACACTAAGTTGACTGTTTTTAAACAGCTTGGAAAATTCCGGAAAATGATGTCATGGCTTTAGAAGCTTCTGATAGGCTAATTGACATCATTTGAGTCAATTGGAGGTGTACCTGTGGATGTATTTCAAGGCCTACCTTCAAACTCGGTGCCTCTTTGCTTGACATCATGGGAAAATCAAAAGAAATCAGCCAAGTCCTCAGAAAAAAAATTGTAGACCTCCACAAATCTGGTTCATCCTTGGGGGCAATTTCCAAACGGCTGAAGGTACCACGTTCATCGGTACAAACAATAGCATGCAAGTATAAACACCATGGGACCACGCAGCCTCTAGGAGACGCGGTCTGTCTCCTAGAGATGAAGGTACTTTGGTGTGAGAAATGCAAATCAATCCCAGAACAAGAAGGAAAGGCAATTGTGAAGATGCTGGAGGAAACAGGTACAACAGTATCTATATCCACAGTAAAACGAGTCCTATATCAACATAACCTGAAAGGCCGCTCAGCAAGGAAGAAGTCACTGCTCCAAAACCAGCATAAAAAGCCAGACTACGGTTTGCAACTGCACATGGGGACAAAAATCATAGTTTTTTGAGAAATGTTCTCTGGTCTGATGAAACAAAAATAAAACTGGCCATAATGACCATCGTTATGTTTGGAGGAAAAAGGGGGAGGCTAGGAAGCCGAAGAACATCATCCCAACCGTGAAGCACGGGGGTGGCAGCATCATGTTGTGGGGGTGCTGTGCTGCAGGAGGGACTGGTGCACTTCACAAAATTGATGGCATCATGAGGGAGGAAAATTATGTGGATATATTGAAGCAACATCTCAAGACATCAGTCAGGAAGTTAAAGCTTGGTCGCAAATGGGTCTTCCAAATGGATAATGACCCCAAGCATCAAAGTCAAGGTATTGGAGTGGCCATCACAAAGCACTGATCTCAATCCTATAGAAAATTTGTTGGCAGAACTGAAAAAGTGTGTGCGAGCAAGGAGGCCTACAAACCTGACTCAGTTACACCAGCTCTGTCAGGAGGAATGGGCCAAAATTCACCCAACTTATTGTGGGAAGCTTGTGGAAGGCTACCCGAAACATTTGACCCAAGTTAAACAATTTTAAGTCAATGCTACCAAATACTAATTGAGTATATGTAAACGTCTTACCCACTGGGAATGTGATGAAAGAAATAAAAGCTGAAATAAATCATTCTTTCAACTATTATTCTGACATTTCACATTCTTAAAATGAAGTGGTGATCCTAACTGACCTAAGACAGGGAATTTTTACTAGGATTAAATGTCAGGAATTGTGAAAATCTGAGTTTAAATGTATTTGGCTGAGGTGTATGTAAACTTCCAACTTCAACTGTATGTGGACACCCCTTCAATCACCCCTCTCTCTTTCTCTACCTCCCTCTCTCTAGAGAGAGGGAGGTAGACACGTGTATAAAATTTAGTAAACAGCCATGCAATCTCCATAGACAAACATTTGCAGTAGAATGGCCTTACTGAAGAGCTCAGTAACTTTCAACGTGGCACCGTCATAGGATGCCACCTTTCCAACAAGTCAGTTCGTCAAATTTCTGCCCTGCTAAAGCTACCCCGGTCAGCTGTAAGTGATATTATTGTGAAGTGGAAATATCTAAGAGCAACAACCGCTCAGCCGCGAAGTGATAGGCCACACAAGCTCATAGAATGGGACCGCCGAGTGCTGAAGTTTGTAACGCGTAAAAATCGCCCGTCCTTGGTTGCAACACTCACTACCGAGTTCCAAACTGCCTCTGGAAGCAACGTAAGCACAGAAACAGTTTGTTGGGAGCTTCATGAAATGGGTTTCCATGGCCGAGGAGCAGCACACAAGCCTAAGATCACCATTTGCAATGCCAAGCGTTGGCTGGAGTGGTGTAAAGCTCACCGGCATTGGACTCTGGAGCAGTGGAAATGTGTTCTCTGGAGTGATGGCGGACGAATCTGGGTTTGCCGGATGCCAGAACGCTCCCTGCCGAATGCAAAGAGCTGTGTGGAAGAACTTGACTAACCTGAACAGAGTCCTAACCTCAACCCCATCAAACACCTTTGGGATGAATTGGAATGCTGACTGCGTGCCAGGCCTAATCGCCCAACATCAGTGCCCGACCTCCCTAATGCTCTTGTGGCTGAATGGATGCAAGTCCCGGCAGCAATGTTCCAACATCTAGTGGAAATCCTTCCCAGAAGAGTGGAGGCTGTAATAGCAGCAAAGGGGGGACCAACTCCATATTAATGCCCATGATTTTGGAATGAGATGTTCAACAAGCAGGTTTCCACATACTTTTGGTCATGTAGTTTATGTTACGTTTTGTGTGATATGTTGGATGACCATCACCTTTTTCGTATTACGAATTACAATTTGTATTATATGTAAATGTACAACATGTTATGAATTTGCAAAACATATAATATTTTTCTAATTTGCTAAATGTATGATATGTTACGAATTCTAGCTAGGTGGCTTGGTTACTAACGTTAGCTAGCTGGCTAACGTTTAGTGTTAAGTTTAGGACTTAGGTTAAAGGGTTAGGGGAAGGGTTAGCTTAAAGGGTTAAAGTTAGGGGAAGAGTTAGCTAACATGTTGCTAAGTAGTAAGTACAACTTCTGGCGCCGACAGAGATGGCCGCCTCGCTTCGCGTTCCTTTTTACAACAACCACCCGAGCCGCTGCCTGTTCACCCCGCTATCATCCAGAAGGCGAGGTCAGTACAGGTGCATCAAAGCGGGGACCGAGAGACTGAAAAACAGCATCTATCTCAAGGCCATCAGACTGTTAAACAGCCATCACTAACATTGAGTGGCTGCTGCCAACATACTGACTCATCTCTAGCCACTTTAATAATGAAAAATGTATGTAATAAATGTAGCACTAGCCACTTTAAACAATGCCACTTTATATAATGTTTACATACCCTACATTACTCATTTCATATGTATATACTGTACTCTATACCATCTACTGCATCTTGCCTATGCCGTTCGGCCATCGCTCATTCATATATTTTTATGTACATATTCTTATTCATTCCTTTACACTTGTGTGTATAAGGTAGTTGTTGTGAAATTGTTAGGTTAGATTACTTGTTAGATATTACTGCACTGTCGGAACTAGAAGCACAAGCATTTCGCTACACTCGCAATAACATCTGCTAACCATGTGTATGTGACAAATAAGATTTGAGTTGAAAAGTTGCTAATTAGCTCAAATGCTAAAGTTGTCCATGATGAGATTCAAACTTGTGTTGGTAGACGTTTGCGTTATACGCCCACCCAACCACCTCCATTTTTGCCTTAAGTAACCATCTGTGTTATGTAACCATGCCAAACGTAACATATACTAATTTGAGTGTCCCAGATTTACATTTACTATGTTACCTCTAGTCTATGAAACCAGGCTGTTTGTTTAGGTTATATTTATGACTGGTATTTTCGTATTCTGTCTAAGAATTTTATATAGGCGAATGGAAAAATAATAATTTCATGAATTCCTTGTCATCACATATTTAATATTTAGAAAAATATCACCATATCGGAAAGACTTCAAAGATTTATGACTCAAAAATACAAAAATGGTTGGAAAATGTTTTCATTGCACAGATGTTTATCACTTTTTAGACTAATATTGAATACAAGACGATAGATTTGGGTCCAAAAAGTACATTTTATAGATGTTGTTATACTTTTATAATATTTTGGAAATCAATATATTTTGGATGTGGAATACTTTATTGATACAGTGGTATAATTTACAATAGCGGGACAGTTTACTGTGGTACTGGAGAAAAGAGACCCTGTACTTTATAGATTTGTTCCAAATGGCACCCTATTCCATTTATAGTTCACTACTTTTGACCAGGACAAAATGGAATAATAGGGTGCTATTTGGAATGCAGACTGTTAGTTAGTGGCAGATGTAGAAGCTGGAAAACTGTGTGTGTGTGTGTGCATGTGTGTGTGTATGCATGTGTGTGTGTATGCATGTGTGCGTGTGTTGTTTGTGTGGGAGTGTGTGTGTGTTGTAATGGTAGCAGTCTCGCCCGGGCTGGGGGCCTTTAGGCTTGGCTGTTTTGTCTACTCCTCACCCACCTCAAGGCCGTAATGTGGAGGACGTTAGTAACCTGCTGGGCCTGAGCCTGGCTTAACATAGACTGGCACCGGCTCTAAAAACTCTCCACGTCTAATTTTACATCAGCTTTCACAAACAATATGTTCAGACACACACACACACACACTCCTGCCCCTCCTAGGTAAGCAGATACAGTAACAATGGTGTAGGTTCCCCACAGTGCCGGGTTGGGGCTTGGGGCCCGCCTTGGCTCCTGGCTACCAACATCAAGGTGTCTGTCTGTGTGTGTCTGTGTGTGTGTGTCTGTGCATTGGCTCCTGGCTCCTCACCGTACAGACCCTGAGTGGCTTCGAACTCATTTATGGTGTTGGATAGCAGCAGGCACATTTCCAAGAGTTCAAATATTTACATTCGTCCAATCAAGCGGCAGACAGTAGCGCATATATTTCAGTGAGGTCATCAGTGTGCCCACTCCCACTGCAGAGCTTAGGGGATCCAGGGTACTGTAGCTCATAGTATTCTCCCGGACACAGCCGAATCACAGAGTATAACACACACACACACAGTGGACAGTTATTGATGTTGTCCCCTCCTCCTCTGTCTGTCTCCTTCCGAGCTTCAAATATTTTGAGGTAGTTTATCTTCATCTAGGTTTTAGAACTTGATCTTATCTTTTTTGGAAAATGTCAGTGGTCTCTCTGTTTTCTCCTTGATTTATTTTCTCTGTCTCTCTGTGTAAAGAACTGCAACTGAAATGACAGCCATTCAGGGGTCAGAACCAGGATACGATCATATATTTATCTGAGAACATATGACCGGATGAGGTGCTAAAACGTTCTCTGAAACCTAATTTCCCCCACAATGTTAGTTTTATTAGGTCCTTTCTAATAACAAATACCAGGCATGTATTATAACAGTATAACATATGGACTATATTCTCAAAAGGTACATAAAAGACTGTTAGAGATCATTGGTTAGATTGGTTAGATTAGGTTTGTGGGATTCTGTGTATGGGTGTCATATATAATAAACCTACCTACAGTAGAACTTTATATCTATAACTGAGGACTTCTCTGAAGGAGATGAGCAGTATATGATGATTAAATAGCAGTCATTTAAATAGGACCCAGTGACGCAAAACTCAACACTGACAAACGCCAGAGCATCTGGGTCTGGGATGACATGCAGTACATGTGATGTGATGTCCCAAATGGCACCCTATTCCCAATGAGGAGCCATACTTTTGACCAGAGCCCTACAGGCCGTGGACTAAAGTGCACTTTACAGGAAATAGAGTGCCACTTGGGACGCAACCATTGCTGTCCAACCGTCTGGGCATAAGTCCTAAGTAGATCACTCTCAGGCCTTTTATAGATTTGGCCTGCAGACAAACACACAGACAGACACACAGACAGACAAAGCAGTAGCCACTGGAATACGACGAAAACTTGTAAAGAGATCAATTCAATGTTGATTCAATGAAGCGGATTAATCAATCACACTCTGTAATACAATTGAAGCCCTCGAGACTCTTATAAACTCAGCAAAAAAAGAAGTGTCCCTTTTTCAGGACCCTGTCTTTCAAAGATCATTCGTAAAAATAAAAATATCTTCACAGATCTTCATTGTAAAGGGTTTAAACACTGTTTCCCATGCTGGTTCAATGAACCATAAACAATTAATGAACATGCACCTGTGTAACGGTTTTTAAGACACTAACAGTTTACAGACGGTCGACAATTAAGGTCACAGTTCTGAAAACTTAGGACACTAAAGAGGCCTTTCTACTGACTCTGAAAAACACCAAAAGAAAGATTCCCAGGGTCCCTGCTCATCTGCGTGATCGTGCCTTAGGCATGCTGCAAGGAGGGATGAGGACTGCAGATGTGGCCAGGGCAATAAATTGCAATGTCCGTACTGTGAGACGCCTAAGACAGCGCTACAGGGAGACAGGATGGACAGCTGATCGTCCTCGCAGTGGCAGACCACGTGTAACAACACCTCTACAGGATCGGTACATCCGAACATCACACCTGCGGGACAGGTCAACAGGATGGCAACAACAATAACCGGGCCTGCTAGCTATCTAGAACTACTTGGAACCCTACAAATCCATGACTGCTCTATCGACGTCACTGCACGAAGAGGCAGAAACAGACTTGCCGCCATCGCGATGTCCACCAAAGGCCCTTCTGCTAACTTGCTATCCCCGGTCTGCTAACTGCTAGCTTGCTTGCCCCGGTCTGCTAACTGCTAGCTTGCTTGCCCCGGTCTGCTAACTGCTTGCTTGCTAACCCGGTCTGCTAACTGCTAGCTTGTTTAGCCCCGGCCTACTAACTGTTAGCTTGTTATCACCGGCCTGCTAACTGTCTGAATCGCCGTGTCCCCAGCAAGCCCAACCACTCACTGGACCCATATGTTCACTTGGCTACGCATGCCTCTCTCTAATATCAATATGCCTCGTCCATTACTGTCGTGGTTAGTGATTACTGTCTTATTTCACTGTAGTGCCTCTAGCCCTGCTCAATATGCCTTAACCAACCATGTTGTTCCACCTCCTACATATGCCATGACATCACCTGGTTTAAATGTCTCTAGAGACATTCAATCGAAATTGCTAATTAGGGCCGATTTCAAGTTTTCATAACAATCGGTAATCGGTATTTTTGGCCACCGATTTGCCAATTTTTTTTTATTTTTAAATGTATTATTATTTCATTTTTATTTTTTATTTTATTTTTTTACACCTTTATTTAACTCGGCAAGTCAGATTAAAAACACAATCTTATTTTCAATGACGGCCTAGGAACGGGGGTTAACTGCCTTGTTCAGGGGGGATTCGGGGATTTGTTTTTGCAACCTTCCGGTTACTAGTCCAAAGCTCTAACCACCTGCCTTACATTGCACTCCACGAGGAACCTGCATGGCAGGCTGACTACCTGTTACGCGAGGGCAGCAAGAAGCCAAGGTAAGTTGCTAGCTAGCATTAAACTTATCTTATAAAAAACTATCAATCTTAACATAATCACTAGTTAACTACACATGGTTGATGATATTACTAGTTTATCTAACGTGTCCTGCGTTGCATATAATCGATGCGGTGCCTGTTAATTTTTCATCGAATCACAGCCTACTTCGACAAACGGGTCTTGATTTATTAACAAGCGCATTTGCGAAAAAAGCACTGTCGTTGCACCAATGTACCTAACCATAAACATCAATGCCTTTCTTTAAAATCAATACACAAGTATATATTTTTAAACCTGCATATTTAGTTAATATTGCCTGCTAACATGAATTTGTGTCACTTCTCTTGCGTTCCGTGCAAGCAGTCAGGGTATATACAGCCGTTTGGGCCGCCTGGCTCATTGCGAACTGTGTGAAGTTCATTTATTCCTAACAAAGGCTGTAATTAATTTGCCAGAATTGTACAGAATTATGACATAACATTGAAGTTTGTGCAATGTAACAGGAATATTTAGACTTAGGGATGCCACCCGTTAGATAAAATACAGAACGGTTCCGTATTTCACAGAAATAATAAACGTTTAGTTTTCGAAATGATAGTTTCGGGATTCGACCATATTAATGACCAAAGGCTCATATTTCTGTTTGTTATTATGTTATAATTAAGTCTATGATTTGATATTTGATAGAGCAGTCTGAGCGATGGTAGGCAGCAGCAGGCTCGTAAGCATTCATTCAAACAGCACCTTAGTGCGTTTTGCCAGCAGCTCTTCACAATTCTTCAAGCATTGCGCTGTTTATGATTTCAAGCACAGGATCGGTACATCCGAACATCACATCTGCGGGACAGGTACAGGATGGCAACGACAACTGCCCGAGTTACACCAAGAACGCACAATCCCTCCATCAGTGCTCAGACTGTCCGCAATAGGCTGAGAGGCGCTGGACTGAGGGCTTGTAGGCCTGTTGTAAGGCAGGTCCTCACCAGACAACACCGGCAACATGGTGGCCTATGGGCACAAACCCACCGTGCTCTTCACTGACACGTCACGGTTTTGCCTAACCATGGGTGATGGTCGGATTCGCGTTTATCGTCGAAGGAATGAGCGTTACACCAAGGCCTGTACTCTGGAGCTGGATCAATTTGGAGGTGGAGGGTCCGTCATGGTCTGGGGTGGTGTGTCACAGCATCATCGGACTGAGCTTGTTGTCATTGCAGGCAATCTCATCTCTGTGCGTTACAGGGAAGACATCCTCCTCCCTCATGTGGTACCCTTCCTGCAGGCTCATCCTGACATGACCCTCCAGCATGACAATGCCACCAGCCATACTGCTCGTTCTGTGCGTGATTTCCTGCAAGACAGGAATGTCAGTGTTCTGCCATGGCCAGCAAAGAGCCCGGATCTCAACCCCATACAAAACGTCTCGGGCCTGTTGGATCAGAGGATGAGAGCTAGGGCCATTCCCCCCGGAAATGTCCGGGAACTTGCAGGTTCTTTGGTGGAAGAGTGGGATAACATCTCACAGCAAGAACTGGCAAATCTGGTGCAGTCCATGAGGAAGAGACGCACTGCAGTACTTAATGCAGCTGGTGGCCACACCAGACTGTTACTTTTGATTTTGACCCTCCCTTTGTTCAGGGACACATTATTCCATTTCTGTTAGTCACATGTCTGTGGAACTTGTTCCGTTTATCTCTCAGTTGATGAATCTTGTTATGTTCATACAAATATTTACACATGTTAAGTTTGCTGAAAATTAACGCAGTTGACAGTGAGAGAACATTTCTTTTTTTGCTGAGTTTATATGTCCAGCTGCTCTATACAGTACTTGTTTATTGGTTCATTTGCACGTATATCCTTTATTTTCTGCTGACCCAACCTGACCTGGGTTTTCATTCAATGTCTCCATTATCAAATGAGCTTATAAAGTGGTTGATGAGCTATGAGTCTTGAAAGGTAAGCTCTCTGTGAACACACTCCTAAGTTGGGTAATATTGAATATATCGTCGGCTGGATGATACATTTCAGGGCAGTAAATAAGAATGGCCGTGCAGAGTGCATCGTAACTTCCGCTTTATTAACCCGAATCTCCAGCAGTGAGACCATGAATCCAGACATCAGAATCCAGACATAATCGCGTGTGTGTGCGTGCGTGCGTGCTTGTGTTTGTGTGTGTCCAGTGCCATAATAGTAGATCTACTCACTCTCAGTATTGCTAATAGTATTTCATAGAAAACTACCCTGGGCGTATGGTCTGGACACATGGAAGCCTTTGTGTATAATTTGTTCATGCGCCAGTCAATGAGATGTGATACCCTGTACATGCAGATATGTGATTCAAGCAGGGAGAGTCAAACTCCGTCCATCAACAATGTATCTTTGTGTTTCCAAACACAAAGTGTTAACGTGAGAGGACCTTACATGCCCCGTCCCAAATAGCACCCTATTCCCTATATAGTGCACTACTTTGACCAGGGCTCTGGTCAAAAGTAGTGCATTGTAGTGAACAGGGTGTTGTTTGGGACGGGGCCATAGTCTCCCCGGGCCATCCTCGTCCCTGCCAAGCCACATTCCTACGGCAGCTGCGATTTTTTTTTTACATCTGCTGCATTGACGTGGTTTCACTTGACTGTAGTCAGGAATTTATGAAACTTTTCTCTCAAGAAATATTACAGACAGAACAGAAACATAGGCCCAACCTTTTTTCCTCTTCTTTTCCTTATTTGTGATCCCACAGCTGTCATTATATTATGAGGGGTTATGCTACTGCTACTGCTGGACTGGTGTATGAGGGACATGGACAATGTTTCTGACCTAACCCGACTTTCACTGTCTGTGGACATGGAATGGAACATATTATTTGAAACTGTAGCAGAGAAGCATTATAGTGACTTCCTCTATACCATGGATACAAGGCAGAATACCTCATCCAGAATAACAGACAGAGAATATTTAATCCTGAAGAATAGACAGAACCGGGAATTCCTAATAGCACCCTATTCCCTATATAGTGCACTACTTTGACCAGGTCAGTTAAGAACAAATTCTTATTTACAATGACAGCCTAGGAACAGTGGGTTAACGGCCTTGTTCAGGAGCAGAACGACAGGTTTTTACATTGTCAACTCAGGGATTCAATCTTGCAACCTTTTGGTTACTAGTCCAACGCTCTAACCACTAGGCTACCTGCCGCCCCATCAGCATGACGCAACAGGAACTGGGATTCATCGGACCACGCAATGTTTTTCCACTCCTCAGTTGTCCAGTGTTGTTCGCATTTCCACTGGGGCCACTTCTTCTTGTTTTTAGCTGATAGGAGTTGAACCCGGTGTGGTCGTCTGCTATAATAGCCCATCCATGACAAAGATCGATGAGTTGTGTGTTTCTGAGATGTCGTTCTGCACCCCACTGTTGTACTGCGCTGTTATTTGTCTGTTTGTGGCCTGCCTGTTAGCTTGTATGATTCTTGCCATTCTCCTTCGACCTCTGTCATCAACGAGCTGTTTTCACCCACAGGACTGACACTGACTTGAGGTTTTTAGTTTGTCTCACCATTCCCGGGAAACCTTATAGACACTGTTGTCCGTGAAAAGCCCAGGAGGGAAGCCATTTCTGAGATACTGGATCCGGTGTGCCTGGTACGAACAATTACACAACGCTCAAAGTTGCTTACATCACTCATTTGCCTATTCTAACGTTCAGTTGAACAGTAACTGAATGCCTCGATGCCTGTCTACCTGCTTTATATAGCAAGCCACGTGACTCACTGTCTGTAGGAGCGATCCATTTTTGTGAAGGGGGTAGTGTACCTAATAAACTGGCCGCTGAGTATACATAGTCTTAGGACCTTGGGCCAGCTTGGTGAGGTGAAGACAATAATTGGGCCAAAGTGATCATCGTTTATGAAAGGAGATACTGTAAGAGCAGCCAAACCATGTTGGTAAGAGTCTTAGGAAGTCAAATTATCAATAATGTGGGTTTGGCCATCTGCTGTTTGTCGGCAAGATGTGTATGTGTGTGAGTTCCTGTTTGCGTGCCTATGTGTGTGTGTTCATGCATGTGTGCTTGCGTGCATAATCCCATTAGAAGTTGGGTTTGTTTGTAGCAGCTGTTTCGCCAGGTCCGTCTCAGGAGAACAACAGCAGGTTAGTTATAAAGAGGGGATTATGGAGGTTAGGAAACAGCTGAGGCGAGACAAAGCTAATCCTGCCCTTTTCTTGCAATGTTACAGACCTGTGTGTGTGTGTGTGTGTGTGTGTGTGTGTGTGTGTGTGTGTGTGTGTGTGTGTGTGTGTGTGTGTGTGTGTGTGTGTGTGTGTGTGTGTGTGTGTGTGTGTGTGTGTGTGTGTGTGTGTGTGTGTGTGTGTGTGTGTGTGTGTGTGTGTGTGTGACTGTGGACATGTTTATCTATACTTGTGGGGACCAGAAGTCCAGAGTAGTAAACTAACAAAGGTTTGACCAACTGGGGACATATTCTTAGTCCCCACAAGGCTAAATGCTATTTCTAGAGGGTTTAGGGTTAAGGTTAGTATTAGGGTTAGGAGCTAGGGTTAGTTTTGGGATTAGTGTTAAAATGGCTAGCTTCAGTCAGCTGATTCTAGCCATCCTTTATGGTTAGTTCTGGTCGTGAGGCGTCTGTTATATAATGATCCTCTCAAAGAGTTCAGTGGGGCATTGAGGGCAAATAAAGGCCATTTGCATTACGACGCTTTATAGTCTTTATAGTGGAAAATAAACTGTCAGAGATATTATGTATTATATCTACAGTAGATGCTGATATTTAGTCATGAATGGTTTGAGGTAAAGTATGCCGGGTATGCTGGGTATGCTTGGGTGTCAAGAATGGGTAAATATGGTCCCTGTATTTAGGAATAAGGATATGAGAAACCTGTTGAGGTACAGGAGTAGAATATTGCCCGCTTCAGTTGTCCAGGTTGACAATGGTGACTATCAACAGCAATGGTTCCACCAGCTCTTGTTCCATTTCATGTGAAGGTTCTCTCTCTCTCTCTGTCTCTCTCTCTTATCTCTCTTCTTTCTTTCTCGTGTGACTGGTGTGTTGCTCGTTCTTGATCTCCTCACTTGTGACCATTTCCCAATTCTCATGTCGAAACAACACGCAACTCTCCACAGCATGTACTTACAAGTGCACTCAACCTTTTTCTTTTAACTTGACATGATGTATCATTTTTACTCCTTTGTTTAAGACCAAGGCGTTCAAAAGACTCAGACATTCTAACAAAACAAAACAGTGAACACGTCCACCTGAAAAAACATCTGAAACGCCGCTGTTTGGCCGAAAATAGCATTTTCGCGTTGTTTCTTATAAATCTAACTTTTTTTCTCAATATTTCTCGTGGTTTTTTGAAGTTTATTATGAAAAATAAAGACAGGAAATGTTGTTACTGCCTTAGGTTAGCTTACTGAGCAGCAGATTAAAGAAACTAGTTACCGCCTCACATCAGCGTTGGAACCAGGAGAAGAGTTGAACATCTGTGGCTTTAAAACAATAATAAAATGATGGAGACAAACCAATTCCAGTATTCATCCCTCATACTCAGACCAATAGAAAATACCTTAGGGGAATAATCCATTAAGCAATATAATATAACAAAATAAACCTTTTCAGTGTTTTACTCTTAACAGTCATCCTGTCCCATTAGTTTAAGAAATGAATAAAAATCAATGTAACTTTTCTCATTCCTATAGATAAGTCAGGAAGTGAAGTATCACACTGAGATAACAATTCATATATTACATAATTCCTTTATGATTCTAAATTAACTCTTCATTTATTATAGAAAGGAGTCTTTGGTTCTGTGTGATTCACTTGATGTGATTCGGTAATTCTGTGATTCGGTGCGATGTGGCTCGCATACATCGCACCAAATGTGGATCTGCTGATCGTTCAGCACGCTGTGTTTTAGGGACCACCCGCTGTACGAAGCAGATTTGCCAGTGTTAAAATCTCTGTGTTGAGGTTAAAAGTGATTCTAGTGGGGTTAACACCAGTGGTATTGAAATTGACGCCACCAGCGGTGAATAAATGTGTTATCCAGGTGGTGGTGTTGTTACACAACTGTGTTGAGTTCATTTCCGTTAACTCTCTCAGAGTGAAAAAGACATGGAAGGGGCTTCATTATCATATTTCCCAGCGTGCTTTGTTGCAGGTTGCTTTTTAGATTAGTTTGTTTTAATATCTATGTTTCTGCATGCGCATTGATTGATTAATTGATCTTATACTACACAAAGATAAATACATTTTTCTAAACAAATCAACTTTTTTCACCCTTTATTGAAATGGTCGTGCCAGTTTAGATGGCTAAGGTAGTCTCTTATTTCTCTTCCCTACCTTGGCATGTCATTCTAACATCAGGTTGCAGGTGATTAAAAGTTCTAATTGTTGGCCTCCAGGGTGGCGCAGTGGTCTAAGGCATTGCATCGCAGTGCTAGCTGTGCCACCAGAGATTCCTCCACCGGGAGGCCCATGGGACGGCGCACAATTGGCCCAGCGTCGTCTGGGTTAGGGAGGGTTTGGCCGGCAGGGATATCCTTTTCTCATCGCGCACTAGCGCTACTCCTGTGGCGGGCCAGGCACAGTGCACGCTGACCAGGTCGCCAGGTGTACAGTGTTTCCCAGGGGCGAAAATCTGATATCAACTTTGGAGGGGACAATTACATGAAATTTTCTCAAGAGCAATTCCTGAGGGGGACACCAAAAGTAGTGCTGTAACACATAGCCTACATTGTAATATGGTAAATGTATATTGAGGAACCAAATAAATAAGGTGTTTGCCGTACTCCTAACTACCGGTACCCAAAACTACACAACTAATCACAACAGCAATACCATTGCCTTTAACAAATCTTAGTTCAGTCACCAGTTTAAGTTGAGAGTGGGGGTATCCATGGCATTTTCCAATTATGTTCCTATTTTACAAGTCAAAAAATTGAGAACCTTTCATAATGTTGCCAAACAAAGACTCAACAAACTTACCTGAGACTCCCTGTCTCTGCCAGTCTGTCCCTGCATATTTGTCCCCAACTCTGCTGTCTGTGTGCCATCTGTTGCCTGCTCTGCCTAATGACATCATTGTGAAACATTTCCATTAGAATTTCATTTCTTTCTTATGAACATTTTATCAACTAGTCTTTGAGATATTAGGCTACTAGGGTTCTTACTTTGCGTTTTGGTGTATTGAAAAATACTCTGATGTCCGTCTTTTATTTTTCTGCCATTTTTCTACCTGGCTGGCTGGCTGGCTGGCTACACACACACACAGTGTGTAGGTTATTTACAGTAGGAGATGGGCTTCTATCATCTTCAATCATTCTATTTGGGCTTCGATCTAAAAGGTAGCTAGCAAATGTGAAACGGATTAAAATGACAAGAGTTGACAGCTGTATGAGTTCACCATTTACACAACATATGCTGCAACCTTTTGTAATTTTAATAGTTTGTTTCATATTGGCTGGCTTCCAACAATAGCTGAATTTGCAAAGCTAGCGAGCACCAATTCCGTTTCAGTGGTGTTTGCTATAATCTTTGCTACCCGGGTTAAATAAAGGTGAAATAAAATAAATAAATAAATAAAAGTTCCCTTGCGACAATTTAGCTTTTGCAACGAGACCATTAAATATATTTAAGACAATGGTAGAAGAGAGTGTAGTTCTGTTCAGTTTGGACTTCAGTTTATTGCTAACCTTATCACAGGGACTTTGAAGCACTAACTTACATCATCTGCATGCTGATCTTGGAATAAATTGACGATAGCAAAGATTCCATCTTTGACGACGCCGCATAAATGGAATAGGTACTAGCTAGCTTAATAGTTAATATTTGCGCGCTAGCTCTGCATATTCAGCTAGTGTATGTGCGCAATTGACTGGATGAACCTCACGTCAGTTACGTGCATTGAGTGCCTTTCAGACAATAGACACGACCCCTCTGTTACCTTGCCAACTAAGGAACTGGCAGTGGATCAAACCATTGTGAGGCAAAGGGTGGGGGGGGTCGCAATCTTTTGATACTTAAAAACGCGCTATTAAGTGTCTATAATCAGCACAATTGCTTTCATTGCGTATTATTAATATTATTTAAGTTACATAGTTATGTTTCAGTGATATATTGGGGGGACAAATCATATTTTTCCCAGGATGGGGGGGTCGTGTCCCCTCCGTCCCCCCCGGGATTTCCGCCCCTGGTGTTTCCTACGACACATTGGTGCGGCTGGCTTCCGGGTTGGATGTGCATTGTGTCAAGAAGCTGTGCGGCTTGGTTGGGTTGTGTTTTGGAGGACTCATGGCTCTCGACCTTCGCCTCTCCCGAGTCCGTACGGCAGTTGCAGCGATGAGACAAGACTGAAATTCCCAATTGGATACCACGACATTGGGGAGAAAAAAGGGGTTAAAAAAAAGTTCCAATTGTTGGATATCCTAACTCTGGCTGGATTCCAATATGAATTATGTAACACTTTGCAAGCTCGCATAATATGATTTGCCAATGTGGCCTGCAAACCAGGAGTGTCAGACTATTGTGTTAGGGTAAAACTAGCTGTCGAAATATGGTATTGTCAAAAACAATTACATTTTTAGGATAAAATCTTCACTTCTGCACTCACTTGGTGAGCTACAGGACTGAAAGCCTTCGAATGTGAACACAGTCATGCGTGGTATTGGTACATCTAAAATTCACTCGAAAGGCACCCTGGGAAATAAATATGCAAACTCAGCAAAACAACACCCTACAATGAGTTACTGTAACACCGCAGGTGTTAATTCCCTAACAGTGAGAAAGTGTAACAACAGCTTTAATAGTGTTAATTTAAGTTGGAATTTGCAACACTCTTGGGGTGTTAGTTTATCAATACTTTGAAAAGTGTTAGTTTAACACTTATAATTATATAATTGAAAATAAAGTATTACATTTAGGACTTTGGGTGTTAAAATTCCGATCGTAAATTTGTTGTGTAAACATCTGACTGCCGACGGTACACACTCGGTTTGCAAATTATGCTTGGAGGTGCAAGTACTCTCGGCCAGCAAACGCTTTGGTGTGTCTGAGCCCTTATCTTTAGTCTTTAGGTAAGTGCATATCAGTCTGTTTCAACAGTTTAAAGACTTTGTCTATGTCCCAATTTGACTCCCTATTCCCTATTTAGTGCACTACTTTTGATCAGGGCCATAGGACTCTGGTAAAAAGCAGTGCTCTATATAGAAAATAGAATCATTTGGGACACATCCTTGAAATGTCATCACCCTTTTTGACCCATTGACTACTGTGTGTCTTGTTGACACTCCTTATCATGAGAGCGGAGACTCCTACAACAGTATCTGTGTGACCTTACATGGCTTTGTTAGCTTCCTCATCTTTATATGATGTAAAAATGTTAAAAAGGCACATGAAAAAATGGCAAAACACACATGCAGCAGAGGAGGCTGCTGAGGGGAGGACGGCTCATAATAATGGCTGGAACGGCGCAAATGGAACGGCATCAAACACCTGGGAATCATTTGTTTGATGTATTTGATACCATTCCACTAATTCCGCTCCAGCCATTACCATGAGCCCATCCTCCCAGTTAAGGTGCCACCAACCTCCTGTGATATGCACCTGCAGTTGATCAGTACCGGTCCCATTGCTGAGAAGATTGCAAAGCCGGACAGTTTTAATCAATAAATTAGTTGAGGAATTTCTGAATAACAAGCTGAATGCTTTTTTTCTTCAGATTTGTCTCCAAGCGTACTGTGTATGAGTGGAAACACAACAAGGTTTGCATCCCAAATGGCACTCTATTTCCTTTATAGTGAATTTCTTTTGACCGGAGCCCTATATAGGCAATACAGTGCCATTTGGGATGCAGAGAAGGACTGATTCTATTGAACGTACTGTTGGAGCATCCTCTCCTCTGAAAGGCAACTAATTACTTCAGTGTGGTGAAGGTTAGAGTCCCTCATCAAATAAGAAATACTTTACAATTTGTTTTGTTCATTTAAATGATTTTCAGGAATAAAGTCTTTGGTTCTTGGATTTCATCCCGTGTGGTTTTCCTCTGAGTTCCATTCCTTTGCTGGCTGGGTAAAAACAAGGTGATCTGGAGTGTGTCAAGTAAAGTTGTCCGCCAAGCGCCTAACATCTCTCCACTTGTCCGTCTCTCGATCGTGCGCTCCGAGATAACAGCTTTTAGTTCCGCAACGCTTTTCAAATCTTTCAGCAAATGCGAGTCTTCAACTTCAAATCCTCCAGACAAACACCAAATCTGAGTCCCAAATGGCACCTTATTCCCCACATAGTGCACTACTGTTGACCAGAACCCTATGGGTCCTGGTCAAAAGTAGTGCACTATATAGGGAATAGGGTGCCATTTGGGACATAACATAAAAAAAACGAAAACATGATGGAATATCGCTTAATATTTTAGATGGAAACTATTGCTCAGATGTGGATGTTTGCCAGGCCACTTAATGAGAGATGAGAACAGAGAGACGGGTCAAAACACCTGATAGAATTATTTTGGGACGTGTCCGGGATAGCTGCCTGAGAGACAAGAGAGAAAGGGATGGAGGGAGGGAGGGAGGGAGGGAGGGAGGGAGGGAGGGAGGGAGGGAGCTGCGCTCCAGTTGGCTCAGGGATCCAGTACATCCCCAGTGGTCCCTTGCTGAGCCGCTGGCCCCTCAAAGAGCCCTCGCCTGATTGGTCCTGACTGATAGATGGACCGTGCGGCGAAGGGCTTTCCAGGGCCAGGCAGCGTCATGCAGTTTGTGGTGTTGTGTTCATTGGCTTGGGAAGGACTACTTTGGACTCTCTGTTTCTGTATACTCTCTCTCTCTGCCTCTGTGTGTCCTCTCTCTCTGCCTCTGTATGTTTCTCTGTGTCTCTCTCTCTGCCTCTGTATGTTTCTCTGTGTCTCTCTCTCTGCCTCTGTATGTTTCTCTGTGTCTCTCTCTCTCTCTGCCTCTGTATGTTTCTCTGTGTCTCTCTCTCTCTCTGCCTCTGTATGTTTCTCTGTGTCTCTCTCTCTCTCTCTGCCTCTGTATGTTTCTCTGTGTCTCTCTCTCTCTCTGCCTCTGTATGTTTCTCTGTGTCTCTCTCTCTCTCTGCCTCTGTATGTTTCTCTGTGTCTCTCTCTCTGCCTCTGTATGTTTCTCTGTGTCTCTCTCTCTCTCTGCCTCTGTATGTTTCTCTGTGTCTCTCTCTCTGCCTCTGTATGTTTCTCTGTGCTCTCTCTCTGCCTCTGTATGTTTCTCTGTGTCTCTCTCTCTGCCTCTGTATGTTTCTCTGTGCCTCTCTCTCTCTCTCTCTGCCTCTGTATGTTTCTCTGTGCCCTCTCTCTCTCTGCCTCTGTATGTTTCTCTGTGTCTCTCTCCCTACCTCCCCTCTCTTCCCCTCTCTCTCGCGCGCCGTCCCTGGAGTGAAAGGGCCTTGGCCCCGCGGCAGGGCTCAGGAAAGGGTGGCAAGCAGAGCGATG
Organism: Salmo salar; assembly: GCF_965601325.2. NCBI lineage: Eukaryota > Metazoa > Chordata > Actinopteri > Salmoniformes > Salmonidae > Salmo > Salmo salar. The sequence continues at coordinate 18,932,344 of NC_138309.1, forward strand.
GCATGGTAGAGCCATTAATAGAAGCTAAAGAGGAGAGGCGAGGAGAGGGTGTAGGCCCCGCCGCCAACACCAAACCCCGAGGACAAGGACACACCTAGCGTCTCTTGCCACGAATTCACGCTTCCTCCAACTTCACTGTGGAGGGGAGACAAACTTTACTGCATGATCCCTGCACAAAGGCTTGGTTGTGCACACTGTATCAAACGCATTGTACAAATACAACGCCACAGTTAGTCACTGTGATCTGTATAGAGAAACCATATCTACATTAGTCCATATTGTAATAAGTCGATTTGCAGAATGCACAAAGAACACACAACTGTTTTAAGGCACTGTTTGAGAATCCCAATGAAGTCAAACAAATAGCAGCGATACCAAACACAGGGGCCCAGTTTAACTGTGAATCTGCAGCGACAGAGACATCCCACTGATGTATACAGTGAGCTGTAAAACAGGGGTTGTCTGATTTGTTGGTTAAGCTCTGAAAATGCTCTTTAGAAAACCACACCCCTCCTGTATTGTAAATAAACATGTCTCACATTGGGAGCTGTTTGTGTTTCTTCTGTTGAATCATGGTTTGCATCCCAAATGGCACTCTATTCCTTATATACTGCACTACTTCTGGGGCCCTGGTCAAAAGTAGTGCACTATATAGGGAAAAGCATGCCATTTGTGACATAATCATCAGAATTAAGACCTTCAGAACAGCGGGCGGGTGACGTGTTTTCACTAAGGAAATTACATTACATTATTCCTGCTCTAGTCCCTTAAATCTATTTCTATTTCGTGGCTTGTATGCCTGTTGGGTTTCAGTATGTACTAAACAGAAACCAAAGACAATTGCATTTAGCTTAATTAATGGGGTGGCCTATTCAGAAAAATTCTGAGAAGAAAGCAAAAGACGTCAACATTCTGTTTTAACAGAGGCCCAATCAGAGATGAATTGCTACTTTATATTTTTGCAAGGCTTAATGTTGTGGGAATTATCCAATCAAACAAACATGGCTGGGAAGGACCTCTTTAACCCAGAATGCCAAAAGTGCAGGTTTAATTGTGTTTTTAGCAGATAACGGTGAGGAGTTAATGTTGCAAAACCAAACTGTGGTGAATTCAGATTTATTTTCAAGTGCAGTTTAAAAAATATATATTTTAATGTAAAGTTTTGGTAGAGTGATGCAAGAGTTTCATATTTTTGATCAGAGTAAAAGCGAAATGAATTTTTTTCTCATGTGTAAAAGTTGATAGAAAAATAACTCAATGGTTCAAAAGAAATTCATAAAAGTTTATATAATTCCCATGAATATATATATATATATACTGTATGTTTTATAGAGTCCCAAATTGAGCAAAAAGTCAATATCATACAATTTCTTCAAAGGTTTATTCATTGTTTTGTGGAAGTAACCATAGACTAACAAAATAAATGTTTACATAAAAGCAAAATCAGACAATACAATGAGATATTATGCATTTGGTCATTGGATAACAATCCAGTCTCTATCAAAATGTTTTAACTCATAACTTAACAATAAAAAAAGACTATTCTCACCAACTTATTTTTTTACAATCCTTAATAATTTATAGATTTTCTAAAATATGACAAAAGTGAATTGCTTTCTGTTTGTCAGCATCTGTTTGAAAGCATGAGTTTTTGCACAGAAAAAAAAGTACAGTACCGGACCGAAGCCTTGGGGTACATTTAGTTTGCTGACTGATTCTGTGTCCCTACAGGGTGTACAGGTAAAACAATGGCTGTTCTGTGCCTCTGAAGCCTCAACACATTGTTTTCCCCTTCAAATCAATCCCATAAATTCTCAATGACGCCTTTTCTTCTCTTTCTTTCTATTGGAGAACAGAGAGTTTAAAGTGCAGCTTTTAACGGTTTGCACATTCAAGAATAAGAGTCATTGCTAAAAGTAACTTTGTGCAGCTTTTCTAAATCACCCCTTGACCACAAGCACAGTCTAGGTTGTCAAACAATGGGCCCAAACAGCACAGAGAATTTAAAAAAGTGTAGATTCTGACACATAAACAGTACCTTGAAGATATACATACAATTAGTGAGTCGGCAGAAAATGGCTGACTAGTTACAATAACAGTCCAACTTGATTTCTCTCAGTTGTGTACTTGGCATTGGGTTGCTACAATGTAAATAACATACTTTATAAGTATTTAAGGAGGATTCTTTCCATTCGGTCAAAAAAGGAACACAACGCGTTATGGTTAAGTAAAACTTTGATACAGCAGAACAACCACTGCGATAAACAAACTCACAATAACAAATACTTGAACAATTGCTTTGCTGGCTGACAAAGAGATAATACTGAAAAGGCTAGTTATTTGTAATTTTTTGAGAAAGTCTCTCTTGTTCTCTCTCTCTGGCTTCTTGTAAACAGCCATTTGAATGTGATTCTGAACAGCTAAGCAGGAGTGAGTGTAGGATTAAACGGCATGGTGAGCTAGGCTGGGATTCAATCAAACCCGCCTTAGCAATGTTTACTCGGTGTCTTTATGTACAATATTCATCACATGCCCACGCACTTCTAATTCTGATACAGTACCCAAGACCAGTCTGTGAATTCATTTGACCATTGGAAAAATAACAACTGCGTAAATACTGCAATCCGGGTTGGATTAAATTGACCTCCTAGTCTTTTTTCCACTGTTGACGTACCTTGTTCTAAAGGAAAACATATAAGGGAGCAACACTGTACTTCATATAATACTACACTGATAACAGAAAGAAAAACATCCCTTTAGTTCATGGCCCTCTTTGATTAAACAGATACAGCACAGTGCCGACTAAACCTCCGACCCGAGTGTGTGTGGGTTTGCACGCCTGTCTGCTGGTCTGCCTGCGTGTGTGTGTGTGTGTGTGTGTGTGTGCACGTGAGCATGCCTGCTGTATGCTGGTGCTAGTTCAACATTTGCTTGCGCTTTCCAGTTTAAAAGCCTCGATAAGGATCCATCCCCTCTCAGAAATAAAACCCCAAGGCCGAGCTGTGGAAAACATGATGGTGGTTGTGACTAACAACAGCACAATGGATCTGCTGGTATCCTATCCATTCTGACCCTCAAGTGCTAGGTGTTAGTGTGTTTGGCTGGAGTGAAGTTTATCTATGTATTCACAGTTATTGTCTGTTTAGTTTAATTTCATTTAGCCACACACTGCTTTTTGTGTGTGTGTGTGTGTGTGTGTGTGTGTGTGTGTGTGTGTGTGTGTGTGTGTGTGTGTGTGTGTGTGTGTGTGTGTGTGTGTGTGTGTGTGTGTGTGTGTGTGTGTGTGTGTGTGTGTGTGTGTGTGTGTGTGTGTGTGTGTGTGTGTGTGTGTGTGTGTGTGTGTGTGTGTGTGTGTGTGTGTGTGTGTGTGTGTGTGTGTGTGTGTCTTGATAAATTAGAATAGTACACATGTTATTTAAGGTCAGCTAAATTCATTCACGTTGTAAGGCACATATTATGGAGGGGGGGAGTCCTTCAGAAGAAGCTTATAAGACCATATTATTTTGCCTCTTCAGATAGTCCTTTATGTTCCCAGAGGCACTCTGTACATTATTAACCACAAAGGGTGTGTTGCTTTGCTTCCAAAAAGGCACTTTGGCAAAAGTACAATACAAATTTCGGAGTATAAAAAAAAAAAATGAAATTCAGATACATCAAATAAGTTAACATAACAAAAGTGTCTCGTTCAGAACTGAACAATGCAGTTAACGATGATCATGTCAACACCTGTCTAAATCATGTGATGCAGGTCAAAACACAACCCACACACCAAAATAGGATGTCTTCAGTTCTGCTGCATGTTTACAGACAGAAAAAAGAGAGTACTTGTTTCTTGTTTTTGACTGTCTCTTCCGAGTGAGTTTTCAGAGGGAAGGTTGGTGTTGCATAGAGAGTAGAAGGGAAGATGAGTTGGAGACAGACGACTCCGTGATAGGTGCTAGTACTTCTGCACCAGAGGCACTTTGACAGTCTTTACTTCTGATATATGAGAGGACTTCTGGATGATGCAGCTGGTCGTCCCTGATCCGCTGCTGTCCTTTCCCTGCGCCAGGTTAGTCAAGGCCATGGCTGCGTTGATCTCTTTCCAGTACGTCTCATCTTTGCCCCGTACCTTCTCCTTCTGAACACCACCGCTGAACATAACACACAGAGAGACAACGAACGCAGAGTTAGAGAGAGATGAACGAACGCAGAGAAGAGAGAGATGAACGAACAGAGAGAAGAGAGAGAGATGAACGAACAGAGAGGAGAGAGGGAGAACAAACGCAGAGTTGGAGGAGAGGGAGCTCTACAAGTAGTTAATAATCATAAAAAGAGAAAAATCAATGTCCGAGAGAGCATGAAAACATACAGAAGGAATCTGTAAAATACACTCACTTGTCACATTTACTTGATCCATGGTCCATGGTTTCTGAAAGCACAACAGAAAAAGAGGTTAATTTAACGACGTACACCTTGGGGTCAATGAGGATTAATTAAGGACCGAGTTTGAGGGCTGGTGAGGAGTGCATGTGCGTGTGGGGTCAAATCTGTGCTGCAGTAACATGTGTTTTTGTTTCCACTTTTGATTCAGATGCAAAACAAATAGTAGCCATGTAATAATGGCCAAATCTTAACTAAAAAGGCACCGTTAACACCCGTATTTTGACATGAATAACAACTGCACTTTATTAAATATTTTTTATCCCAAACTGCATATACTTGTATTTTCATTTGGAAACAAATTAGACTGAGAAAATATGATAGAAATTAGAAAATAGGAATAAAAACGAGACAGAAAGGGGGAATAGAGAAAAAGCAAAGTAACTAAGAAAGGGACTTAACTTCCCATGCTGTTGGGACACATTCAGACACAGGAGCTGTTTATATCTCATAGAAAAAGCATTGGTCAGGAATTAAACAGTGAAGTCAGTAAACAATGAAAGCTATCAGTTCAACCAGTGTTTAAAACCAGGTCCATCTAATGTTCTGTGTTCTCACTAGCCAGACCCTTAGGTAGAAGGGCAGTTATGGTGGTGTGTGTGTGTGCGTTGAGGTAATGGTGGCACAGCCGCAGAAGGCCTCCTGTACTCTTACTACCTGCCAAGCTGCAGAGAGCTTCGAGAGGGGGTAGTGGGTAGGGTGGTGATTGGAGGGGGGCAGGTTTGGGCCCAGGGCTCCAGCAGCCTCTGCCTAGCGGTGAATTCTACCCAGTGATGATGATGACTGGCTTGGCACCCTCCAATAAAAGAGATCTGGATTTCCTGCTCATAAAGCCTCCAGGCACACCCTTCGAAAAACATACAGCCAGGGCCAATGAACTGCTTTTAAGGAGGGAGCGTGCAAGAAGACAAAACTAAGAGGCAACCTGTGAGTGTCTGTCTGTCATTGTAAAATAAGAATTTGTTCTTAACTGAATTGCCTAGTTAAATAAAGGTAAAAAAATATATATATATAATTGAGCTTAGCATTAGGCAAGACCAGGCGACTGATTGGAGGTGAGGTAAGGCTCTCTCTCTCAATTTCAATTTAAGGGGCTTTATTGGCATGGGAAACAAATGTTTACATTGCCAAAGCAAGTGAAATAGATAATAAACAAAAGTGAAATAAACAATTAAAAAAATGTACAGTAAATATTACACTCACAAAAGGTCCAAAAGATTACAGACATTTAAAATGTAAAATTCTCTCTCTCTCTGTGTGTATGTGTCTCGCTCTCTGACGCCAGCTGCTTTCATTTAGGATGATTGCCCTCCCAGATCGCCCTATAGACACAGAGGCAGGGAGGAGAGACAGACGCTTGCCTCGCACCACATTCCCGCAAAGAAAATGTTCGTAACATGTACGAGTCCCTTTAACAAGCAGCCACTTGTACCGCCACCACTGCAAATCATCGCCGACTGGGTGTTTTGACCATTTTTTACGCTAATAAAAATTCAGTCGCACATTTACGCTGGAATTTGTTCCCACGCTTCTTATAGGTGGTGAGGGAAGGAGGGTCGGGTGGGGACAGAGTTATTAGGTTACTTAGAGAAAGTCAATTCTCCTACACAGCTGTGGAGCTGGAAAACCATGTCCTTGCTTCTTCCTGCAAGGGTCTCAGAACCTCATTGACCGACACCGGAGAAAGGACAGGCGGTGCGCTCTGCAGTCTTTCACCTCACCCATTCAGTTTTCCAAAGACCTTAATCCGGAGTCTAGACCGGGAATACAGAATCGTGCAGGGCCACAGTATTCCTCCCCACACAAAAAAACTGTAGTAAATACTACAGTAATGTCCACAAAAACACTACAGTCCACAAAAAAACATTCTTTAACTATAGTAATACTACAGTATTTAATGTGCATATACCCTGCCCATTCCCCTCCCGCATATCCCAATTTGTGCCACCCATAAGTGAGAAACCGACATACCAAGTATAGACTATATTGTGCTAGTTCAGACCCCAGGTCTATCTACCTTCCTATAAGTCATGGAACATTTGCTCTTTCGGTATTTGTCTGTCAGGTAGGTTTCCTCAAGGAGAAAGCCCCCACTTCATGTCAAAGATAATAAAACAGAAATACTATAGTAAATACTTCCATAATGTCCACAAAACCACAACAGTAAATGCTACAGTTTTCTTGCCAAAGAAAACCGGCGACCCAGGAACCCCCATCATACTTTGGCAAAAAAGTTACATTTTCACATCTTTTCTTGCCATCAAGTGAATGATAATGGCAAGGAGAAGTAATCAATATTTTCAAATGCATAGATTTGGTAGATAGTTTTTCATTATTTTGACCTGCCCACATTATAGTTGGAAGAGGAAGTGTAAACTCTAACATAGCCTATTAGCTAGAAAGGTAACTCTAAACACATTTTCGCTAAGAGCAGCTGTTTAGCAGGTTAAACAAAGGTTAGCCATGTGTTGGCAAAAATGTACGTCCAAGTCAATAAAACTTACCAGCAGCCAGCAGCACTTGCCACACGAGTAGCCTATTCACGGCTGCTTTTTCAAAGCCTGTCAGATACTACAGTGAGTGTAATTGTCTCCAGTGACTGTAATTTACTCAATGTTAGGAGTTGAGAAATAAAGTTGACATTATTATTAGAAAGAAGATATTCTCCTCTTTTCTACTGAAGGTATGTAATAAAAAAAAAAAATGATGTTGTTGCTAGCGATATTCATACATTTTTTGGAGGGGGGAATCAATTTTAAATACAGTATATATACTTATTTTTCTTTGCAGTTTTGGCTGGACTACCTGAGAACGGCGCCGGAGGGGATGGCTCCTAACCAATTGTGCTAGTTTGTGTGTTTTTTGACGTTGTTTGTAACTTATTTTGTACGCAATGTTTCTGCCACCGTCTCTTATGACTGAAAATAACTTCTGGATATCAGAACAGTGATTACTCACCTCGTACTGGACGAAGATTTTTTCTTTAACGTGTCGGACGCAAAGGATTTACTGCTGATACCGGACCGGGCCCATTCCTTCGGCGAGTGGGTAACCCGCCTCTAACATCCGTCCTCTTCGCCAATGTGCAATCACTGGAGAAAAAACTGGATGATCTCCGTTCGAGACTATCCTACCAACGGGACGTTAAAAACTGTAATATCTTAAGTTTCACCGAGTCGTGGCTAAATGACGACATGGGTAATATACAGATGACTGTGTTTTCCGTGCATCGGCAAGACAGAACAGCTACCTCCGGTAAGACAAGGGATGGTGGTCTGTGTGTATTTGTCAATAACAGCTGGTGCGCGAAATCTAATATTAAAGAAGTCCCAAGGTTTTGCTCACCTGAGGTAGAGTATCTCATGATAAGCTGTAGACCACACTATTTAACAAGAGAGTTTTCATCTATATTTTTCGTAGCTGTCTATTTACCACCACAAAGTGATGCTGGCACTAAGACCGCACTCAACAAGAAGTATCAGGCCATATGCAAATAAGAAAATGCTAATCCAGAGGCGGCGCTCCTTGTGGCTGGGGACTTTAATGCAGGAAAACTTAAATCCGTTTTACCAAATTTCTATCAGCATGTCACGTGCAATCAGAGGGGGAAAAAACTAGACCACCAGTTCTCAACACACACAGAGACGCTTACAAAGCTCTCCCTCGCCCTCCATTTGGAAAATCTGACCATAATTCTATCCTCCTGATTCCTGCTTACAAGCAAAAACTAAAGCAGGAAGTACCAGTGACTCGCTCAATACGGAAACAACAGGACTTTTTTGCTAGCACAGACTGGAATATGTTCCGGGATTCATCCGATGGCATTGAGGACTATTCCACATCAGTCACCAGATTCATCAATAAGTGCATCAATGACGTCGACCCCACAGTGACTGTACGTACATACCCCAACCAGAAGCCATGGATTACAGGCAACATCCGCACTGAGCTAAAGGGACTATAATCCGGATGCTTATAAGAAATCCTGCTATGCCCTCTGACAAACCATCAAACAAGCAAAGCTTCAACACAGGACTAAGATTGAATCCTACTACACCGGCTCTGATGCTCGTTGGATGCGGCAGGGCTTGCAAACTATTACGGACTACAAAGGGAAGCCCAGCCGCGAGCTGCTCCGTGACACGAGCCTACCAGACGAGCTAAATTACTTCTATACGCTCTTCGAGGCAAGCAACACTAAAGCATGCATGAGAACACCAGCTGTTCCAGACGACTGTGTGATCACGCTCTCCAATGTGAGTAACATTCACAAGGCCACAGGGCCAGAAGGATTACCAGGACATGTACTCAGAGCATGCGCTGACCAACTGGCAAGGGTCTTCACTGACATTTTCAAACTGTCCCTGACAGAGTCTGTAATACCTGCATGTTTCAAGCAGACCACCATAGTCCCTGTGTCCAAGAACACCAAGGTAACCTGCCTAATTGACTCCTGACCCATAGCACTCACGTTCGTAGCCATGAAGTGCTTTGAAAGGCTGGTAATGGCTCACATCAACACCGTCATCTTAGAAACCCTAGACCCACTCCAATTCGCATACCGCCCCAACAGATCCACAGATGACGCCAGCTCTATTGCACATCACACTGCCCTTTTCTACCTGGACAAAAGGAACACCTACGTGAAATGTTGTTCATTGACTACAGCTCAGAGTTCAACACCATAGTGCTCTCAAAGCTCATCAATAAGCTAAGGACCCTGGGACTAAACACCTCCCTCTGCAACTGGATCCTGGACTTCCTGTCGGGCCGCCCCCAGGTGGTAAGGGTAGGCAACAACACATCTGCCACACTGATCCTCAACACCGGGGCCCCTCAGGGGTCTGTGCTTAGTCCCCTCCTGTACTCTCTGTTCACACACGACTTCCCCAGAAGACTGAAAAGATTTGGCATGGGTCCTCTGATTCTCACCCCTTGGTATGACAACTGCTCTGCATCCGACCGCAAGGCACTACATAGGGTATTGAGTACGGCCCAGTGCATCACTGAGGCCAAAGCTTACAGACATCCAGGACCTCTATACCAGACGGTGTCAGAGGAAGGCCCTAAAAATGGCCAAAGACTCCAGCTACCCAAGTCATAGACTGTTCTCTCTGCTACCACACGGCAAGCGGTACCAGAGTGCCAAGTCTAGGTCCAAAAGGCTCCTTAACAGCTTCTACCCCCAAGCCATAAGACTGCTGAACAATTAATCAAATGCCCACCCGGACTATTTACATTGAACCCCCCTCTTTTTTTACGCTGCTGCTACTCGCTGTTTATTATCGCTGCATAGTCACTTTACCCCTACCTACATGTAGAAATTACCTCAATTACCTCGTCTAACCTGTACCCCCGCACATTGACTAAGCTCCGGTACCCCCTGTATATAGCCTCGTTATTGTTATTTTATTGTGTAACTTTTTAAAACTTTTTCTTAACTCTTATTTTTCTTAAAACTGCACTGTTGGTTAAAGGCTTGTAAGTAAGCATTTCACGGTAAGGTCTGCACCTGTTGTATTCGGCACATGTCAGAAATATAATTTGATTTGATTTGAGATGGAGATAGAGAGGGAGATGAAAATCTAGAAATAGAGAGATTAGAAATAGAACAAACCACAGATTGGATTTCAGGTTTCAACTGTTTAGCACATTCCAGAAAAATCCTCAAATACTTGTCAGGCCAAATCTCTCTCTCCTTCTTTTCCTTTCTCTCTTTTGGTTCTTATCTCTCGCTTCATCTCGAGTCTCTCCTCCTCTCTCTCACGCTCCCTCATTCCTTCTCTTTATCAGTCTCAACTGTGTTTTTTCTTTCTCTCTCTTTACTTCTCTCTCTGTCTTTCCTCTGACTGAAGTGACTAACAGTAACACGCTAGATTTAAGGTGCTTCAGATTGACCGTTCTCAAGCAGTCCAGCCAAAACAAATGCAATTATGTTTCTCCCTTTGATTTCACAAGGAAAAACTATATCTGTTATATGTCAAGAACTAGCATTTCTTCCACGGCGTCACAGGCCATTTAAAAGCCTTGAAATTATAACAGTGTTTTTTTCCTCTTCTCCTTCCTCTCCCTTTCCAGCTCTCTGAATTCTGACCAGATTGACTTTTGCTGACTCTATCTGACAATATTAGAGGAAATATTAGGCCTCATTCTCTTACTTTGATAGACTGGTGTAATACATGACAAGAATTTGCAGTGGTCTACTCTACATTACTAACTAGTGGAAATTATCCAATGGATTATGATCATTTCCTGGTTAGAAAAAGTGAAGGCACAATAACATAAGCTTGCTTCCCCTATTTTGATAGTGGGCGAGCAGGCACTTGGTTTGCTCTATTACTCAGGTGTCAATTGTTTAAGCTAATGTACGTAGCTAGCTAGTGCTGTAGACTCCAGCATATTCCATGTATCTCCATCTATTCTCTCGGATTAATACCAGTGCTACAGACAGGATTGGGACTGATTCAAATATGCTCCATTCATTCATTTAGTATAATAACAGGTATGTAATTACATCCCAATTACATTGTTTTCATGTGTTGGAGGTTGTTATGTTACTAAATTCAAATATTAGCTCAATATTTGCTATCGTGTCAGACAGTCAGGGAAGGCCTATTGATAGGTTGCCAATGACGACAAGCCATACAGCAGACAACAAAAACAATACTAGGGTATCATAGTGATAAAAAAAAAGATATATTTGTCTTACAGTTTCTTTAATCTGACTTTTCTGTTGTTTCCATTGCAACAGGCACACTCAATCAAGCAGATACAGTACATGTTTTTTTATGATTTTAAGAGTATTTGGACCCAGGTCTGGTCTGCAGAGCTCTCTGAGCAGCGAGGCTGTGAAGCGGCTGTGGGTTCCAGTTCAGTATGTTTCAGAGCAGGGCAGCCAGTGTCCAGATGCTATTCAATCCCCCCAATGTCCCATAAAAAACATGTTTGTGTGAGGCCTCCTGCAGCCTCGGAGCAGAGCGGAGGGTGTGGTCGCACGCGTCGTCTACCCAGAATCCCCCGAGACCCCGACCCGGCCAGAATACAATAGAGTCGAGTACATCCAATCGGAGCAGGCACACTTCCAACCTCCTTTGCCTAAAACATCTAAAACTCGGATTTTTTAAAACAAAAACGGTGCCAAAGAAACTATAAATTGTCAATAAATCATAGTGGAACCTTTAATTATTTGTATTTTCTTTTGGGGCTTTTTTCTCCTGCTTTGCTAAGGAACCGAAAGTCATGCAGTCGACTTTGCTGCTACCTTTCTGTTATACTGAAGTGATGGTTTCTGGTGTTGTGCTGAAGGTCCAAAAACACTAGCTCACTTAACATCACGGTGGGTAATAGAGGTTGAACACAGTGAAGAAAAACCTGAAACAAAACAAGCAAAAACGAACTGACAAATGAGACAGAGAATAGAGTACACCTGCTTAGAGAGGATGGGTATGTTTTATCACAACCAGCTGCTGCTGTTGTTAGCAACACACAACAATAAACACACCGCACCGGCCCGTGGTGCACAAACCAAAGGCTGCGCTAGATTAGTAGACAAAAAAAACACACACTCACGCACACGCAGTCAATGAGCTCAGCCTATTCCCCCTTTGGCTCCTGACAGCCAGACGAAAGAGAAGCGAGAAACACATCTCAGATGGGACGGACACAATCACAGACACCCCACTGATGCCAGAGGTCAACTGACCAATAGAGAGCTGGACAGCCCAATGATCACCCAATTATGTGACCCTGGTGACTGGAGAATGCCAATCAGTGAGCTATGACTCAGGAGTTACAGTATTAGCTTCTGTCCCAAATGGCACACTATTCTCTACATAGTGCACTACTTTCGACCAAAGCCCTTTGGGCTCTGGTCAAAAGTAGTGCACTACATATGGAAAAGGGTGCTATTTGGGAAGCATCCATATAGATGAGTAACTCTGACTGTTCCCGTCTCGAAGAGGGAAGAAACCGTTCAGACCACAACCAATCTTTCAGCACAACTTACTGGATAGGAAACATTATGGGACAACTTAACTCTCAGTTACTTTACAATAAGGTGAATGTGCAGACAATAGGAGTTCTTGCACAGATAAAAATGTACCAAATACGTTATCCAGTCATGATTGTTGCAACCGAGCTGTAAAAATATCTTCCTCTACCCATACCTAAAAAAAGAAATATGGACCCTACCTTTCTTCTCAAACAACAAACACACAACAGAGAGGAAAGAGAGTAAGGCAGACAAACACACAGACAAACTGTACAGACATGCTGTATAGACTGTCACTAGTGACACGGTGGAGGGCTTGGCTTTTTCCTATTCTTTTCCTGGTGGTTTTAAATGGTCTGTTCTTTTTTTATAATGTCAAGGGGAGTCTGTGAATGAAGTTAGGGATGTCTTGGCACTCCTCTCGCCATCCCTCCTTCCTTCCTTCTCTCCCTGGGGCAACGATCTCTGGGGCAACGATCCACTCCGAGGCTGGGGATCCATGGGCCCTTACTGGCACTGGCCTGGCCTGCCAGGACCCAGGGGCACACTGAGCCAGTTACACTCCGACATAGAGAAAAAGAGACAGAACTTATGGAAAATTAGCCGTCACTGCCTACTTTGCTTACAATGCCCTGGCTTTAAGTTCATAACTTTAACATTGTAAAAAGTAAGTTCAATGGCAGAGTCATGTCTTAAGTGTAGAACTAATAATGACTCAATAACACATGCTTTCTGGGAATCCTATGAAGTCCACAAGTTGTGGGTGGAGCTAGAAAGTTGGCTGTCAGAAGTATTACAATGTAAACGCACGTTTAATCCGTCTGTCTGCATATTTCAAGATATGGCATATGGGGGTGTAATGGGATACCCGATGGGTTGGACGATTCTCTTATCACTCATCTTGAAAAACCTAAACTAAAAACCTTGGAAATCAAGTTTCATTAACACAATGGAAAATATTGAAAGTGCGTCGGCAACGGAGAGAAACAAAATGGTGCAGTTTCAGGCCATATGGCAGAAAGGGATGCAGGCGCTGGAGATGGGGGTGACTGCCTGTGGGTCTGGGTAAGTTTGATGTAGTAGATGTTTCTATAATGTTGTCCTTTGTATGTGTATGTTTTGTATTGTTTATAAAAGATACAATTAAATCTTTAAAAAAAAAAATATATTATTAAGGAAGTTCACAAAACCAGTGAGTAAGGCCAAAATAGGTATTCAAAAAATATGGCATTCTATTGTTTTATATTTTGCATAAACTTTTATACTCCAGTGAGATACAGTACATTAATCCAAACTAGCAGGCAATATTACAGAGTATTAGCATTCAAACCAGACCATTTCACCTTTCAAGGGATCCATCCCAAATAGCACCCTATTCCCTACATAGTGCACTACTTTTGACCAAAGCCCTGTGGGCCCTGATCAAAAGTACACACTAGGGTTCCTCAAGGTTTCTTTGGGAAGGGTGATGGTTCTATGTGGAACCACACTGACCCAAAGCCCTGTAATGGCTCTTTGCAGTTCAGTAAAGGGTTCTTTCCTCTTTTAGTGATAATTCAAATGTAGAGGCGGCGGCTCAATATAATATTTTGGGGCGTGGTTTTCTCACAGCTCTTTTTGTGTAACAGTAAGTGAGTGTGTCATTCCAGTTGATCTAATCTGTCGGGTTCTGCTATTATAGGATTATGGCCAGCGATGATGTTTTGTGAAAAACGTCTGTATGGCCTTTGGTCAATTGAGAACGGTTGACTAAGTCAACCGTTGCTGTTGCAGCGCTAGCACAGCCCGTTGCAACACCCGTTGCAGCGCTAGCACACCTGATTCAACTTGTTAATAAACACAATAATAAAACCAATGGAAATTTTACAGTATAATATGGCTATTCAAATCAGAATTTAAAAAACTGTTTGGTTCTACAAAGAACCATAAAAAAACAATTCAATATAGCACCAAAAAGGGTGGTAAACATAGCGGAACCATTTTTTGGTGCTAAATACAACCTTTTTTAATGGTTCTTTAGAGCATACAGGTTCATTTAGAACCTTATGAGGAGGATTTTTTATAGAACCTTCAAAAAAAGGTTCCATATACAGTGAGGGAAAAAAGTATTTGATCCCCTGCTGATTTTGTACGTTTGCCCACTGACAAAGAAATGATCAGTCTATAATTTTAATGGTAGGTTTATTTGAACAGTGAGAGACAGAATAACAACAACAAAAAATCCAGAAAAACGCATGTCAAAAATGTTATAAATTGATTTGCATTTTAATGAGGGAAATAAGTATTTGACCCCTCTGCAAAACATGACTTAGTACTTGGTGGCAAAACCCTTGTTGGCAATCACAGAGGTCAGACATTTCTTGTAGTTGGCCACCAGGTTTGCACACATCTCAGGAGGGATTTCGTCCCACTCCTCTTTGCAGATCTTCTCCAAGTCATTAAGGTTTCGAGGCTGACGTTTGGCAACTCGAACCTTCAGCTCCCTCCACAGATTTTCTATGGGATTAAGGTCTGGAGACTGGCTAGGCCACTCCAGGACCTTAATGTGCTTCTTCTTGAGCGACTCCTTTGTTGCCTTGGCCGTGTGTTTTGGGTCATTGTCATGCTGGAATACCCATCCACGACTCATTTTTAATGCCCTGGCTGAGGGAAGGAGGTTCTCACACAAGATTTGGCGGTACATGGCCCCGTCCATCGTCCCTTTGATGCGGTGAAGTTGTCCTGTCCCCTTAGCAGAAAAACACCCCCAAAGCATAATGTTTCCACCTCCATGTTTGACGGTGGGGATGGTGTTCTTGGGGTCATAGGCAGCATTCCTCCTCCTCCAAACACGGCAAGTTGAGTTGATGCCAAAGAGCTCCATTTTGGTCTCATCTGACCACAACACTTTCACCCAGTTGTCCTCTGAATCATTCAGATGTTCATTGGCAAACTTCAGATGAGCATGTATATGTGCTTTCTTGAGCAGGGGGACCTTGCGGGCACTGCAGGATTTCAGTCCTTCACGGCGTAGTGTGTTACCAATTGTTTTCTTGGTGACTATGGTCCCAGCTGCCTTGAGATCATTGACAAGGTCCTCCCGTGTAGTTCTGGGCTGATTCCTCACCGTTCTCATGATCATTGCAACTCCACGAGGTGAGATCTTGCATGGAGCCCCAGGCCGAGGGAGATTGACAGTTCTTTTGTGTTTCTTCCATTTGCGAATAATCGCACCAACTGCTGTCACCTTCTCACCAAGCTGCTTGGCGATGGTCTTGTAGCCCATTCCAGCCTTGTGTAGGTCTACAATCTTGTCCCTGACATCCTTGGAGAGCTCTTTGGTCTTGGCCATGGTGGAGAGTTTGGAATCTGATTGATTGATTGATTCTGTGGACAGGTGTCTTTTATAGAGGTAACAAACTGAGATTAGGAGCACTCCCTTTAAGAGTGTGCTCCTAATCTCAGCTCGTTACCTGTATAAAAACACCTGGGAGCCAGAAATCTTTCTGATTGAGAGGGGGTCAAATACTTATTTCCCTCATTATAATGCAAATAAATGTATAATATTTTTGACATGCGTTTTTCTGGATTTTTGTTGTTGTTATTCTGTCTCTCACTGTTCAAATAAACCTACCATTAAAATTATAGACTGATCATTTCTTTGTCAGTGGGCAAACGTACAAAATCAGCAGGGGATCAAATACTTTTTTCCCTCACTGTAGCACCAAAAAGGGTTACATTATGGTTACAAGCCAAATAAACCTTATTTGGCACAATTTAGAACCATTTGTTTTTAGTGTGTAGTGCACTATATAGGGAATAATCTGCTGCATGGGATGCACTCTAGGTTTCAGATTTTCAGCCCATAAATCTATCACGGCTGCAGCATGTAGCTGAGTTGAATAATCCTCTGGTAAGTCGTAAATTTATGGCCACAGAGGAGCCATTGTACTGGGAGGAATGGTATGTGTCCCAAATGGCACCCAATTTTCTATTTTACGAACTACTTTTGACCAGAGCCCATAGGACTTTGGTCAAAAGTAGTGCACTACATAGGGAATAGGATTCCATTTGGGGCACATACCTGGATTCAGGTCAGAAGTCACTGTAAACAATTCCTGCTAGTTTGTAAATGTTACATTATTGTCCTCTTTCTGGTAAGAACCACAGATCTTGCTGTAGGTAGGTGCATGCAATAACAGGTACCTATTAATAATCTAGTAGTAGTAGTAATAACATCCAGGCTATCTGAGTTTAGATATAATAGACATTAACAATCCCAGATCCAGCTAGATACATCAACTATAATATCAGAAATATGCTCCCTGTAGAACTGTTTTAAAACGGCTTGGTCTGTCCTTTTTCCACGACGTCTGCGAAGCAGATGACACGGACCACGACATTCTCAGACCACGATGCATCATTCAGTGATGGGGGGGGGGGGGAGATAAAAACATTCCCAAAATAGGAATCACACTTTGTCTTTGGAGATGAAGAAATACTAAGTGATTGGTGTGTTTAAACATGGCTGTGTCTCAGAGCGTCTGAGTGTTTACCAGTGGCTTAAACACTAGCTAATCAGAGTCACATCGCCAGCCAAATGAGAGGGTTAGAGAGAAGCGCCTTTCAATCAGAAAGTAAATACATTGTTAACTAAAGTGCTCCTTTTGTGTGGTGTGTGTGTGTGTGTGTGTGTGTGTGTGTGTGTGTGTGTGTGTGTGTGTGTGTGTGTGTGTGTGTGTGTGTGTGTGTGTGTGTGTGTGTGTGTGTGTGTGTGTGTGTGTGTGTGTGTGTGTGTGTGTGTGTGTGTGTGTGTGTGTGTGTGTGCTGCCAGGCAATGTGAACTAAAAGAGAAACGTCAACCATCATCATCAGAACCTTGGAAGATCAGAACCTCGGCAGGGATGAGCGTGACAGAGATTCATACATGTCTGCCTGCCGCAGATGGTTGGCACGGAAACGGTCATCACGACAGCGAGCTCCGCTCTTCCTGCTGTTAGAGATTGAGGTTAGATTTGTACACCAGCTCTATCGGAGCCATGTCTGATATCTGTGGATCAGTTCGTGCATACTTCAAAAACACTGACCGAACAACCACAGAGGAGTATGGGTCGCTGGGGACGTATGAATATGGTAACGATATCCCCCGATGACGTTGAACGAGCGGTTGAGGTGAGTCTCAGAACGGGCCTCATGGTTAAACTATCCAACAGATGCCTTATCATTATCCTCTGTTGGATTGAACAGGTACAGGCAAAACAACATGGTGCTCTGAACCACAGAGCTGGAGTTATTTCCGCTCCAAGTCTTTCTCAATAATCCTGGTCCTTTAAGACAAATAGAAGTTGTTTGCAGTACACAAAAAGCACAGGAAAAAAAAGAATATACACCAAACTCTTGTGTAAACACAATTTGCTTTGGATTTTTAAGTGTTTTCTTGGACTAAAATAGCCCATTCTGGAGTTAGAACACAAATGATATGTTTGCTGTGCACTCTCAGCATCATTACGTTGCAATTTCCTCACAGTGGGTTGAAACTCAAGGCCCTTACATAGTGTTTGTGTGTGTGTGTGGTACGTCCATGAGAGAGCCTTGACCGTTCAGACCACTCCTGGTCACACCTTCTCCTCTGTCATTAAAAAGATTCCGCAGCCGTCCCATGAGAACACTACTGTGGACAATTGTTTGAGGCATGAGGCTGTTCTTTTATTTTTTTTAAATAGAACCAATTTGTGTTTTGTGTGGACTCGGGGTGAGTGAGTCAGTTAACCCAGCTGTATTTTGTGATCTGCTGATTGTTGGGTTCTGCTGCCTGCGTGTTTTTGGGCGCTCCTCAAACCTTGACGCTGATGACTTAAAAACGATCATTTTGAGAAATGCCTCACATTAATCTCCACTCCTGACGTCTATGTTAGGAGTTTCACTATAAACAGAGCCTGGGTGATGGTTGTCAGTTCACACTTTACTTCTCTATGCAACCGATTGTTCCAGTCTGAATGAACCAGGCTCGTTCTGTTCTCTTCTGTTCTGTTAGCATCACATCCAGTTTCTGTCTGGTTGGTGGCGGCTAACATTTATCTCATAAATATAAAACCAGCCCAACCGAACCGAACCCAGCCCTCCTTTTCTTTCCATGTACTTATCCACACACACACCCTTCTTACACCCACAACATCAAGCCAAGATAAAGATCGGCATCTAGCCAGGATTCCACTTCTGTCTGTCACCATGAGCACTACCCACCACGCCCACAGAGATACAATGATGCTAACACCTACATCACAGTAGATTCTCTTCTCTACACTACAGCAGGCCCTGCTTTTTGGAAAGGACCTGATTTACTTCACTTCTTAACATCGCATTATGAATGTTCTAGAAGAGATGGTTTAGTCTGTGTGGAAAAGGCTGTATTCTACCGGACACATCAGCACTTACTCACTCATTCCAGCCTTTCAACTGAAAACCACTGACTGATGGACAGAGATAAAGAGAGAAAGGTCAGTGCCAGGGATGGGATCCCCCCTTTTCTACTTATTCTAAAAGTTAAGATCTTTCACGCACACACACAAGACCTTAGTGAGTCTTGGCTGCTGGGTTGTTCTTTTGGAACAGCCTCTGTCCTCCTCCCTCCCTCCATCCCTCCTCATCCCTCCTTTATTATTACGAAAGGGTGGAAAGAAGGATCCGTGGCCAGTCCTCCCGTCCCTGCCTGCACTAGCTGGATTCCTAAAATGAGTCTCATCTACTGCAAGTGGAATCCACATCCATCAATGTCACACAGAGGCTTATTGTCCCCCTACAGACCCAGTAAAGTATTGTATTCTCAGCTCGCTGTGGCCGCCTAACGCTAGTGTCATCTAAATGACATATTCTCCCATCACTCCACGAATGCTACGTTCAGTGACATTTCTCTTTTCTAAAATCGAATGTTTCCGACTTTCCACCCGTTCAACGGAATTGTACTGCTGCTGTATAAAGCATTACAGTACTTTGCTTATTTTATAAACGAGCTGAGAGGAATGGAGGATTCAAACTGCATATACAGTACTATAGCTCATTAGACGAGATGAAAAGCTGACCAGCTCCACTGATAATGTTCAAGACCTTTTCTTTTTCTTTCCTGATATAACCGAAACCGTGTGAAACAGTAAACATTACAGATGGTGGACACACTCTCTCTGTCATCATTCTAAAGCACCTCCCGTGTCGGGCTGGTAGCTAAGCTACTAAACTACTAACCCTTTCCATTTAGGGAGATGGGATTTATAAGTGCCTTTTAAACAGATTTTTAAACAGCGTACACACATAGACTACAGTACAATTCTCCTGGATTGAATAACTGTCTTGCATTGCTGTGACCTAATTCAACAAACCTCTATGAGTCCCCGGGGTCCTGTCAAACACTACTGTTTTCATTTAACATATTTTGTAATCGTTAAATGTTGCCTGCTAGCATTTGTAACAAGTCACTTTAATGCTATAAAATACAGGTGAGCTTGAATCTTAACGCGTTGTGTGTCCTGGAAACGTCTTGAGCAACCTATCTGTCTGAGAAAATGGGAGAATGGAAAAAGTGTGTTCTTCTCGAAATTACTGAGACGTTTTGGCCCTCTGAAATATCGCAAACACATAAAACATATTTATCACTATTTAGTAGTAAAATGCTGTCATGGTATTAAAACACAAACAATGCGAGTTTGAAATTGAAATGACACAATTAGGGAAATAGACAGTAATTTCCCATTTTATTCTTCTTGATCGATCCACTTATCTAATCTAAAACAGAACCTATAAAAGCTCATTTTTAGGAAACTTGGCTAAACAAACCAAGTGTTTAGTAAATAACAAAAAAGGCCACCATTACCTTAATGTGACCGAGTGAAAAAAAGTAAGTAAGCACAAATGAAGTAAAATGTTGGTGATTTATCATATGTGCTTAGTTGTACAGTACATTAGACCGAAGCAGAACAGAACCTGAGAAAATGTACCACTGTCAAACCTCTGAAAAATCTCTACCCCAGATCTCTGACTCTCCCCTTTCACAGAAACGTTGAGAATTATTTGCCGTATAATGATCTATATCATACCGGACAGGGCAAAATCTGGTAGTGAGCAAAAAGAAAAACATTCAGCTAGATTCATGCCATTTAATATGCCATTAAAGGGTAATTTGGCATGAAACCCCTGGCATGTGCATTGGAATTCTACTGCTCCTTGTTTTCAATAATATTACCAACAGGGTTTTACAGAGATCTTTTATTTTGTATCGTCAAGCAAAAAAAAAAAAAGGCTATTGGTTTTTCCACTAAGTGCGGGACAAAGTAAAAGTGCGTCCCAAATGGCACCCTATTATCTATGTAGTGCACTACTTTTGATCAGAGCCCATAGGGAATAGGCCAGGGTGTAGGGAATAGGGTGTCATTTGGAACGCTGTCAGAGTAAATCTACACTCACCATCTCCTGCCACGTTCGGCTGCTCTCTGAAGTCATAGATAAAACCCAGGGCTGATGCCAGACATCCACCAATTCTCCCATTAATGGACATTTATCCAATGGGATCCCAATCGGTGGGCACGGCACTTTGGCTTACGCGAATCAGAAGTGAAGCAGAGGTAGGGGCTTATAAGGAATGTGCCAGTGCCAGTGCCAAGAACTCAAGAGAGTTCATTCTCTCCATCTCCTACAGCCTAGGTTTGACGCACAAACACACCTACGGCCCGGGAAGCTCAGCTCGGGCCTGAAATTTCAGACACTCTGTAATTGTCAAAAAGCTGAGGAATTCTTTCACTACAAAAATATCTGGAATATTCAGACAGGGGAGAAAATCTCCAGAGGAAATTATGCAAACTGGAGCTTAACTTGAGGAGTTGTTTTGAATCCAAACAATAACAGCTATTTCTCTCTCTCACTCTCACTCACTCACTCACTAATGAAGAGGGGCTAGCAGGTGTTCGCGTGAAAATTCCCCTGAGACCAAGCCTCCAGGAACTTTCCGTGTGTCAGGATTCAAGTTCCCTTCTCTTCTCGCATGTAACAAAAGAGAAACCGTTCACAATCATGCCTGGCTGGCCAGCCCAGAATCCCAAGAGGGAGACGACATTATATTTACCATGGAGATAAAATAGTTACTTTCTATTAAAACATTATGCGGGCCAGGTAAATTATTCCTTCTTACTATTTCTTGTTAAATCGTTGGGTGGGAGGGAGGGTGGATTGGGGTGTCTGTGATGAAGCTTAAGCTAAGCCACTCTGTCTGTCGGTCCTTATCTCTCTCTCGGTCTATCTCGGTCTGCGTCTGGCTGGTGACTGACGTGCTCAGCAGGTGACTTAGTGAAAGACAGAGATGTTTCGGGTCAGGGAGTTAAGGATCTGATCGGGGCAGAAGATTGTAACAGTCGTGATCGGTGGACTGTTTCATTGGACAGCCTCCCTTATCCGGCTTATACATACACTTCAAACTCCTCTCCGTTCCTTCGCACAGAGATAACGCAAAACACGTTTAGCCCCCCCATCTCCCACTCCTCCACCTCAATCCGAATTCCCTACAGGCACTTTTTAATACTGAACTGTATACACAGAATAGTGAAAACATTATTATCAGTTATGACGTCTTCTTTGGAACAAAGGCCCAGTTGTTCTCGAACTAAAGAAGAACTGTCAGAACTCCATGCAGTGAGATTAGGTCTGATTGGTAACAGCACCTGCAAGCTGTGGCTGAAACGCCATGACACCATGAACCCTTCATAACACGCAGCACAAACAGCCGTTCTGATATCCAAGGCCAACCCACAGGCACCAAAACCAGGGGTTAAGGGACTGCACTGTGATAAATGCATATGCCAAGAGGAATACTCCCACGCACACTTGTTCGTTTATCCACCTCGCCACTGGTTTGTATTACTTCAGCTTGGGTTTTTGTTTTATTTGCACTGAGCCCCTGCTCACGATCACACGCGCTGGCACGCACACACACACACACACACACGTCTGCCCGGTTCTCTCTCTCTCATGCCAAACAGTAGTCAGTATGAGCATGTTACACATGGTCTTGTTGTGTCTCTGGTGTTAAACCCTAAAACCCAGTTAGAGGGGAGAGGGGGAGTTAGGGGGAATTCACAGTGTACTTGACATAAGGAGGCAAACCTAAGAGAGGGCGAGGCCAGGCTATCTCTGTTGGTGTGAACAGAACACATAGAGAGCGGTATATTAGACTTAGGTAAGGTCCCAAACTAAGTAGGGAATAGGGTGCAATTTGCAACATAGACTTAAAGTAACCGTCCAGTGAAAATCTCACTTTTAAAAGTGAATATTCTGTTACCCCATACCCAACATACTAAAAGGCACTCCCACATCAGAGCTATCAGTTTGCAGGTGCATGGTGAACAGAGAGATACCTTAGAATAAAATCATATCCTACAGCTACCTAGGAGGTCCATTAGAGTAGCCACAAGTACCTTATTAACTTTCACACGTCTGAAATGAAAGAAGAGTGTGAGAACAGGTGATCTCTTGTGATTGCATGGGATCATATGTGAAGTTGTGATAACGTGACAAAATGTGAAAGCAACGTGATAACATGAAACTACACATGAAAAAATAAATGTGACATGGGGATGCAAAATTTCAACATGTGATACCATGAAACCACAAAATTGAGGATGTGTGAAAACATGATCTCATGTGAAGTAAATGTGACAACATGGGGATGCAAAAGTTTTTCACTTGTGAAAATGCAACCCAACACGTGAGAGTTCGATTTTCACATGTGAAAGTTTTAGCACAACATGTGAAAACAGCTATTTCACATGTAAAAATACCACAAATGGTTTATGGGTTTTCTTAATCAATGACAATATGATTACATATGACATTATCACTTACTATTAGCTTTTCAATATGACCCCACCTAGGATGTGAAGTCTGTCGAGGTTCTCTAAACATTCATTACCTATAATACATCTCTGCTCTTAGCAAAATAGTACCATCTGCACCGCTGTTTTATTAACAGTTAATCTGACTATTCTCTCATTATTGATTTAATTGACTTATTTCAACAATTTGAAGGTTTTCTGTATAGTTGTTTATTGTTGACGAGGCATATTAATATGTTTTAATGTTACTCCTGAATCACCGTGATAAATGGAATCGTTTTTCTTTGAGTGTATTTTTTAACAAAGCTGAGATTTACTTTACTTGAGTCTAAAGTGTAGGAATACAGGTGAAATCGGTCATGGTGGCGTAGCAGGAAGATCAGAGTGCCGTGAACCAAAAGGTGGTGAGTTCAAAACCCAGGTGAGGACATGTTGAAAAATACTTACTCTATAAATAAACATTCACAATGTAATCATGTATGTTAAAAACGCTGTGACAGCGTGATGTTCCGGGGACATCTGTATGTTAAAACCACTGTTTGTGTGTGCATACTAATGACTCATTTTTGTTTGCAGGGCATCACCTGGGAAATCTCAAGTGTGAAAAATATTCACGTGTGAAAAATGTAACCCACGTGAAAGGTTATATGACATACCATCACGTGGAGTGTTCCTCAAAACACATAGTTTCACATGTGCAAAAAATGAAATCATATTGTTTTTCTATAAGGGGAAAACCAGAACCAGGCTGTTGAAACAAGACAACAGGGAGTGGAACAGCAATGGAACACCGTCACGGCGCCCAAGAACGTCTTCCTCACAACGAACGGGCCAGATGGGCCTGAGGGCAGGGGAATTAAAACCAAAATGTGCGGATGGGGACAGAAAAAGAGAAAAAGAGAGAGGCAGCAGCTAAATATTAAGGAAAGAATGTGAGAAGGAATGTAGGATTCTTACCAGCTCGATAAACAAAGTTTGCCTCGGTTTCTGAGGACGACGGGGAGAGGAGATCGTCGTCATACTCGTTGGAGCTGAAGGATCCCGAGTGGTTCCTCTTCCTGGCGTCCATGACGCCGTTGGCCACCATCACGTGTCTCAGCGAGTCGTTAAGGTACCGGTGAAGCAAGCTGCTCTTGTACTTAGGAGGCGGAGTCACGTAGTCCTCGGCCAATGAGGCGGCGTCAGCGGCTCGGAGCCCCGTCCCCATCATGGTGGCACCCTCTTTCTTGATGACGCTCTGGTACATGGGCTTGCTGAACTCGCCACCGCTCGTCTGCATACGCTGAGGGTTGTCCCCGTCTGCAACACCAGGGGGCGCCACCAGGGAGAATCCAGACAGCGAAGAGCGAAATCAATGAAAAACACATTTAGTTCCTCTGTCTGTACGCCCTCCAGTTGGCAGGGCTTCAACCAGCTACAGTGAAGACCTCAGCCGTCAGCTTAAGACCAAGGCATTACCAAACCATGACGGATGGTAGATCATTTCCTCTCTATCAAAAGCACATTGCTGTTATCCTTTTCAGAAATAAATAATTTCCAGGGAGCTCTTTGCAGCCGAGATTGAATTAAAATATTGGCCCCCACCTGATGAAAAAAAATACAGAAAATATAACATGGTGCTGAAAAACAGATCCCCTCTCGGGATGGGGGAAATCAAGAGAGCGCCACTGAAAATGATTTGGGCAGGTCTGAGTTTTGATTCAGTCTGGGTAAAATTATAATTATAGCTTATATCAGAAACACATGAACATATTTCCTTCCCCTGCTTCCCGAGGTAGATGTTTCAGGTGTATAGTCCAGGTGTACATCGTACATCTGAAAAGGATGTTGAAATCCTCAGGTTCCTTTTTTTAAGCCTGAGACATCTCTTTCATGGACATAAACCTGAGCTACAGGTGACCTTTAACCTCCCTCAGTCTGACCCCTTCCTGTTGAGGCGTTGCCACGGCAACCCCGCTGACACTGAGGTGACGTGTCCAACAGTGAGGTCCTGACAGTGAGACTGAGTGGTTACAGGGTCACTGTAACGTCTCCTCAGTCACATCACTAACTCCTGGAGCAACAGTACGTGCATCCCAAATGGCTATATAGTGCACTACTTTTGACCAGAGCCCTATATAAACAATTTATTACAACGCCATGCAAACTGAAGACTGCAAAATAAAGACATTCCACCCTGCCCACACTGTGTGTCTCTCCTCCTCAACAAACCTAATTAGGGCTTAAAAGACTGAGTGACACCACAGTACAGTGCATGGGTGTTCTTCTGGGTCACAGAAAAGAGCTGGAGAGAGAGAGAGAGAGAGCGAGAGAGAGAGCGAGAGAGAGAGAGCAATAAATACACGTATGACAGAGCCTCTCATTACCAATTGCAGGCTGGGATCTGAAGGGGAAGCTAGTCTTCAGCCCTGCTAGTGCCGTAGGGTGTCTTAATGACAGTGTGTCACAGCTTCTGAGCGTCAGCGTCTTTCTACCAGGACACGCGGCGTGCGTCCCAAATGAGATGGGCCCTGGTCAAAAGTAGCGCACTGCATAGGGAATAGGGTGCAATTTGAGACACAGCCACAGACAGGCCATTTATAAATGCCAGTGCATGTCCCTGCATAACGGGATCCTACTTCGGCGCTGGAGCTGTCGGATACGAGGCAGTAGTAAGGAGGATGGAAATGGTTGTGTTTGGCTGAGCTCGTTTTCCCAGGTAGAGACATGATATGAGATATGTGATAAGTGGGCACTGACATTGAGGGTTATATCTTCACGAGATAGACATACGATGTTGTAATATGACAGGTTGGCGGCGAGGAGAGCGTTAGCCTACCTTCTGAGCAGGTATCATCGCTGCTGACACTCAGTCTCTCTGCGTTTCCCTGGACATATTTGTTGTAGAGTTTGATGCGCAGCGCCCAGCTCAGATCTGGCTGTCTCACTGTGTTCTTCAGCCTCCGCCTGGCGTTGGCAAACCAGTTAGACACCTGAGGGAGGCAGGGAGGGAGGGAGGGAGGGAGGGAGGGAGGGAGGGAGGGAGGGAGGGAGGGAGGGAGGGAGGGAGGGAGAGCAAGCGAGAGTGCAAAAGTAAGAGAGAAAGTGAGACAAAAAACAGAGAGAGAGAGAGAGGGAGAGAGGAGAAAGAGAGGAACCGAGACAGACAGAGAAACAAAGAGAGAGAGCAAAGTACAAGGAGAGTTAGAGAGAGCGCGCGAGAGAGAGAAGAACAGAGAGAAAAGGGAAGAAAAATAGAAATCGCTGTTATTGTTTGGATTCAAAACACCTCCACATCCATGACAAAACAAAGACTATCCTGTAGGAAAATGTCTGCTGTCCCTCCCTCCCTCCGGCAGGCCTTACCCCGGGTACGAGAGAGGCGGAGAGACAGAGTCGGGTTGCAACACGGCAGACCCCGATACCCATAATACCGCAGAAGCAGAAGTCTCTGAGACATCCCAGACACGCAGGGGAAATGGATCGAGAGAATCAGCAAGAAAACACTGCAACATTCATCTAGTCTAGTCCTCTATAGTCCTCTAGTCCATATCAAAGGCTTTCAAAATGTCATTCACAACCATTTAACACCCCTAAACGCTAGACAGGCCCAGCAAATGTAACGATTCATGAAGTTATTTCCAACCCAACATACCCAGTCATATGTGCTTATTCTGGATTCCACCAAACTCTTTCTAATAAGACTTTTTTGAATGCAATAAAATGATACTCAACCCTGCCTTCTTCATTCCACAAGAACCAGAGACCATTACAAGTTCTACTGGAATAACTTTTCATGCTCAATACACTTCAAGCGACTTATGAAAGAGTTGGACCGGCAGTATGCTAGAGTACTTATTTTCGGATCTTTCCTATGTTTCAGTATCATGTTTCTCGTTAACTAATAAAGTCCCACGTCCCTTTGTCTCTGGCCGAGGACACGTCACACCAGGGGCCTAAGCTGAAGCATCCACATGTGGCTTGGAGAGGGCTGAGAGAGACTGAGAGAGCACTTAGAGAGTAGAGAGGTCTGAAGCGGCTTGCTAATGAGACTGCAAGAAAAGATGTCTGTCACTAAGACTGAGACTGGGGGAGGATGGATGGGTGGATCGCTTGGGCTTGCGTCCCAAATAGCACCCTATTCCCCTATATAGTGCACTACTTTTGACCAGGGCCCATTAGGCTCTTGTCAGAAGTAATGCAGTATGTAGGGATAAGGGGGCCTTTTTGGACGCACCCACAGTCACAGTGCCGGGGTTCCCACCACAGACATCAAACACAGTGTTATGCCACCACATGGTGCATCACCTTGTTCCTGGTTCCTGTCCTGTGGCATACAGACAGGTCACAGACAGAGTGAATATAGCATGACCTTTCACCCCCCCCCCGTATGGGGTGTGTGGTGAGGTGGGCCTGTGTGTGTGTGTGTGTGTGTGTGTGTGTGTGTGTGTGTGTGTGTGTGTGTGTGTGTGTGTGTGTGTGTGTGTGTGTGTGTGTGTGTGTGTGTGTGTGTGTGTGTGTGTGTGTGTGTGTGTGTTGTGTGTGTGTGTGTGTGTGTGTGTTCCATGCAAAGCATTCTTCTGTGATGTGCTCACACTCCGAAAACAAATGGCTTCATTAGAACCAAAATTAAAAACAGATTAGGCAACTGACGCAGACAGACCTCTCTCTCTACCTTCCCATCTCTCTCTCTCTCTCTCTACCTTCCCATCTCCCTCTCTCTCTCTCTACCTTCCCATCTCCTCTCTCTCTCTCTCTACCTTCCCATCTCTCTCTCTCTCTCTCTACCTTCCCACCTCTCCCTCTCTCTACCTTCCCATCTCTCTCTCTCTCTCTCTCTACCTTCCCACCCTCTCTCTCTCTCTACCTTCCCACCCTCTCTCTCTCTCTCTCCCTCTCTCTCTCCCTCTCCTACGTTCCCACTCTCCTCTCTCTCTACCTTCCCATCTCCTCTCTCTCCTCCTCTCTCTCTCTCTCTCTCTACCTTCCCATCTCTCTCTCTCTACCTTCCCATCTCTCTCTCTCTCTCTCTCTCTCTCTCTCTACCTTCCCATCTCTCTCTCTCTACCTTCCCATCTCTCTCTCTCTCTCTCACCTCTCCCATCTCCCTCTCTCTACCTTCCCATCTCTCTCTCTCTCTCTCTCTACCTTCCCATCTCTCTCTCTCTACCTTCCCATCTCTCTCTCTCTCTCTCTACCTTCCACTCTCTCTCTCTACCTTCCCATCTCTCTCTCTCTCTCTCTCTACCTTCCCATCTCTCTCTCTCTACCTTCCCATCTCTCTCTCTCTCTCTCTCTACCTTCCCATCTCCCTCTCTCTCTACCTTCCCATCTCTCTCTCTCTCTCTCCCATCCTCTCTCTCTACCTTCCATCCCTCTCTCTCTACCTTCCCATCTCTCTCTCTCTCTCTCTCTACCTTCCCATCTCTCTCTCTCTACCTTCCCATCTCTCTCTCTCTCTACCTTCCCATCTCTCTCTCTCTACCTTCCCACTCTCTCTCTCTCTCTCTCTCTCTCTCTCTCTACCTTCCCATCTCTCTCTCTCGCTCTGTCTCTCTCTCTCTCTCTCTACCTTCCCATCTCTCTCTCTCTCTCCTCTCTCTCTCTCTCTCTCTCTCTCTCTACCTTCCCATCTCTCTCTCTCTCTCTCTCTCTCTACCTTCCCATCTCCCTCTCTCTCTCTCTACCTTCCCATCTCTATCTCTCTCTCCCTCTCTCTCATATTAATGACATTGTGTTATGTCCAGATGACATAGCAGCATAGTCCCATGTCAGACAGAAGATACTGTAGGGAGGAGCTCAGCTCAACGTCTGACAGTTGTAGCCTACTGTTGCTGCTCTGTCTGTCTGTCTGTCTGTCTGTCTGTCTGTCTGTCTGTCTGTCTGTCTGTCTGTCTGTCTGTCTGTCTGTCTGTCTGTCTGTCTGTCTGTCTCTCTCTCTCTCTCTCTCTGTCTCTCTCGGTCTCTCTCTCGGTCTCTCTCTGTCTCTGTCTCTCTCTGTCTCTCTCTGTCTCTCTCTGTCTCTCTCTCTCGGTCTCTCTCTCTCGGTCTCTCTCTGTCTCGGTCTCTCTCTGTCTCTCTCTCTCGGTCTCTCTCTGTCTCTCTCTCTCTCTGTCGCTTTCTCTGGGGTTTGTCACTTTATGATGAAAACCCAGTAATCTAGAGGAACACCATGCTCTATGACTCACAAAACTAAAAGGCCACCTAAGTACAAGCTGGCTATTTACAAAGACAAGTAGGCTATAACATGGAGGAGATGATGCCAAGGTCAATGTTGTCCATAATGAAAACCAGAAGGTTAAATACAGATGGAGAATTCATACAGAATGAATTCTGTGACAATTAAAATGTAGGTACACTAGAATGATGTAGGCTTCATTGTAATGAGGCCTTTTCACTATTATAATGATTTATCTATATACGTATTTTAATTTCAATGCAATATCATCTCAACAACAATCAGATTATAAATGACATTGTGGTTAAACGGTTCTTCTAATGGAACTTTCATGAAATATCTCAAATAAGAGAAAATAAATACCTGGACCAAGGTCATTTGAGAGCTGAGGGCTAGCAGGATTTTCTCTGTCTTAGTGGGGTATGGGTTGTCCCTGTGTTTGTAGAGCCACTGCTTCAGAGGCCGAGCCATGTCCTGTAGAGCCTGGCGCTTGTGTCGCACCTTCCCACCGTTCTGACGGCCCCTGCACGAGAGAGAGAGAGAGAGAGAGCAACAACTGTGTCACTCATTGCTCTAGAGAAAATAAGCCTAAAAATTGAATTGAGGCCCATGCACATACAAAAATGTAATTCTAAAACAAACCTACATAGAAAAAAAGATATTCTTGATGGGAATTTATGGGGAATAGTAGTACATACTTTTCAGATTTTGTTTTCATAACGTAGTTGTCAAGGTTGCAGACTGTAGGCCTATAAGAAATTGACATAATGAAACAATAGTGAATTTAGAGAAAATATTAAAACATTGCTATAATGAAAAATGTTGGTAACATGTGGAAATCATTTTTTCTCTTTCCATTTGTACAAAGTATTTTCCCTTTGTACAAAGCTGTTGACCAAGACCTGATCAGTGACACACAACTTTTACACTTGTTACTATTCAATACTAATTCCACAATATCATTACATTTAGTCTAGATCTAATTAAGGGCTTCATTCATTGTGCATACATGGACTACTTGAGGGATAATAGTTTTATAGAATATAACGTGTTTTGGAAGGCAATGGGACACTGATGCTATTGGTCAACACAAATGAATAACATTGAGCTTAGCTAAGCCGCCTGCACTTTAACGATGCCTATAGGTTGTTGAGAAGGTATGCACCCTGTGAAGCCAGGATGGACATGCATATGAGCAATATCAACATCCGTCAATGGCTGACAATGTACTGAAGGTCTTTATTCATTTATTGACTGCATATTTATTTTGACTTCAGATGTAAAGTTAATTTAAAAAAAAATTTAAACGTGTAAAGTGTGACTTTACAAGTTTGCCACTCAATGTTGTTTTTATTATTATTGTTAATAGCATTTTTGTTATGAATACTATTATTAATCATAATGAATATATGAAACATAAAAAGTTCCTCCAGTTTGTCATTTTTAGGTTCCTAGGATAACCTTCTTTTTTTAAATATAGGCCAAAATACTATTTGACTAATCAATTAAAGACATATCATTCAACTTTATTTGAAAAACAATGATAAAGGAAGAGGCTATCATTACCAACAATTTAATTTCATATACATCTTAATGCATTTGGGTGCAAACAAAACCTTTGGGGGAAAGAAAACCCTAAAAACAAGTGACGTGATCGAGTTCAGGGAAGAGTGGTGATGCGCTTTATCCCAGAAAATGGACAGAGAATATAGTTGTTTATTTACACACGACCAAATGTAATGGTATCTAACTAAAATGGATGTTCTAAGTGTGACTAAAGTGGATGTTCCGTTCATTTTATAACCTTACTTGAAGAAGAATGGCTATCCTGAGTCATGACACGTAAAATGACCGTTGGAAAGTAGACCTATGTAATTTTGTCACCAAAGTGTGCTATAATTAAGCTGGGGGCAGAGACGCGTTTTATTGGTTGCTTGTTTTCTCCCCAACGCACGAAAACGTCGCAATGAAACAAATAATAACATTCAATTTTACACCCACGGGAGATGTGCCTCAAAGTAGGACTAACTTTTATGCTCGGTGTGGTGCAGCAGTGCTGTCAAGTCTACTCACCAACACGCAATGGCGTGTTTCAACCAAGCACATTGAGCAATATGTATTTTGGTAACAGCAAATACTCAGACATTGATCATTAAAGGAATTCCAAATGAGATCAATTTGTTCCTGATACTTGTAATGTCCTGCCTATGTCTTTTAAACCTGTAGATGTCACTATGGCGCTGCGATATTCCTGCTTTGTCTTATTTCTCCGAAGCTTCACTGCAGATGTAACATATTTTCTCCTAACCTCAAGTCTGCCTAAAGTAAGGTTCATGTTCTACAAATATTTTCCTTGTAATCTAGATCTGTATGAACAACCTAAAGAACATTTGACTCCCCTCTACTGAATTTTTGGCGACACACACCTTGTATTTATTTTAATATTGTTAATTAGTAATGATATTCCCCTGGAAGCGGCACCTCACTGTCATTGTGTTATCCCTCCGTCTCTCCTTACACACAGAGGTACTGTAGTTCAATAACCCCAGCGCAGATGGACACCGTCGGTGTGTAGGATGTTTGATTGAATGGATTCGTGTTTCACACAGCATCGCGGTTTTTTTATTGAAGAAAAATATGTTATTTATTTAGGCAAATCCTTATTTACAATGACGGCCAATAAACAGCCTTGTTCAGGATTGACAGATTTTTAACTTGTCAGCTCGGGGATTCGATCTCCCAACCTGTCGGTTACTGGCCCAACGCTCTAACCACTAGGTTACCTGCCGTTCCATCCGATGCTGGTGCCCATCCACCCATATATGAGACTACTGTACTGTCTGTACATCAAATGCGCGTTGATTCCATTGTAACAGTACACCGGACAATCAGGAGTTCTGACATAATTCCTTTTTTACTCGCCGTCTTAAAAAAATGTAAATGCCAATATTGACTACTAGACCACAGAGTTGAAGCAAGTGCACATTTATATAGGCTATTAGAAACAGAATAAGACGTGTTTTAAACATGCCACTGAACACGGACGGCCTAGATATTCTTAATTCCATTCCTTACTTAGATGTGTGTGTATTGGGTATATGTTGTGAAACTGTTAGATATTACTTGCTAGATATTACTGCACTGTCGGAGCTAGATGCGCAAGCATTTCGCTACACCCGTGATAACATATGCTAAACATGTGTATGTGACCAATACAATTTGAGTTGATTGATTCATCTGTAGATTTTATGTGAATATCAACACTAAAATGCAAACCAGGTTGCAATAGTAAATATACATTTCCTGCAATTTCCCTAAAACAATAAGATCATATTGCACTGTTGGAAAAATGAAATATGCACGTAAAACCTCCTAATTTGGTTAAGATTTTGGCTGCATTCGGTGCAATGATATTGTCATATTTTCCTTAGATTTTTTAGACAACCTTTTGTCTGAATTTATAATTGAGATTATTGCTTTAGAACATATCCAAAATATTATCACATGACATTGCTTTCAAAAAGCCTACGACATGCATTATAAATGCATACTTACGCACCATGCACACTTGGTTATTTGGGGTCACCATAATCTAAGAAACTCATATGCACAATTTAAATTTGCAGCATCAACTTTTTACACCTTTTACACAGTCTGTATCACTCCGTCCTCAGTTGCGCCCCTTACCCAGATAGAACTATACAATGCAAACCAAATTGCAAAAATTGAAAAATCGAAACACTGTTGCAAGTTTTGTTGTCTGATTAGTTTTTTTTAGGTTTGAATGAGTGACATTGCCTACCTCCTGTGTCTGATGCCGTTGTTGTCTTTGATAACTTGATGATTGCTTGATAGCATGTCTGGATGAAGGTCCGGATGCTGTCCATCTATTACCTCTAAATAATTTCTACTGCTCCTCTCGGCCTCCTTCGCCTTCTCATCGAAGAGGACCTGGTTACTCAATTTGTTAAACACAATAGTATTCATCTTTGGTTCGGTATTCCTCCGTATGATCTGCTGCGTAAAAGTCTGTCTGTCTTCGCGAAAGTGTTGCACTTGACTTCTTATTGAAGCTGCTGCTGCCCCCGTGTCCCGGTGAGTCTCCTGTAAAACGAGTAGAAAACGGAGATTAGAAAGTCATGCAGCTGGGGTTAACAGATTCAGATATACATAATTTGCTAAAGTCGAGTTTATGATTTTGTAATTATGATGATGCGCCAAATCAAAGGTGCATTCATTGTATTTTATACTAATTCCTCATATGGTGGATCAATTTACGCACCAAGCGAAAGCCTGATTGAAACCACAAAGGCAGAAGGGTGATTTCTACCAAGTGCTCTTGACTATACTCAAAGATCACTATGAAGTTCATGCAATCTCAATAAAACACATCCCAGTCTGCAGCGCGGTGCGGTACCATGTATCCCCGTGAGTGATATTTTCATATTTTACTCACTAGGCTACTACTGTAGATTGACAACAATGACATCGAGACATCAGATTAGCTAAATGGGTTCACAGTTGCACGGGCTCATTCGTGCATAATGTGATTTCAACACCATTATTCCCCTGATTCAAAAAAATATATCATGGATTCCACACCACTGCATGTTGCCATGAAATCTCTAGAGCTTCGACAGAAATGTCAGAGGTGCAATTGAGCGCACTTTCTGACAGACAAAATATTTCGTCTATAGTTTTTTTTTTTTCTTCTATTTGATTCAAACCGGTAATGTTTATGATTTAGCTATAGTTACAGTAGCCTACTGTCATACCGCAAAATATGTCATAACATGATCATAACTCCAGTCACGGGATATACTGTGCCATCAGCGTGGAACAATGTTGCCAGATATATCCCATGTGAGGCATTATGCGCTTTAAAGTTAAGGCAGTAGTTTTGCCATTGTAGTCACACATAAGAAACCCCCATCAAACGCTATCTCATTCTCAGTTACCTGTACGGCAGCACGCCTGCTTCTCTGTGTAGTTTGTAATCCTGCTTCCAGTTGTCCATTCCCTGCTCACATGTTCCCGTTCTAAGTTCCTGAGCTAAAACCACACGAACCGCGGTCGCCTTTCTGCTTTATTCAGTGGCCTCCGATTCTCAGCCCGAGAAACTGAATATGTCACCCTTCTCATGTTTCCTAGCACAGAGCCCCAGCCTGCGAACATAAAGTTAATACTCTATGCCTGTTCCGCGGCACGCATCAGGGATACAGCGCTGCAGCGTTTCACTGCTCGTTTGCGTCTGGACTTTTTCCATCTGTCTGCTATTGCACGATACCACTTTTCGGTGCTTTACTTTGTATGTCAGTTAGATGCTTGCTTCATTGTGTGCGCGTTTTTCTTGAGAAAGTAGCGCGGAGTAGTCTGACCTGATGTAACACATTCTCACCGAAAAACGTTTCCCTGGCTTGGTCAATTGACTCTGTGCAGGTGCTCGTGTGTTTAGTGATAGATTGCACTCATCTGGAGCTTGTAAAACACATTGGCGTGTATTCCTGGATGCCAAGGGATGCTAGGCTTCCCCCCCCAAAATTACCAAGGAAAATAGAAAAAAACCTAAATAATTTAACTTTCTCTGTGTTTCATCATTTCCCTTCAATTCGCAATAGGCTGAAGTATCTCACAAGAGAAAGGATCCGAGCAAGCGAAACAGCGCCCCTCTGTCTCTGTATATGTAGGCCATCTATCTGATGCTGTCTGGTTCAAAAGAGTATGACATTGTTGCCGCCCATAGCATTGAATGCAAGGGATGTGGCGAGCATTTGGCCTACCTTGAGTGAGCTCAACTGTGAAGGGTCCTGATGCACCCCCCCAAAAAAGGGTTAAGGGAAGCCAGTTTGGATTTGGCATCACTCCTATCAAATCGAGTCGAGAGCATACCTCAATGACAGAAACACATTGAATTGTTGCATCTCATTGTGTTGTTGTCCTCCGGTGGCTAGCTAGCTTGCTAAAATTGACCCTTTCCTAAATTAGCCATGGATGGAGATAGAGATTTGGACTTAATCATCCATACTGGCCAATGATTATAATGGTGAGTCTGATCCAACCATTAATTACTACATTGTGCCCCTGGCCTGACAGGATGGAAGTTCAATATGTAGCTACAGTAGATGTAGAAGGCTAATGTTAACTAGCTAACAATGCCCATGAAAGAAAGTTAGGCTAGCAAGCAAGCATTTTAGCCAGGTAGCCTAGGACAACAAAAAATAAAAGTGTACTGTATGTGATAGACCATTTCGTTAACATGAAAGAGAGGAGGATGGTATTGGCATTTCTCTACAAGTAGGGTGAGCCAACATGTTTTTTCTACTTGCGCGAACGCGCAAGCACGTACACACACAAACACAGAAATCAAAACCATGGACAGCCACATCATATTTAGCTTACGTTGATTGGACTAAATCGTTTTTTTGGTACACTACATGGCCAAAAGTATTTGGACACCCTTTCAAATGATTGGATTTGGCTATTTCAGCCACACCCATTGCTGACAGGTGTATAACATCAAGCACACAGCCATGCAATCTCCATGGACAAACATTGTCAGTAGAATGGCCCGCACTGAAGAGCTCAGTGACTTTCCAACAAGTCAGTTCGTAAAATTTCTGCCCTGCTAGAGCTGTCCCGGTCAACTGTGAGTGCTGTTATTATGAAGTGGAAACGTCTAGGAGCAACAATGGCTCAGCCGCGAAGTGGTAGGCCACACAAGCTCACAGAACGGGACCGCCGAGTGCTGAAGCGCGTAAAAATCGTCTGTCCTTGGTTGCAACACTCACTACCAAGTTCCAAACTGCCTCTGGAAGCAATGTCAGCACAATAACTGTTCAACAGGAGCTTCATGAATTGGGTTTCCATGGCCGAGCAGCCGCACACAAGCCTAAGATCACCATGCGCAATGCCATGCTTTGGCTCGAGTGGTGTAAAGCTTGCCACAATTGTACTCTGGTGTAGTGGAAACGTGTTCTTTGGATTGATGAATCACACTTCATCTGGCAGTCTGACGGACAAATCTGGGTTTGGCGGATGCCAGGAGAATGCTAACTGCCCCAGTTCATAGTGGCAATTCTAAAGTTTGGTGGAAGAGGAATAATGGTCTGGGGCTGTTTTTCATGGTTTGGGCTAGGCCCCTTAGATTCTGTGCTTCTAACTTTTTGGTAACAGTTCGGGGAAACCCCTTTCCTTTTTTACCATGACAATGCACCGTGCTCAAAGCGAGGTCCATACAGAAATGATTTGTCGAGATTGGTGTGGAATAACTTGACTGGCCTGCAAAGAGCCCTGACCTCAACCCCATCGAACACCTTCGGGATGAATTGGAACGCCGACTGCGAGCCAGGCCTAATTGCCCAACATCAGCGCCCGACCTCTCTAATGCTCTTGTGGCTGAATGGAAGCAAGGCCTGCAGCAATGTTCCAACATCTAGTGGAAAGCCTTCCCAGAAGAGTGGAGGCTGTTATAGCAGCAAAGGGGGGACCAACTCCATATTAAATCCCATGATTTTGGAATGAGATGTTCGACAAGCAGATGTCCACATACTTTTGGTCATGTAGTGTATATTTTAGTTGTCACTGTATTAGATTAAGCAGAGGTGATTTGAGGATGTTGAAATGTTGAAATTGAAATGGTGCTGGAATAGTGGAGCAGCTCCTGTTATCTTTGTGACTTGCGGGAACTCTCTGTGGTTCTAAATCAATAGTTGTTCAGTGTTCCGAAAATGTCGGAAACATTAACTTGCTCGACCATGCTGTAGGTCATGTAACTGTTTGTTACATGCAATAAGGCCTATGCTTTGTGGACTTCACCGGACAGATGTCGCTCTCTGGTTTTGTAATGAAACAAAGTTGTGGTTGAATTTATTCTGCCACTGGGTCTTCTTATGGTCGCTGTCTTTAGGCCTCTGTATCACGGTCACAAGGCATATGAACTAACAGATTATAGAGCAAACAACGCAATTATCACAACACATAGGTTGTAATATGCCTTTTTTTCCTGGCTTCCCCAGTGATTTTACCCACGTAAAACGCTAGGTTATTTACAATCATGGCCTTGACATGAATTGTTCCAGACATCACCTCTTATTGAGCATTTTCCATTTTACTCACAATCCTCCAGATGAGTGTTTATGTTTTGAGTATAGCTTAGGACTAGGCTTAACCAAGTTTAAAAGTACTTTTAAGTACTTTTTTGGTCCTTTTAAGAAAAAAAAAGAAATATGCTGAAATATAACTTAAACCTTTATCACTTTTGGAAACACTATTTTTAGGTGACCTAAGATGCTCCTTTCTTTTTTACAAGGTCACCATTGCAGCCCTGCTGAAGAAAAACAGATCAATTAATTGAAATAGCATATCTAAAGAGTTCTCTGTTAGGCCTAATTTGCGGTGAGGCGTTCAGGAAAAATGTGCTTTTATAGATAGCCTACCACTGATTACCACTGATGAACCCTTTCATTTACTGTAATTGCACAAGTTGTCGCTTTTTAAAGGGGAAATCTGTAATTGGTACCTACATTTTTTGAATTTGAAACCAGGAGACCACTTTGCTGTTGTTTGAATCCCAGATTTCCCCTTTAAGGCCATTCTGCCTGAGTCAGAACTGCTGAGCTCTTGAGCTGTGTGTGTCCTTTTCGGGTTTATCCAAGGTAGTGATTCCCTGTACATGACTAAGCAGCAAAACCTATATGCAGGTTTAGAGACCCATGTAATTATCGTTTATTTGTGTTTATTTTCATTTAATGGGGGTGAAGAACTTTTGCAAATCGTTTGTGCAAACACGCTATGAATGAGTCTCTCTCATATAATAACTTTAATTAAGGTTTTGGTCAGTTTATTTGCTTAAGAAGCAATGCCCCTTCTGAAAGTAACTCACTTTACCTGCTTCTGGTATGACCTATGACCTTTAAGACTCACCTTTAAAGGTCAACATATCCCCCCTGACATTAACATGTATAGTAGTTCCTCCTTTCAACACTATTTCTAAACCTACAAGATACCCAATAAAGCCCCTGTTTTTTTGGCCCAGTTGAATATTTTTAGATTTTCACATTCATGCAATTGAACTCCAATGGTCCATATATAAGGTTGGGGTCTCACCTTACTCTAAGCCAATGTCACTGACACTTCTACATTATCTTACACAGACAATGGACTCAGAAAAGAAAAGTCACTTGAGTTTAGCTGCAACAAGGCCAAGGCAAGCAGATAAGGGAAAGCAATGAATGCCCTGCATGTGAAAGACGCATGAATCCAACCTGGTCTCAGAGCATTTCGTATTATTCTGTACATAAATCCGGAATACGTAATTTAATATGATATGTTACGTTTCGTATGGTATGTATTAATTTGTGGATGTCCATCACACTATATATACACAAAAGTATGTGGACACCCTTTCAAATGAATCAATGTGTCTATTTCAGCCACACCCGTTGCTGATAGGTATAGAAAAATCGATCACACCGCCATGCAATCTCCATAGCCAAATAATGGCAGTAGAATGGCCCGTACTGAAGAGCTTAGTGACTTTCAACGTTACACTGTTTCACTTTC
Organism: Salmo salar; assembly: GCF_965601325.2. Taxonomy (NCBI): domain Eukaryota; kingdom Metazoa; phylum Chordata; class Actinopteri; order Salmoniformes; family Salmonidae; genus Salmo; species Salmo salar. The sequence goes on from NC_138309.1 coordinate 18,971,324, forward strand.
CTCTAAGCCAATGCCACTGACAGTTCTGCATTATTTTGCACAGACAAAATAAATATCACTTGAAGTGTTCACTTGAGTTTAGCTGCACCAAGGCCAAGACAAGCAGATAAGGGAAAGCAATGGGTGAGAGATGTAACACTTTGGTTGAAAGACCTTTCTCTAAGATGGAGGTTTCCTGTAGCCTACATAGAGAGCAACAGTAATGGCACATTTTTGTAGGCACTAACAGAGGCTAACTCTGCCATGGCTCGTTGGCCAAAGCCTATGGGGAAATTAATAGGGTTTTTGGATAAACGCCGAAAACAAGGTCTGTGGTAAACACAGGCTTAGGAGATCTTACACATTTTGTTCGAGGAGATAATCTTGAAGCATTTATGTAATCAAAACAAGCACATAAATGTTTCATAATTCTGATATGTCATAGAACAGAATATATAATATATCCTAAGCCTGTGTTAATCTCAGACCTTATTCTCGCATGTTTATTCCAAAGCCCCATTCTTTCCCTCATTGGAATAGTCAACCAATAAGAGGTAAAAAATGCAAACTAATTTCCGTGTTTTTAGGACTACAAGCTGGCGAGCTCTATAGGCTGTGTCCCGTCATGGAGGGGTGAATCACGATGCACACTAGAACATTCTGGGACTTGGCTCATTGAAACAAAGGCCTCTGTTCCGTGGTCCTCTGACTGGCTTGTTGATCCATCAATCATCCACTCAAATGAATGTGACTGGCTGTGGTTTTGGCACAGCCGGGAACTGAGAAGTGTTTGTCATTAGGTTTTTATGTCTCTTGTGTTCATTACGTTTATGTTTTCCTCCCTGGAACACAAGAGCTCCGCTTTAATGCCAACTGTTGCTCTTACAGCATATGTCTGCTTAAAGAGACAATTAAGTGTTTATGCGTTATAAATAAAACACCACTTAACTAACAGAACAGACATAGAGTGAGTCCCATTTGGCACCCCATTCACAATATAGTGCACTACCTTATAGGCTCTGGTCAAAAGTAGTGCACTATAAAGGAAATAGGGTGCCATTTCGGACACACACAGACAGACACACAAGGCCTGGGAGGAGTTGGATGAAGACACAATGTTCAAACTATTCCTCTGAGAAACAGTGAAACGGGTAAACTGACGTGTGAGGATGACGTCTGTACCTTATTTGAGGGTACTTATTGCCAGTCTTAAAAACAGACATGTATTTGACATCACAAAATCAGCCAGAGACACTCTTATTGCTGGGGATATAATCATGGCATCCATTGTTCAGTGTGTATCAAGGCTTTGGTTAGAAAGGTAGCCATTAGTTGAAATTACTGTCAACACCTTATACCATTAAACTCTAAATTCCTTTTTAAACCCAAGTCTACAGCCCTCTGGAAAACCCTAATCAGTCCCTCATTTAAACTGACATTTTCACACCAAGGATTGGCTTTCATTTAATCCATTCAAACTGAGTAAGAGTTACATAGCTAGGCCTCCACTTTAAAACCCACAGACATATTTGTTAAAATCATTGCCCCTTTTTCGTGGAAAATAGGAAAGTCCTATGGTTGTGGAACAAGGACTTCTTATTGGATTGTCTAAAACGATTCAATCAGGGTTTTCTACATGACTTTAAACATTTGGGACAGTAATCAGAACATACGGACATGGACAATCTTTCCACACGTACTTAAACCAATTACAGTGCCCTCCATTGTTAGGGTATGCGTCCCAAATGAGACCCCTATGGGTCCTGGTCAAAAGTAGCGCACACTGTATAGGGAATACAGGGCAATTTGGGACTCATCCTAGATGTCATTAGTGGCCGTGAGGCTTGCTTTTCTATTACACTGTCTTAAGGAATAATTGTTTGGGCACCCTAGCCCTCCTCTCCTGTGCTTTTCCTTTACAGCTTCCTAAGACATCAATGCCTCCTGAATCACCTGAATATGCAGGTTTTATGCATTGCCCGTGTGTCTTTTATTGTTTCAGTCACATCTTTGTTGTTGACTCTAAACCTTTAGTGCTGCTTTGTCTTTGGTTGCTCATGCTCTTTGTACGTGTGTTTTTCTTTTTGAGTAGACAGTTGAGAATCTCTGCAGTATTTGGGAGTGCTTTGGCTTAGGCTTGGCCCTGGGCAGACTAAAAGCAGAAGACTGAACTGTGCTTTGGCGTGATGCATGGCGCTGAGCGGAAGGACACTCATTAATGTCAGAATCATAGCTGGAGAAGAACAGCGATCAATTTGAGGGTCAGAGAGAGAAAAACACCAGAGACAAGTGATGTAACAGAATGCCAGGGACATGATTGGTGGAATATAGACAGGAAGGTTGATTGACAGGTCAATCAAACTAATGTCCTCAGATAGTTTTTGAGTAGACAGACCTCTGAAGCACATGGTGCAGAGAGACTCATTTCAGGATGGAAATGTGTCTTTAAAAGTACAGAAACAACAGCGTGTCACAGATACTCGGTAAGAAGTTCTGTTATACCTCACCGATGACATGTTGACTGGGTATCATTCCTCTGTGATTCATGTTTCTACCTCTGGAACCCAGAGAAGAGCTGTGGCTTGAAAATCATTTTTTGGTGGGGAGCCACAAGGACCTCAGTTCTCAGGTTGGTTCTGAACAACGAGGAAAACCTGGATGGCTGTTGGCTACAGCTGTGTGGGTGTGTTTCTACACCGATTGATATCCGTCTCTCTCCCTGTGTGTGGTTGTGTGTGTGTCTGAGCATATTTACAAGGTAGGTGTACAGTATGTGTAGTAGCAGCCTACGGTATATCAGTGTTTCCAAAACGCTAGGTCACAGCTAGATCCTTCCAGGTTGTGGTGTAAGACTGGGTTTATCATAGTTTATTCTGGGTTTATGCTACTAAAACTATTACTGACGGGGCAAAAGTTCAATTTCTCGAACACAATGATTATGGCAGTTTTTATTGATAATCTGGCACAGGTAACGGCTGAGTATTATTTGTCTATAAATCCTGTTGCTCATTCTGAAAATATTTCCTAATGCCCTCGCCATCACTGCTCTGCTGTCAGAGCCACAGGTAAGTTTCCTCTTCGAGCAAACCTCGAAGCCATATAAAGTACATAACCATAAGCCTGGGCTGTCAATACCAATGTAGGTATTATTCATGTTGTTGAGATTTTTATGGAGAAGTTACTCTGCTAGCCCTGAAACATGACCCAGACTCCGCGGTATTTGCCCACTCATTTCTCTGTTTATTTATTGTCAGGCCAGCTAGTTATTTACACTTTATGGATGGGAACGTCAGGATTCATTAGGGCAATGAAACCCTTTTAAAAGCCACCCGGTAATGCAAGTGGATTACAAGACGCATTTAACCTTTTAAGGAATATTGAATTCTGAGGGCACATGACCCGCAGGAAAGGAAACTGACACACTGCCTACAGCCCGCTGTGCAAACAGCAGGAGAGCACTAGGACACGCTACCAACAGGCCTGGCTGGCCGCTAGCTGTGTGTGTGAGAGAGCTGTAATGATATAAAACCCAATTTACAGATTGAGAACAGAGGCTGTGTTGAGTCCTACTCCAAACCCCTGCTCCTGCTGCTACCGTGGGCTTTAGGTTTTTCTCCCTGTTTGGACGTGACACTGAGAGGCCCTTGTGTATGCTGCTGCATGTTATTAATGGCTGAATTGCAAGCAATGCTGTGCTACGGTTGGGATTTTATATTAAAATGGCACTTGTGCTCTCTAAAGGAAAGAGAAAAAAAACACTTTGATATTTGGAAAGGACTTTTACTGTTCATTAGTTTCTTTATGAAATATTTCAACCGGGTGCCTGGATAGATGTGGGAAGTTTTCAGAACTTCCCTTCTGAAGCAATTGAGCAGCTAGTATCACAATGTTTCAGTACCAGTCCCTTCAAAATGTATTCCCTTGTATTGTACACTGAGTGTACAAAACATTAAGAACACCTTTCTTATATTGAGCTGCAACCTGGCACCTACTACCATACCCTGTTCAAAAGGCATTTCAATTGTATGTCTTGCCCATTCACCCTCTGAATGGCACACATACACAATCTGTCTCTCAATTGTCTCAAGTCTTAAAAATCATTCTTTAACCTGACTCCTCCCCTTCATCTACACTGATTGAAGTGGATTTAACAAGTGACATCAATAAGGCATCATAGCTTTCATCTGGATCCGCCTGGTCAGTCTTTGTCATGGAAAGAGCAGGTGTTTATAATGTTTTGTACACTCAGTGTATATTAAACAGTCAATATGAACTTTGACCCATGGTTAAGCCCATCACCTGACCTATAGAAAAGGACAGAAGTCTGGACTGTGCGTGAAGTGTACAGTAGGGCATGCCATCGGTCAGAGGTACCAGTCAGTCTAGCGGGTGTGGCAGCCAGGCCTTCACATTTCTCTGAACCTGGGGACAACGGTCCGGTCAACAATGGTCAGGGATATCCCTTCACTATTTCTGTTCCCTTTAATGAAGCCATGAGAAGTACGGGACGGAATCTCCAGTGATGGCGACTAAAGGGAAGGGACCGACCGGACGTAATTGCTACCTCTGCCAAGGCGTGGAGACGCAACCTCTAATTTCCCATGAATAATGTCCCTGTGCCGGTCGACAGGCCACAGAAAGTGGCAGTTTCCTTTCTCAGAGGGATTGTGGCTCCGCTAATACACTCAACTGTACTGTGGGTTTATGACCAGTGGGCCAGAGGACCAGACCAGAGCACAGACAAACCATCTTACTAGTTACTTTCCCTGATGCTCTTCAAAGCACAACACAGGGCTCAGAAACATAGTCAAGACGAGAAAATCAGTATTTCTTTACGATAACAAGGAGGCTTTAAAATGGTAAAACAAGGGTCATCCTGTCTGAGCACACATTGGGAAGACATAGTGGACAAGAGGAACATATCTTTTGATTTTTAAGCTCTGTGGATAATGCTAAGCACCTTGAACTCCCAGGCAGCAGTCTCTGCCCCTACCCACCGATGGCTAAAACATGTAGTGGAGTTGTGTCTCATAAATTCCTTTCCTTCAGCGGAATATGCAACATTTGTTTAATGATGTTAGTTATGCATATCCTTTTCAGTCAGCAACCTCCAAATCAAAACATTTAACAGAAAGAGAGAGAGAGAGTAAAGAGTGCGAGACATAGAGAGTGACAGTGTGTGTGTTACAGAAACAGCGAAACAGAGAGATTACAAAACATGAAGGGCCTGAGCTGAGCATCTGCTTGTTTAGATTACCAAATGCTTCTCATTTAAACGTTTCCTAAAAATCTGTTTTCATATACGGTATGTTTTTTGAAAGATCGTAAAGTATGTCTGCATGAGCATTAAAAGTGCCATTAATCACCGGGTATTTATTTGTTTTGAATCGTTTCGATACTATGTCTCAGCCTTGGCCCAGCTCCTCGTTGTTGGAATATTTGGAAGGAGTTCCCTCTTCAGAGTAATCAAGTCAAAGTTCACTCTCTCTCTCTCTCTCTCTGTCTGTCCGTGCTCCCACAGTAACCCTCAGTCACAGCTGGTACTGCTTACATCACAGGAGTGAAGATTTCTTAACCACATATTTTTGATGTTTTGCTAATTTTTTACATTAGCTCAGCCAGGCTGATATTATTAATCACGTCCCTTGATGTTTTATGGGATTCAGGAGGAGTAAGTAGTCTCGGTGTGTGCGTCCCAAATGACACCCTATTCCTTATGTAATGCACTAGTTTTGACCAGAGCCCTAAGCACTATATAGAGAATAGGGTGCCATTTGGGACACACCCAGTGGCTCGGTGGCTGAGTTGTGGAGTGCTACAGTAAGTCTGGGAGGCTAATTAGGAGCAGGATACATGAGCAGATAGACCAGAGAAGAGGAGAGGAAAGGAGGAACAGCACTGGCCTGAATGCAGCCCATTGTGCAGGCTGGTCTCATAGACTAGACGTAACATTGTAAACTAATTAGTATGATATGTTACATTTGGTATGGTTACATAAGACAAAAGGTTACTTAAAGTAAAAATGAAAGGAGGGCAGTTGGTCTGGGTGGGCAAAAAAAGGGAGGGTATATAACACAAATGTCTAGTAGCACAAAGGTTGTGTGTTCGAATTTCATCATAGACAACTTTAGCATTTTAGCTACTTTGCAACTACATACTAGTTTTGAGCTACTTTGTAACTACTTAGCATGTTAGCTAACCCATACCCTAAACGTATTTAATTTTTTTATTAACTTTTATTCCACCCCCTAGAGTCGCGGTCCCTACCCCCGAGCAAATCTAATTAGCATAATAACAAAATCACCATCAAAATCTGTGTGTTTAAGCTAGAGACATCTGTTTTTTTTTACATGGGCTGCGTCTCAATCCACCACATCCAACAATGATGGCCTTGCGCATCTGCGGTAGAAGGTGGCAGAGCTATGGAGTTGTTTGTCAGTCCATGAGACAACCCGAAAGTCAAGTCTTCTCACACAAAAGTCTGTAGTGTGACCACTCTATGGAAAGATGAGACTCGCACGGACACGATGGCGTTCTCCATTTTTCTCTACAACCCTCACAAACATCTCAGGACTCATCTGAAGTCGGTACGGCTGATCTCCCAACTTCTGTCTGTAGCGTCCGAACAGTTTGGACTACACACTAATAGAAAGTTGAGGCTTTCACAAACACATACATGTCGTTTTGCATTAGGACACCCACAAGCCTCACATGACTCGTCTGAAAGTAGCCTGGTACCAGTTTTAAAAATGAATGGAAGTATAAACTGAGTATACAAAACATTAGGAACACCTTCTTAATATTGAGTTGCACCCCTGTTTGCCCTCAGAACAGCCTCAGTTCGTCGGGGCACGGACTCTACAAAGTTTTCGAAAGCGTTCCACAGGGAAGCTGGCTCATGTTGACTCCAATGATTCCCACAGTTGTGTCAAGTTGGCTGGATGTCCTAATGGTGGTGGACCATTCCTGATACACACGTGAAACTTTTGAGCGTGAAAAACCACATAGCGTTGCAGTTCTTGACACACTCAAACCGGTGTGCCTGGCACCTACTACCATAACCCATTCAAAGGCACTTAAATATTTTTTTCTTTCCGATTCACCCTCTGAATGGCACACAATCCATATCTCAATTGTCTCAAGGCTTAACATTCTTTCTTTAACCTGTCTTCTCCCTTCATCTACACTGATTGAAGTGGATTTAACAGGTGACATCAAAAAGGGATCATAGATTTCACCTGGTCAGTCTGTCATGGAAGGAGCAGGTGTTTTGTACACTAAGTGTATATATATATATATATGTATATATATATATATATATATATATATATATATATATATATATATATATATATATATATATATATATATATATATACACTGCTCAAAAAAATAAAGGGAACACTTAAACAACACAATGTAACTCCAAGTCAATCACACTTCTGTGAAATCAAACTGTCCACTTAGGAAGCAACACTGATTGACAATAAATTTCACATGCTGTTGTGCAAATGGAATAGACAACAGGTGGAAATTATAGGCAATTAGCAAGACACCCCCAATAAAGGAGTGGTTCTGCAGGTGGGGACCACAGACCACTTCTCAGTTCCTATGCTTCCTGGCTGATGTTTTGGTCACTTTTGAATGCTGGCGGTGCTTTCACTCTAGTGGTAGCATGAGACGGAGTCTACAACCCACACAAGTGGCTCAGGAAGTGCAGCTCATCCAGGATGGCACATCAATGCAAGCTATATATACTGCTCAAAAAAATAAAGGGAACACTTAAACAACACATCCTAGATCTGAATGAAAGAAATAATCTTATTAAATACTTTTTTATTTATATATATATATATATATATATATATATATATATATATATATATATGAACAAAAACGCAACATGTAAAGTTTTGGTCCCATGTTTCATGAGCTGAAATAAAAGATCCCAGAAATGTTCCATATGCACAAAAAGCTTATTTCTCTCAGATTTTGTGGACAGATTTGTTTGCATCCCTGTTAGTGAGCATTTCTCCTTTGCCAAAATAATCCATCCACCTGACAGGTGTGGCATATCAAGAAACTGATTAAACAGCATGATCATTGCACAGGTGCACCTTGTGCTGGGGAAAATAAAAGGCCACTCTAAAATGTGCAGTTTAGTCAAACAAAGCAATGCCACAGATGTCTCAAGTTTAGAGAGAGCATGCAATTAGCATACTGACTGTAGGAATGTCCACCAGAGCTGTTGTCAGAGAATGGAATATTTTTTTTTTTTGTTCATTGTAGTTTATAGATTTTTGTTGTTGTTGTTAAATATGGTTCCAAAAAATGAAAATCATTTCCTGATCTTTGTTATATCTCTCATACATATATAGGTCAGACACTTAATTTAAAAAAAGTCATTTTTATTTATTTTCTGACTGTTTTTCCATGTACTGTATGAATCTGTTATTTAATGCATTTTTATGGGCTAATAGGATTTAGACTCTAAAGGATCAGGGGAGTCCAATTGAGAACAGGGTCTCATTTTCAATGGTGCCCTGAGGACATGAAGTAAAACTACAAGATAAAAAAACAAGTACATTACAGGCATCCTTAACAAATTATTAAAGTCAATCAATCAAAACAATTGCACACCTCAGTGAATTAATTTATCATCAGGGTTTTAAACTGCCCTAGTGGCACCAGGGAATCCAAAGGTTTAAGAGTAGTGGCTGCTGCATTCCCATAAATGGTGTCACCGTAGAGAAGAACTGGCAGGAAAGTTGACTGTACATATCATACAAATTTGAGTGTCCCAGATTTTTGTTTACTATACTACGTCTACCCCTGAGTCCAGGTTGGAGGGTGAAACAATGGAAACTGACATGTTTGTTTTTTCTAAGGACACAAGACGGGGGTGGTAAAGGAGAAAGAGGACACACTCACTCATCAAGTTTCCTACTACAGTGGTAGGGATGTCTGAGGTTAAGCAGCAATCCATTCTCATCCAATCCCTTCTTTTTTGTTATGTTTTGTATTCTCTTCAATAAAAAGCAATCTATTCTCTTTTTTTAAGTTCATGTCATTATTTGTATGAAAAAGCAGCACAGCAGTTATTGTCTTTAATGGAAGAAAAATTCCAGTTGTTTATGAGTCATTTAAAGGGTATTGTCGAGCAGAAGCCACACTAGTGTTTTGGTTCTGAGGTGTGTGTATATACACTACCGGTCAAAAGTTAGAATACCTACTCATTCAAGGGTTTTTCTTTATTTGAACTATTTTTTACATTGTAGAATAATAGTGAAGACATCAAATATATGAAATACCACATATGGAATCATGTAGTAACCAAACAATTGTTAAACAAATCAAAATATATTTTATATATGAGATTCTTCAAATATCCATCCTTTGCCTTGATGACAGCTTTGCACACGCTTGGCATTCTCTCAACCAGCTTCATGAGGTAGTAACCTGGAATGCATTTCAGGTGTGCCTTCTTAAAAGTTAATTTGTGGAATTTCTTTCCTTCTTAATGCGTTTGAGCTAATCAGTTGTGTTGCGACAAGGTAGGGGTCCATATTATGGCAAGAACAGCTCAAATAAACAAAGAGAAACGACAGTCCATCATTACTTTAAGACATGAAGGTCAGTCAATACAGAAAATGTCAAGAACTTTGAAAGTTTCTTCAAGTGCAGTCGCAAAAACCATCAAGCGCTATGATGAAACTGTCTCTCATGAGGACCGCCACAGGAATGGAAGACCCAGAGTTGCCTCTGCTGCAGAGGATAAGTTCATTAGAGTTACCAGCCTCAGAAATTGCAGCACAAATAAATGCTTCACAGAGTTCAACAGATACATCTCAACATCAACTGTTCAGAGAAGACTGCGTGAATCAGGCCTTCATGGTCGAATTGCTGCAAAGAAACCACTACTAAAGGACACCAATAAGAAGAAGAGACTTGCTTGGGCCAAGAAACACGAGCAATGGACGTTAGACCGGTGGAAATTTGTCCTTTGGTCTGGAGTCAAAATTTCTGATTTTTGGTTCCAACCTCCGTGTCTTTGTGAGATGCAGAGTACGTGAAAGGATGATCTCCATATGTGTGGTTCCCACCATGAAGCATGGAGGAGGAGGTGTTATGGTGTGGGGGTGCTTTGCTGGTGACACTGTCTGTGATTTATTTAGAATTCAAGGCACACTTAACCAGCATAGCTACAAGAGCATTCTGCAGCGATACGCCATCCCATCTGGTTTGGGCTTAGTGGGAATATCATTCGTTTTTCAACAGGACAATGACCCAAAACACTTCCAGGCTGTGTAAGGGCTATTTGACCTCAACCCAATTTTGGTATTTGGTATTTTATTAGGATCCCCATTAGCTATTGCAAAAGTAGCAGCTACTCTTCCTGGGATCCACACAAAACATGAAAGATAATACGGAATGACATAATACAGAACATCAAGACAAGAACAGAACTACATAAAACATTTTAAAAGACACACGTAGCCTACATATCAATGCATAGACACAAACTATCTAGGTCAAGTAGGGGAGAGGCGTTGTCCAGTGAGGTGTTGCTTTATCAGTTTTTTTTAAACCAGGTTTGCTGTTTATTTGAGCAATATGAGATGGAAGGAAGTTCCATGCAATAAGGGCTCTTTATAATACTGTACGCTTTCTTGAATTTGTTCTGGATGTGGGGACTGTGAAAAGACATGTCTGGTGGGATAAGTGTGTGTGTCAGAGCTGTGTGTAAGTTGACTATACAAACAATTTGGGATTTTCAACACATTAATGTTTGTTATAAAAAGAAGAAGTGATACAGTCACTCTCTCCTCAACTCTTAGACAAGAGAGACTGGCATGCAGAGTATTTATATCAGCTCTCTGATTACAATTAAGAGCAAAACGTGCCGGTCTGTTCTGGGCCAGGTGCAGCTTAACTAGGTCTTTCCTTGCAGCACTGGACCACACAACTGGACAATAATCAAGATTAGACAAAACTAGAGCCGGCAGAACTTGCTTTTCGGAGTTTGGTGTCAAAAAAGCAGAGCATCTCTTTATTACGCCCAGACCTCCCCCATCTTTACAACCATTGAATCTATATGTTTTGACCATGACAGTTTAAATTACTTGCTGTTACTTTAGACTGTAGTCTCCTCAACTTGTTCAACAGCCACACCATTCATTACCAGATGCAGCTGAGGTCTAGAACAACTTGAGATGGTTTGGGACGAGTTGGACCGCAGTATGAAGGAAAAGCAGCCGACAAGTGCTCAGCATATGTAGGAACTCCTTCAAGACTGTTGGAAAAGCATTCCAGGTGACTACCTCATGAAGCTGGTTGAGAGAATGCCAAGAATGTGCAAAGCTGTCATCAAGGCAAAGGGTGGCTAGTGGCTACTTTGAAAAATCAAAAATCAAAAATATATTTTGATTTGTTTAACACTGTTTTGGTTACTACATGATTCCATATGTGTTATTTCATAGTTTTGATGTCTTCACTATTATTCTACAATGTAGAAAATAGTAAAAATAAAGAAAAACCTTTGAATGAGTAGGTATGTCCAAACTTTTGACTGGTACTGTATATACATACATTTTCCCAATTACCTTTAATGATTATGCCTACCCATAATGCAACAGGAACATACATTAAGTAATTGTGATGAATAGGAAACTGCTTGTACCAATTACATGTTTAGGTTCATATTTATAGTGCAGGAGGGACCTTCTATTGCATTATGCAATGTTATCGCTGTATTTGCCCGTTTATGTCAAAGTTTATTGAATTTCTGAGTATCTTGAGTTGCATACAGACAGACCCACTGTTGAGCAAATAAGCTCAGCTCATATAATATACTGACCCAACAATGCATTATGTTCCCAATATCTCTCAATGGCTCATTGGAGCTTGTGTCTGTGTTTCGCAGACATATTTACAGTTTTAAGGTGCTTGTGTTGAAGTGAGTAACACAGCCAGATGTGGTCTTGTTTAGATATCAGTGTCTCGTGTGGATTGCGTAAGGAATGTGACTGCACAGTACATGCTCTAAACTGCTTCACTCTCAGGAACAGTGGTGGGGTATCTGGCATGGGCACAAAACAGGAGAAAGAAAGCATTTATTGCTATTATCAAATTGAGAAGAGAAAAAAACAAGAGGAAGTGTGAGATAGTTTTCCTATACAGTATGTTTGTATGAAGTCCAAACGAAATAATCATCCAAATTCATGGGTAGGATAGAATAAACACTTCCTGCTATTACTGATGGAGGCAGAAGGAATCACTCTTATATTCTGTGGGATGGGTGGGAAGGATAGAGGGATAGTGAGATGAGTCTCTGTGCATGGAAGGCTACTGGAGTAGATCTGGTACAACGACATCCAATCGTACCCAGAAAGTGACGATGAGGTCACAGTAGCTTCTGGGGGGGGGTTGTTGTTTAACCGTACCGTGCCTTTTCATTGGCCAGGGCCAGGCGGCGGATGTTAGCCACACAGCCAGCTGCAGCTTCCTGAAGGACCTCGTCAGTGGAGCCCATCATACCCAACAGGAGCTACAGTACAGGGAGAGAGGAGAGGACAGGTTAAAGATGCTACTGTAACAATCAGAAGCAGGGGAGATAGAGGAGACAAAGTCGCTAATGTAGGAGATAAAGTCGCTAATGTAACAATCTGTTCATTCTCATTCAATATCATGATAAAGCTATCGGTAAATCAATGTAGATATGGCATTTACATTAAATGAATTCATTTTGTGGACACTGTAAGTATCAAGTAGTTTGCTTATGGTCAGCACTACAACTCAGCAAAGTCTGTATACAGTAGCTGTGCGTAGTCTGTCAGGCTGCAGTGGCGTGTCTTTCTCTGTGTGTCCTGTTTTAACCTCCTAACCAGGCCATGAGCATGGGGCATGGGTTACAGCTGCAAGCAGCACATGCCTGCCCGTCTCTGCCTCTCTCTGCAAAGTTTGTTTAGATGAAAGCGTTTGTCTAGCAGGCAGCAGCGTGGCTACGCATTAAAAACCTGAGCACGAAGCAACCACACTACTTGACATCCTTCCACTGCTCCAAAGGTCAGATTATATCCGACTATTACTGCCACTTGTATAATGGATCTGCTGTTTGATCTGTTTGCAGAACATTGGGTTTTTCTCTCCCCAGAAATTCAGCTTTTTTTGGGCCCCACATTTTGGGTTTTACATCAAAATAATACATTAAAACGTTTTTATTGTGTTCAAAAGAGTTACTTATTATACTGTCACAACATTTAAACCTTTGGAAATGGAAAAGTCTGCCAATAAAACCCACTGTGGCTATGGTATAGCATGGGTTTTAGTATGATATCTTTGCCTATTTTCGTGAGCAAAAAGTGACTACATCAAGCTTGTGGGCAGCTGCAGTCCCAAATCAAAATAAAAGTAAATGCAGGCACAAACACTCCAGCTCAATGGACATTTTAAATTTGTTCAATGTGTGCTCCTTCATGAAATCACAATGTTGTACCATTGAGCTCTCTTAAGCCACACTCAACTTAGTTTGGAGGCTTTCTGGTTTGCATCAATAATGAACGAAACAGGCTAATTTAGATCTCAAAGCTAAACACTCGAAAGCACACGAGTCCCAAACAAAATGATTATTTGACAGTGCGTTAATCATACAGTATATTCTAGATACTTTTCAGGCTCTACATTGAGTACTAACTCAAAAGTAAGCTTTAAAGCTGTAAAATGGCAAGTTTTGTTTTTGAAGTCATGTATACCAAGAATATTGACTCAGGCTTGGCAGCGGTGTTTGAACAACCAACCAATTGTGTCCCAACTTGTCAGTGTTGAAATGACACATCCTGTCATCTGAGTATCCTTTAAGCACAGCAAACAATATTCTAGACAGTATCCTGTGTACAAAGGAAATGATCCTAAGACCTTCTTAAATACCTAAATCCATTGAATAGATTCAGACATTTCATGAAACAGTCTTATGGAGGAGAGAGCTTTAGTTATTCAGTCTCTCTCGGGCCTTATAGGCTTCGATAGGCTATGAATATGACTATATTAAGCGAGGACGACGAGGCAAATAAAGCCATCGTCTCTGTCTCTCTCTCTCGGCGTATAATGCAAACATCTAGCAACCCAAAGGTTGCGTGTTCGAATCTCATCACCACAACTTTAGCTACGTAGCATGTTAGCTAACCTTTCCCCGAACCTTAACCCTAATCTTAACCATTTAACCTGACTCTAAACCTAAACCTGTTTTTCAAATTCAGATTATATTCTACGAATTGCAATTCGTAACATATCACACAAATTCTAATTTGTAACGTACACTACATGACCTAAAGTATGTGGACACCTGCTCGTCAAACATCTCATTCCAAAATCATGGGCATTCAGTTGGAGTTGGTCCCCCCGTTGCTGCTATAACAGGGTTGAGGTCTGGGCTCTGTGCAGGCCAGTCAAGTTCTTCCACATCGAACTTGGCAAACCATTTCTGTATGGACCTCGCTTTATACACTGGGGCAATGTCATGCTGAAACAGGAAAGGCCCTTCCCCAAACTTGCAACAAGGTTGGAAGCCCAAAATCATCTAGAATGTCATTATATGCTGAAGCGTTAAAACAGCTACAGACCATTATTCCTCCACCAAACTTTACAGTTGGCACTATGCATTGGGGAAGGTAGCATTCTTCTGACATCTGCCAAACCCAGAATAGTTTGTCGGTCTGCCAGATGGTGAAGCGTGATTCATCACTCCAGAGAACGTGTTTCCACTGCTCCAGAGTCCAATGGCGGCGAGCTTTACGCCACTACAGCCGACGCTTGGCATTGTGCATGGGGATCTTAGGCTTGTGTGCACCTGCTCAGCCATGGAAACCCATTTCATGAAGCTCCCGACGAACAGTTCTTGTGTTGACGTTGCTTCCAGAGGCAGTTTGGTACTTGGTAGTGAGTGTTGCAACCGAGGACAGACGATTTTTATGCACTACGCGCTTCAGCACTCCCATTCTGTGAGGTTGTGTGGCCTACCACTTCGCGGCTGAGCTGTTGTTGCTCCTAGATGTTTCCACTTCACAATAACGGCACTTACAATTGACCGGGGCAGCACTAACAGGGCAAAAATTTGACGAACTGACTTGGAAAGATGGCATCCTATGGCGGTGCCATGTTGAAAGTCACTGAGCTCTTCAGTAAGGCCAATTTACTGCCAATGTTTGTCTATGGAGATTGCATGGCTGTGTGCTCAATTTTATACATCTGTCAGCAACGGTCGTGGCTGAAATATCTGAATCCAATCATTTGAAGGGATGTCCACATACTTTTGTATATATAGTGTATCATACGAAATGGATGATGGACATCCACAAATTAATACATACAGTTGAAGTCGGAAGTTTACATCTTAGCCAAATACATTTAAACTGAGTTTTTCACAATTGCTGACATTTAATCCTAGTATAAATTCCCTGTCTTAGGTCAGTTAGGATCACCACTTTATTTTAAGAATGGGAAATGTCAGAATAATAGTAGAGAGAATGATTTATTTCAGCTTTTATTTCTTTCATCACATTCCCAGTGGGTAAGACGTTTACATACTATCAATTAGTATTGGGTAGCATTGCCTTTAAATTGTTTAACTTTGGTCAAACGTTTCGGGTAGCCTCCCACAAGATTCCCACAATAAGTTCGGTGAATTTTGGCCCATTCCTCCTGACAGAGCTGGTGTAACGGAGTCAGGTTTGTAGGCCTCCTTGCTTGCACACGCTTTTTCAGTTCTGCCCACAACTTTTCTATAGGATTGAGGTCAGGGCTTTGTGATGGCCACTCCAATACCTTGACGTTATTGTCCTTAAGCCATTTTGCCACAACTTTGGAAGTATGCTTGGGGTCATTGTCCATTTGGAAGCCCAGTGGACATTTCTCCAAAAAGTACGATCTTTGTCCCCATGTGCAGTTGCAAACTGTAATCTGTTTTTTTTTATGGCGGTTTTGGAGCAGTGGCCTCTTCCTTGCTGAGCGGCTTTTCAGGTTATGTCGATATAGGACTCGTTTTACTGTGGATATAGATACTTTTGTACCTGTTTCCTCCAGCATCGTCACAAGGTCCTTCGCTGTTGTTCTGGGATTGATTTGCACTTTTCACACCAAAGTAGGCTCATCTCTAGGAGACAGAACGCGTCTCCTTCCTGAGTGGTATGACAGCTGCGTGGTCCCATGGTGTTATTACTTGCGTACTATTGTTTGTACAGATGAACGTGGTACCTTCAGGCGTTTGGAAATTGCTCCCAAGGATGAACCAGACTTGTGGAGGTCTACAATTATTTTTTCTGAGGTCTTGGCTGATTTCTTTTGATTTTCCCATAATGTCAAGCAAAGAGGCACTGAGTTTGAAGGTAGGCCTTGAAATACATCCACAGGTACACCTCCAATTGACTCAAATGATGTCAATTAGCCTATCAGAATCTTCTAACACCATGACATCATTTTCTGGATTTTTCCAAGCTCTTTAAAGGCACAGTCAACTTAGTGCATGTAAACTTCTGACCCACTGGAATTGTGATACAGTGAATTATAAGTGAAATAATCTGTCTGTAAACAATTGTTGGAAAAATTACTTGTGTCATGCACAAAGTAGATGTCCTAACTGACTTGCCAAAACTACTATCGTGGCCAAAAGTTTTGAGAATGACACAACTATTAATTTTAACAAAGTCTTCTGCCTCAGTTTGTAAGATGGCAATTTGCATATAACGCAGAATGTTATGAAGAGTGATCAGATGAATTGCAATTAATTGCAAAGTCCCTCTTTGCCATGCAAATGAACTGAATCCCCCAAAAACATTTCCACTGCATTTCAGCCCTGCCACAAAAGGACCAGCTGACATCATGTCAGTGATTCTCTCGTTAACACAGGTGTGAGTGTTGACGAGGACAAGGCTGGAGATCACTCTGTCATGCTGATTGAGTTCGAATAACAGACTGGAAGCTTCAAAAGGAGGGTGGTGCTTGGAATCATTGTTCTTCCTCTGTCAATCATGGTTACCTGCAAGGAAACACGTGCCGTCATCATTGCTTTGCACAAAAAGGGCTTCACAGGCAAGGATATTGCTGCCAGTAAGATTGCACCTAAATCAACCATTTATCGGATCATCAAGATCTTCAAGGAGAGCGGTTCAATTGTTGTAAAGAAGGTTTCAGGGCACCCAAGAAAGTCCAGCAAGTGCCAGGACCGTCTCCTAAAGTTGATTCAGCTACAGGATCGGGGCACCACCAGTACAGAGCTTGCTCAGGAATGGCAGCAGGCAGGTGTGAGTGCATCTGCACGCACAGTGAGGTGAAGACTTTTGGAGGATGGCCTGGTGTCAAGAAGGGCAGCAAAGAAGCCACTTCTCTCCAGGAAAAACATCAGGGACAGACTGATATTCTGCAAAAGGTACAGGGATTGGACTGCTGAGGACTGGGTTAAAGTCATTTTCTCTGATGAATCCCCTTTCCAATTGTTTGGGGGCATCCGGAAAAAAGCTTGTCTGGAGAAGACAAGGTGAGCGCTACCATCAGTCCTGTGTCATGCCAACAGTAAAGCATCCTGAGACCATTCAGGTGTGGGGTTGCTTCTCAGCCAAGGGAGTGGGCTCACTCACAATTTTGCCTAAGAACACAGCCATGAATAAAGAATGGTACCAACACATCCTCCGAGAGCAACTTCTCCCAACCATCCAGGAACAGTTTGGTGACGAACAATGCCTTTTCCAGCATGATGGAGCACCTTGCCATAAGGCAAAAGTGATAGCTAAGTGGCTCGGGGAACAAAACATCGATATTTTGGGTCCATGGCCAGGAAACTCCCCAGACCTTAATCCCATTGAGAATTTGTGGTCAATCCTCAAGAGGTGGGTGGACAAATAAAAACCCACAAATTCTGACAAACTCCAAGCATTGACTATGCAAGAATGGGCTGCCATCAGTCAGGATGTGGCCCAGAAGTTAATTGACAGCATGCCAGGGTGGATTGTAGAGGTCTTGAAAAAGAAGGGTCAACACTGCAAATATTGACTCTTTGCATCAACTTCATGTAATAGTCAATAAAAGCCTTTGACACTTATGAAATGCTTGTAATTATACTTCAGTATTCCATAGTAACATCTGACAAAAATATCTGAAGACACTGAAGCAGCAAACTTTGTTGAAATTAATATTTGTGTCATTCTCAAAACTTTTGGCCCCGACTGTATAGTTTGTTAACAAGACATTTGTGAAGTGGTTGAAAAACGAGTTTTAATGACTCCAACCTAACTGTATGTAAACTTCCGACTTCAACTGTACCATATGAAACGTAACATATCATATTAAATCAAGTGTTTCAGATTTACGTACAGAATAATACGAAATGCTCTGAGACCAGGTTGGATTCTTCTGTCTTTCACATGCAGGGCATTCTTCATGGAGATCCTTAATGAGGTTTGTACTGTATCATTAATATAATAGTGTGTGTGTCTGTGTGTGCTCGCGTGTAAAGTACGTCACGCTGCTTGTTTAGCGAGTACCAATTCCTCCTGATTCATCTCAGACCCAGGACCTCTGGCTTACTAACACACATGACTGCCCCCCTGAAGCATCTTATCAGTCGATGCCACACGAAAAGCTAGCTATTCGCTGGTGCAAGTGTGGACACTTCAGGATGAGGACTACGTTTCACGAATCCCCATGTGCTGCACGTGCACATGTGTGTGTGTTTGTACGTGTGTTTTAACGTGAACATCTGCCTCTAAAGTAATCTAATAGATCCTCACATCATGCATCATTGACTCTTATCTCCATCTATTTCAACCAGCCTGACCTTGGCCCTGACAGTGAGTTTACCACTGGTCGGGACATTACAGGTCTCTGTTCTGTTCCCATGCTATCATTGTGTTCATAATGTATGTCAGTGTGAGGTTGAGGTTGAGCTCTGACTCTTTTTGTGTTACATGCAAACTAAAAAGGCTGCGTCGCACATTTGTGTGGTTAGCTAGTGGCCTAGCGCAGTGCCAGAGAGAGGAGAGAAAGACATTCCCAGAATGTTCTGCTCAAAGATAAATAGTGAAAGGAAAACAGATGAAAGATGAGGCTTCTATCTCCTCTCTGTGTATGAGCAGTGAGCACACAAACTGACACACTCTGGGAGAACATTGACAACCCCCAAAAAGCTGAGAAAATAATACCACCATTCCATTCCCATTCATTCCCTGCATAGGAAAAAATAAAAAATGGAAGTTGGCTTATGAATACGGGTCTCTTTCAATGCATCAGTGTATCAGTTAGTTAGTATTTCTGTGGTAGTAACATCAGTTTATATGGTTTTTATACGGGTTTTTAAATAGCATCCAAAACACCTCTGAAACGCAAATGTTATATACACAAGGTCCAGAAAACATGCAGCTAGGCTCAGACACAAGTCTCTTTTGTGAAAAGAGAGGATGCCTGCAAAGTGCCAGAAGCAGCGTTTTGCCAACATCATAGCATGTTATTCAGACGTGGCCAAATAAGGTCTCCCCAAGCGCACAGTTATGGGCTAAGATAAGCGTGTCTCTTTGCATTTTTTTTCTCTTCCTCCTCCCCAGCTGGGATCTCAAAGACTATAATACACCACTTGTTAGAATATTCCCAAACCATGGTAACATGAACACTTGCTCTCGCTCGTTTGAGAAATGAATCAGAAGGGTCTGAGGTTTTTCGAACTTCAGAGGGACTCTTGTGAGTCCTGCCCTCCTAAAAGAGAAGTGAGCAGCAGGAGCAGAGCACGCTGCTTCCCCTGGCTGCTTTCTGGCTCTCAGGCTGAGCTGGGGAGTGGGAGGCCTGCCCTGCTGCACAGTGTTGCATTAGCATGTGCAATGCATGAAAAACACATCCCCTCCCATCACACATGGAGGTGTCACAGTGTTAAGTGCTCCGGGGTTGGGCTGCTGCTTCCTGAGGAGTTAGGATCTCTAAATCCCCATAGAAAAGCTCCTGGGTCTGACAACCAACCAGGCATTACAGACTCAGACCCCTGGCCCAGCGTTCCCTTGGATGCATCCCAAATGGTACTCTATTACATATATAGTGCGCTACTTTTGACCAGAGGCAAAATTAGTGCACTATATAGGGAATAGGGTGCCATTTGGGACCGAACATCCTGGTTCAGCCTCCTGCTCTTTCCATGCTATGGGCAAACAACACAAACAGGCTGCATTTAGCTGAGCTGAGCTCTGGGTCGAGGGGAAGGGAAGTCAAGGTAAACAACGTTCCCTACGGCCTCCAATGAGCCAGGACCATTTAGCTGTCAGACCCAGCTGTGTTCCCGGCCCATCTCTTTCTCAAAAGAGTCAGAAGAGAAAAACCGAGCTTCAAATCAATGATTTGGGGGGGTTTGACTCGTGGAAAGTTTACTGTACTGTAAGACTTTCTCTCTAAATCTATGATTTCTCACACACACACACACACACACACACACACACACACACACACACACACACACACACACACACACACACACACACACACACACACACACACACACACACACACACACACACACACACACATACACACACACACACACACACACACCTCTACAGGGGAAGTCCAACCTGAGAGAGCTGCTGGAACTGGACATTCCTCCTCATTCCAGACCAGACTTTAGAGAGAGGCTTGAGTCATATCGCCAGGCAGGCCTAACACATAACACACTAGGTATTTCATACATACAGTAGCTAGCTGCAGAGAGCAGCACCAGTGGTGTATGCTAGTGGTATCATCTGCACACCACATCCAGTCCACAACCTGACATTCTGTTACAGATAGAGCATGACTAAGAGGAAACTTCAGAAATCTTTCTTCTGAGATGGTGCAGTGTTTGAAATTCTGACTGCTGCTCTCACTCTCTCTTTCACTCTCACTCCTTCCTTCCTTCCCTCCCTCTATTTATTCTCTCCCTTGTCTTGTTCACTAGTTCAGTTTGAGCGTGTAGAGCACAGAAAATGAAAACAAACACCGACAGTGCAAAGCCAAAGAGTAGACTGAGTATACGGTTTTTGAATTTTGAGATTTAAAGCCTAAAATACATACGAGCTAGGAGCTGGCAACGGCCATTCTCTGGAATACCTACCACGCGCATTTTGTAATTTACATCATTTTACTTCACAAAGCTTGTCTTATGAAAGAGCCCCTTTAATACAGAAAGCTAGCTGAAGCTGTCCACAAGGATTTATGGTTTCAGCAAACAATCCACAGCCCTCTGGAAGCGATGTAAAGCAAAGAGGAGGGCGTGTTGATTTTGTAAAAGGGACAAAATAAAGCACCATCCTTATAAAACTGTGAGATACCAAGTGTAGATGTCAACTCAAACAGGAAGGACAATTCATCTTGGCGCCTTTTCTGCTTAGCTCTGGTAGACACTTCCTCTGGGAAAGCTAGAGGCCCCTGAAAGCTTCTCTCTCCTGAACAAGGCTTGTTCACAGAGCTCCCCAACAGAACCAGGGAACAGAATGCAGGACAAAACACACATTAACACTATGACAAAACACACAATAACACTGTGATAAAACACAATAAATAACACAATGACAAAACACACAATAAAACGGCGACAAAACACACAAGGACCAAACACACGACAACACAATGACCAAACACACGATAACACAATGACCAAACACACGATAACACAATGACAAAACACACGATAACACAATGACCAAACACACGATAACACAATGACCAAACACACGACAACACAATGACCAAACACACGATAACACAATGACCAAACACACGATAACACAATGACCAAAACACACGATAACACAATGACCAAACACACGATAACACAATGACCAAACACACGATAACACAATGACCAAACACACGATAACACAATGACCAAACACACGATAACACAATGACCAAACACACGATAACACAATGACCAAACACACGATAACACAATGACCAAACACACGACAACACAATGACCAAACACACGATAACACAATGACCAAACACACGATAACACAATGACCAAACACACGATAACACAATGACCAAACACACGATAACACAATGACCAAACACACGATAACACAATGACAAAACACACGATAACACAATGACCAAACACACGACAACACAATTACCAAACACACGATAACACAATGACCAAACACACGATAACACAAGGACCAAACACACGATAACACAAGGACCAAACACACGATAACACAATGACCAAACACACGATAACACAATTACCAAACACACGATAACACAATGACCAAACACACGATAACACAATGACAAAACACACGACAACACAATGACAAAACACACGATAACACCATGACATAAAGCACAATAACACAATGACATAAAGCACAAGACTGAGTCATTCTGAAAAACGGGACAGACACGAAACCTCTAAGCGAAACATTTTGAATGTCTAATGAAATCACCAAGGCAAACACGCTGTAAAAAATGTTGTGGTTTTTATTCTGCTCATATAAAGATGTTTTCATATTTTTCATGCAATATTACAAGGTTTTAATACAGTTTATGAAATTTGAAGAGATGCAATGAAATGGCGTTTGGATATTTTTAAGACCGAGGGACATAAAAAATTTGAGAAAAAACTCAGACGGGTCACTAATGTGTTTTCCAGTGTAAAATACTTTCTTTTCAATGCTTAATTTCCTCTGCTAAGCTTAGGGGACTAAGTTATACACCATTAAGAATGCTGGGGAGGAAAGTTACATACAGTACTGAACAGAATGTTAGGAGAGAGGGGGAATGAGAGAAAATCCTACAAAATCATTATACAACTTGCGGGTGTACATGTTTTGAGAGCTTTTCAATGGCAGCGAAAGGCCCTTTGAAATACGGTTGCAATAACACAAGAGGCAGTCTTTAATTTTACACTGGGCCGTAAATTACACCGACAGAGAGCCAAGCATCGCTCCTTGATAAACCCTTCTCAAACCCATTAAAAAAAAAAAAGACAGGAAATATTGTTCGAACACATTCTCATCAAACCAATCCATAGATCAGAAGCAGGATGTACATAACATAGCTAGGCCTCAATGCCTCTCTCAGTGTTTAACTACTGACAGGCTCTTGTGTCGTAATGTTTCGCAATGTTGTCTAGGGATCAGGCAGGTATATATCAGCAGACTGTTAGTATGAACCCAGTCAGACTGAAACAATGCAGCCGCCTGTGTGTGTTTCCTTTTCACCGCTCAGATTAAGAACAAATTAAACACGCAATAGTGTTGTAACGTAACCTGCATTTTTTCTCGTAATTAAGCTCTTTATAATCCCAAAATACATTTTGGAGTTGTGTTGAAACAACTTACTCTGCACTGGTACATTAATAAGGGCAAATAGAAAGAGACTGATTAAAAGAGTGGTATGCAGGGCATGCAGACACACACGCGCACACACGAACATACGTACACACTCACAAGCAAACATGTGTACATACACACACACACAAACATACCCACACAGCTGTCCAGTTTTTGTGGTGGCTTGAAGTACAAAAAACATTCTTCTTAATGACTTTTGCAAAATTGGACATTACTCTTTCGGAACACCCAATGTTCAGTCCAGCTACCAATTATGGGTAGTGTTGAACCACATATACTGCAACAGTAGATCAAGCTAAAGTACACCATTAAATGAACATGGGAAAAAATATTTGGCTGCAATGGCAGAACCCCTTCATAATTTACATCGCAGTTGTTGTCGGGGAAAAAAAAGTAGGTTAACCCTATGTGGTCACAAAAGATTTCTCACGTGAAAATCTCCTTCTGAAAGTAATGCGATAAAAAGAAAAAACATTTCCCCAAACATTGCATTACTCCGTTCTCTACAACATGACATTAAATACAGTTTCAATCTAAACATAAAATCTTTACTTCAAAGTCACGTATAAATATAAACATGACTAATTTGGAATAAGTATCGGAAAATGAAAATAATAAAGACTATTATTCTGTATGAAACACTCACTGTTCTCTATTCTCAGTCACTTATGGATTAGAACCAAGGAACTGGAACGACGTAGCTTAGACTGCTTCTAACTTAGTAGATGTTCTTCTCAGTGAAGCAGTGCTTTCATTTGAAAGTATATCCACCATAACATAGTGTTGTTCTCCTTGGCCCTGTTCCTTGGCCTAAAACATGTCACTGACACATTCTGCTCTCATGTCCAGGGACAACTCTTAGCAACAGTTACCCAAGATACAGCCTTTTGACTTG
Organism: Salmo salar; assembly: GCF_965601325.2. Lineage (NCBI taxonomy): Eukaryota > Metazoa > Chordata > Actinopteri > Salmoniformes > Salmonidae > Salmo > Salmo salar. Next base: position 18,995,561 of record NC_138309.1, read on the forward strand.
CTCTGTAATGGCATCTAGGGTTTACAAGGGAAGTGGCACTTCGCACACACCGAGTTGTTTGCTTTTCTGAACTCCCATGACAGTTAGAATGTGGAGTCATGTTTCGGACAAGAATAAAACTACCTTTGTTTCTGCTCCTTTGGTCAAAGGCTCTGAAAATAGTTACAGGTTTTCAAAGTTTACTATCAGTGTTTTCACACCGCTAAAACGTAGTAGAGTGATGGGGCTCCAAGCCCCATTCATTAAATTACCAACTAAAACTGCAAAAACTAACTTTATGTGCACTAACAGAATGCTGAAAATAAAAATAAATTATATAAATCTAAATTAAAATAAATTCTATGAAGGTGTGAGGAGAACGTTTGAGGAATTTCCACATGAAATAGCACAACTTGAGCTTAAATTTCACATGGAAACCATATTTTCACATGTATTAGAGTTCACAGGTTAATACCACCTTTCACATGTGAGAAGAAAAACACGTTTTCTCTCTCCCATGTGAATTGCAGTTGCACATGTGGAATTTGCGGTTTCACATGTTAAAAACCTTCCCATGTGAAAATCGGATATGCAGTTTCACGTGAAAAACCTTCATCATTTTTTTCAATCACATTGCCTGAAAGAGTTCAAAATACATTGAAAACATCCGAAATACATAATCTATACAGCTAAAAACAACAACACGATGTCCAAACAAGTTGACTTTGAGGTTAAATAAAGTGTTTATCAATGTACCTGATTTTGCTAACCGATACTTTGGACAAAATCAAAACGGCAATATTCTTGTAATGCTTTCTGTATAGAAAATTACTTAAATTACAACTCAATTTGAGCAAATTATGAATATGCGATAATCGTGATTAATCACAGCAAATCCTGAGAAACTCAATAAATGTTCTGAATCAAATCAATAACATTTTATTTGTCACATGCGTCGTAAACAACAGGTGTAGACTAACAGTGAAATGTTTACGGTCCCTTCCCAACAATGCAGAGAGAGAGAGAAAATAGAGAAATAATAGAAAAGTAATAACACGTAATAAAAGTAATACAAAAATAAGAAAACAAAAATAAGAAAGCTATATACATGGGGTACCAGTACCGAGTCGATGTGCAGGGGTACGGGGTAATTGAGGTAGATACTGTATGTACATACAAGTAGGAATAAAGTGACTAGGAAACAGGATCAGATAATAAACAGTAGCAGCTGAATATGTGATGAGTCAAATGCAGATAGTTAAATAGTTAACCAAACAGCTAGCCGGACTAACTATTTAGCAGTCTTATGGATTGGGCGTAGAAACGGTTCAGGGTCCTGTTGGTTCCAGACTTGGTGCATCGGTACCGCTTTCCGTGCGGTAGCAGAGAGAACCATCTACGATTGGAGTCTTTGACAATTTTTAGGGCCTTCGTCTGACACCGCTTGGTATAGAGATCCTGGATGGTAGGGAGCTAGGTCCCAGTGATGTACAGGGCCGTACGCACTACCCTCTGTAGTGCCTTGTGGTCGGATGCCAAGCAGTTGCCATACCAAGCGATGATGGACCCAGTTAAGATGCTCTCAATGATGCACCTGTATAACTTTTGAGGATCTGAGGGCCCATGCCATTTTTTCCGCCTCCTGAGGGGGAAGAGGCATAGTTGTGCCCTCTTCACGACTGTGTTGGTTTGTGTGGACCATGATACATCTTATTGATGTGGACACCAACGAACTTGAAGCTCTTGACCCGCTCCGCTACAGCCCTGTCGATGTGAATGAAGGCGTGCTTGGCCCTCCATTTCCTACAGTCCACGATTAGCTCCTTTGTCAGGCTCCTTTGTCCTCTGACTTCCTCCCTATAGGCTATCTCATCGTCATCGTCAGTAAACGTAATGATGGTGTTGAAGTCGCAGTTGTGGGTGAACATGGAGTACAGGAGGGGACTAAGCACACACCCCCGAGGGGCCCCCGTGTTGAGGGTCAGTGTGGCAGTGTTGTACCCTCCCCACCTGGGGGCGGCCCGTCAGGAAGTCCAGAATCCAGTTGCAGAGGGAGGTATTCAGTCCCAACTTAATGATGAGCTTGGAGGGGACTATGGTGTTGAATGCTGAGCTGTAGTTAATGCACAGCAATCTCACATACAGTAGGTGTTCCTCTTGTCCAGGTGTGAGAGGGCAGTGTGGAGTGCAATAGAGATTGCGTCAACTGTGGATCTGTTGGGGCGGTATGCAAATTGGAGTGGGTCCAGGGTGTTTGGGATGATGGTGTTGATGTGAGCTGTGACCAGCCTTTCAAAGCATTTCATGCCTACAGATGTGAGTGCTACGGGGCAATAGTCATTTAGACAGGTTACCTTGGAATTCTTGGGCACAGGGACTATGGTGGTCTGCTTTAAACATGTAGGTATTACGGACTGTGTCAGGGAGAGGTTGAAAATGTCAGCGAAGAAACGTTTGAAAGCACTAGTTGACATTGAAATGTGAAAATGCACATGTGAAAGTGTAGTGGGCATGAGTCGACTGCGACTTTAAAATTAGTGTTGGTTGAATGGTCATGACGTTGGTTTCTCTCGTGGGAGACCTAGGTTCTAATCCCGCCAGTTGCTAAAGCACACGTAAAACGTATAATATCACGTGAAATGTTGGGAAACCACATTAGAGCTCTGCTACCCGACACGAGCCCAACAGCCCTGATATTATACATCCGGGTAGGGCCTGTTTTTTCATCAATAATTAGGGTACTTGCAGGGCTCAGTTATCACTATATTGATCACTAACACTTTGAAGCTGAGCCATTTGCTCTGCTACGCAGTACAATTATATCTGAATAAGATCATAACATGGAGTCAGAAGTGCTTCCAACCTCATAAATATGAGACAGGAGAGATTATTTCACAGAAAATAATAATGTTCCTTGAGTTATGTTGAGTTTAGAGTGACGGAAAAATAGCTAACAGCTAACTGCTCTCTCATGTCTCTTCATTGTGCAGAGCAGCCCGAGAGTAGCCGTTGCTATGGATACTCAATGACTCAGAGTGCCATGAATAGAGCGCATGCAGAACGAGCTGTGTGCACGGAGCAAGTGACAGACAGAGAGGAGCAGCTAATGGATTTACTACAGGCACCCAGTGTCTGGTCTGGAGGGTGAAGTCATAAGCTCTGCTGGTCGGCTACTGCGTAGCAACCTAGTGGTGTCAAAAGTCCTAGAAAGCCTATCTAAATTACGATCGCCAGAAGGGCCAAACCAAAAAAATGTAGATGGCCATTTATGAAGATCAAATTCAATCCCCACAGTGAATTATTTTAAAGTTCGCTATAAATCGAGATATTTAATGAAATAGTGATTCTATTTAATTAGAATCACTATTTCTGACTACTACATTTGTGACCCGTTTCATGAAACTAGGCGTATGTTGCAAGTCATGACTTCACAGGAGAGACATTTTAACATTTTCTTTAGTTTTTTTATCAAAATGCGTTTTTTGGCAGAAATGCCTTCTGGAACTTGTGAACTTTAATGTGCCTTAATAATACACTTGTATGCCATCTGTAAATACGAATACAATTGTTAAATTACGAGCCTTTTTCGGTTAAGCCACAGAAAAAGTCAGCAACCTTCCCACTAGACATGATTGGCTGAGATAATGAGTGGGCTGGACATGCCGAGTTCAGAGTTTGGATTGGTCTGCCATATAGAGGGCTTCTATCTATTTGAGCTGGGCAGTCTGTGTTGGTAATCCTGTCGAACACGGCTTTAAAACATTTTTATTGTGTAGTGGAGCTGCATAAGTGTTGCTCTCCACTTTCTAGAGGATCAAGTTTTGAAATTAGTGGAATTAGAGTATGATAGCTAAAGAGATGGAGAAAACACCTGTCTCCAGTTTACATCTTCAAACTATCCGCAACCGTGGCATGACATCTGTGACAGGGAGACGCGTCCATCATGCATGATGATGTATACAGGTAAGACAGTCTAGCGTTAGCTAGCTACATTTTCAGATATTACACATTTCTAATTTTGACAGAAAGTGGTTTCATTTCAAGCTAGTGTACTGTTAGCAAGCTAGTTAACGTTAGCTGGCTGGCTCCCTAGCTGACGTTATTACTCACATCCCAGAGCCGTTTGCTTTTCTAGTTAAAGCCTAATGTTAGCTAGCTAACATTTAACCTGGTTGGTTAGCTCCCAGCATATTCATGCAGGGTAGTAACGACATGATTTGGCACTATGTTCGTTGTTGTTTAACTAGCTAATGTTAGCTGACTGGCTCGTTAGCTAACGTTACGTGACGTGTGTGATCTTACACGTTGTTTACCTAGCTAGGTTCATTATTTACCTAGCTAGCTAGCTAGCTACATGTCTTAAGCAAAAGTGTACAGCACGTATTGAATATGGCCGGTGTCAGTAAACGTCTGCAAAAAAGCGTAATGAAATTGTTGCCAGCAGAGCTGGTTAGGTTGTTTTCATGTTATCCATAGGTAAACAAATCATCAGCCAGAGCGTCAAGTGCGCGCTCTGAATGCTCCGAAAGCAAAACAAGATGGGTGGGGCTAAATCTTAAGAGGGTGTGAACGGTGCTGAATGGGTGTAGACAAAGAAGAGCTCTTCACTAGATACCAAAACATTCAAAGGCCAGTTTCTCAAAAGTGAGTTTACAAGTTTAGCAACTTTTCAAAGCAGAATTACTTTCCCATTGTTCCTCAAAAATGCAGTGTATGATATACCATTTTGTAGCTCTGAGTCTCTACTTTTATCCAATGTAAAAAACACAATTTCAAATTTTGCCTCATAAGACCGAATCCAGGTGATGAGTCAATCAATCACAGGCCTGCAGCCAACGAGTAGGCTCCATGGTTAACTCTCTCAGGCAGGATGAAAACGACTACATCGACCATAATCTTTTGCTAGTTACAGCCACTTTCACCATGATCCTTAGTTATTTTTTGGTGCCATTCAGCAATATGGCGCACTACAAATCTCTAAACTACTTGTCTGAGTCATGTAAAAAATGTACATGTGAAAAATCCATCACATGTCCATAAACCATGTGTCTGACTCGCGTATCCGTTTTTCCCACATTCCATTTTTCACGTGATTTGTTGGCATGTGAAAAATTCATGTGAAACGTCACATATCTTTTTTTAGTTTTTTTACTTTTTTTTCGGACATGTTTCACACCTGTCCGAAAACCACAAGTTTTATCAAGTGTTCTTTTCATAAGATTATTTCAAGTGTTTTTTTTTTGTTTTTAAGGGAATGACCACGAGCAAAGATATTAATGAACATACCTTGAACATACCTTGACCACTAGGTATGGAAAGGACAAGTGGTTGTGAGCTAAAAAGTGATTGAAAACATCAGGGGCCAAAGAACATACCTTGACCACTCCGTTGTCATGCATGGTGATGCAGTTGTTGGGGTCCTTGGAGAGCTGGAAAAGGGCCTGAGCTGTAGCCTGGTGGACTGAGGAGTCCTTGGACTTCAGGTAACGGACGAGGGGGGCCACAGCCCCCGCCTCCCCAAACAACACCCTGTTACTGCCCCACATGCAGCAACGGGCAATGGCCTCAGCCAGGTGACGACGCAGCTTATCATCAGTCTATAAAACAGAGAAAATAGGACAACAGACATCTATGGCTGCATCTCAAATGGCACTCTATTCCCTATATAGTGCACTATTTTTGACCAGGGCCTAGGCTATGAATACTACTCAATAGAGTTTGTTTCAAACACTACAGTGAACTTTTAAATTACAACTGAGATGATGGTATCATAGACAGTCCATTTACAACAGGACTGAAGATTCCCAGTAAACACACAGGCTAATTGAGTAGGATTATAAGTATTTTGAGGTGTACTTACTGTGTTTGTCAGCTTGGCCAGCATCGGTACAACCCCGTGGTCAGTGATGACTGCCAGATTCTCTTCATCTTTGGCTATTTTGGCTATGGCGGCACACACGCTCGCCAGTACCTCTTTGTTTGTTGATTTCAGCAAATTAACAATCAGTTCCAATCCACCGACAAATGAGCGCACCATTTCCCCTGAATCCTAAAAGTAAAAAGCCTCTTATTAGCTTGGTGTTCTCAATCTGTGAAATGAAGTGGTGCAGGGAGACTGTGTAATGGGCAGGGAGGGAAGCAGGGGCATTTGAGCAGAGCAGAGAACTAAAGAAACACACAAGCTAAGGAAAAAGAAAAAGCCTTTTCATCAGCCTTAGCAACTATCAAAACCCCATCAGTGCCAGTCAGCCCAATCGGAGGTAAGGTGAGTAGCCGTGGCTCTCTCCTGCTTTCCACTCTACGGATAGGGCCATTGTAAATACGGATGGGCTGTGTGGTGGGCCAGTAGCTATTCCCATCAAGCATGTCATAGGGGAGATATAGTCCGTTTGTTATAAAAAGCCATTTACAGAAATCAACAGGGCAAAATTGATGGGATTTCTTGCTAAGAAATGCAAGGGCCAAGGGAAGCTAATACTTCTACAGCAGACCTATCTAATGTCAGCCTATCCATTTGGATGAGGAGTTATTTGGACTCCCTTGTCTACCCCCCCAGGTAGGCTTACACTGTTCAGAACACTACTTCAACAGAAGGCCTATCTAATGACCTCTCCATGTAGGTTACACTGTTCAGAACACAGGACCAAAACATGGTGTCAAAATCAGTGTGCAGAGGAACTGAAGGAGTCGGTGTGTTTCCCCGACCATGCAGGCCAGGCTGGCACCGTAGACACTGGTTTAAGTGCATGGCACCAGTGGGCTAGCTGGTACCACAGGACTCTCAGCCACTTATGGGGCTGTGCCGTCCAAGCTCTCTGAGGAACCACAGCGGAAGAGAGTGGGCACATACGCAGCCTTCAATGAAGCTAGGCAGATCGGGCCTCTTTTAAAATCACAACTCAACATAATCGGCACCAAAAGGAGGTATATATCAAGGTGGCATACACAGCCACTGCCAGCCTTTCTCCAGCAATATGAAAATAGTAAACCAAGATTATGGAAAGCGTATAATTAGAGATGGCTGAGTGCAAATCATCACAACGCATGCTCCATTTCCATATCCATCAACATTATATCTCCATCTAGGACATTGAGGATTTAATATAGCTTGTTTCTTAGTTTTTTGAACGTAGACATTATTGTCTAGGTAATGAATCATAACCCCCTCCCTTTGGGGGTTGTGTGTGGTTGTGCCAGGCCAAGGGCTCCACTTGTAAAAGAGATTTGCATCTCAATGGGACTCACCTCGTTAAATAAAAGATAAATACAATAATAACTGCCTGGTTAACCACACTCACACTAGCCTCAATGTGAGTGGCCTATTCAACGAAGGACAGGAGTGCAGGCATATCCAACCAAAGCAGTGACAATGGGACACTACCACAGCAGGTACCGTGGCTGTGCACACTGCACAGTGAGGAGTGTTGAATGGAACCTTCTAGCTCTGACAGGCCAGGGCTCAGAGAGCAGGACGGGACACGGTGGTGTGTCTCTCTCTCTCTGCTCCCCTCAGATGTGGTGCCAGAGGAGGGGCAGTGTGTGCCCGGGCCAGAGCCAGGAGCGGACCCCCCGCTCCGCCTCCACACAGCACAGAGAGCACACAGCACAGGAAGCCTTTCCTCAGGAATACTGATGATGCCGCGACTCACCAGCGACAGAGGAAGCGCTTCTCAAGTCACCAGCTGCGGCGGCGGACTAGTGAGGATCCCTTTCATGGCCTGGACCGCAGCATTATAAAGCTACACACGTAAGGCCCCGGCCATCCTCCTGTCCCTTTTTCCCGAAGATTAAATGAAATAGAAAACACATTATCTGGTCGGTGTGCGTGATTTGGCCTTGTCTGAGGGAGGGGGAAAGGAATCCGGCCCAAGTGGCGCAGCAGAGTAGCTTGCCCTGACCCTCTCCAACAAGCAAGCAATCAGGCTCCTACGTCCATAGGCTACTATGTAAATGGTAAATAAACCAGGTATTGCAAGTTGCCCGTGTCCAGGCAATTTAATAATGCACTTCATTACATGAGCAGCAGGGCAGGTTACCTCCTTGATTGAGGGAACAACGCTAATTGACTGATTCACTGCAAAGCCCCTGCTGACTGCAATAATGAATGGGGCTTTACTCACAGAGGGAGCTGGCCAGGCAGGCCAGGCAGGCCGGTCCAAGTGGGGCGTACTGTTTTTGTATGTGTCTGTATTTGCCTGAGTAGGAGTAGAGGTAAGGACTGGAGCATCCAGCAGCTGCATTTACACCATGATCCTCTCATAAATCCACAGTGGAGCTGCTAACTAAAACCACATGGGGCTTTTATCTATATAACTACTACTGCACCGAGCAGTATCAGGTTCCCTCGCTCGCTCGACAGGCAAAACCAACGCACTATTTAGCTTTCGTCATTGCCCCTGTGTCAGAAATCAACCAAAGAGCATGTTCATGCATTCACTACAAAAATTGGCACCGGAAAGTCCAGACAAACATGGTCAAACTTTGTTAGTGTTCAAGCTGCAGCCGGTCGGCACTCCTCTTCCATATGGTTGCCATAGATCATTTTTGTCACAATTCTGGTCCGGAAAAATTCCTTGTAGCGAGTGAAAAGCTCCCCTCACCCTGACTGAGACTGAGACACCTGCCTGAGCTGGGCCCAATGTATCTGTTTAAACGTCAACAGATTGTCCAACTGACAAGCTGTTTACGTTCATCTTGGCCATAATCTAATAGAACAATGTTACATTTGTGTTTTGGAAAAATTATACAATGTCCCTGGGAATCAAACCCACTGACAGAAATATTAGGGGGGGATTTAGATAGCTATACTTCAGCCGTTCTATATGAATGCAATAGGCTGTGAGTCCTATATGGCACCCTATTCCCTACATAGTGCACTACTTTTGACTAGATCCCTATAGGCCCTCTGGTCAAAAGTAGTGCACTATATAGAGAATAGGGTGCAATTTGGAATTCAGACAGCATATGCATGCTATACAGCAGGCCCTATGCCATGAGAACTGGACAGTAGAAGTATGTACAGCAGCCTTTATGTGCAGAATGGGGTCACAGGAGTCACAGCCTGTCTGTCTGGCACCCTGCTCGTAAGAAGAAGCTGCTGCTGGTTGTATGACTCTGTAACTCAGAGCATGTTGAGGATTTTCAACAGAGGAGTCAGAACAGGATATTACTCCTCCAAGTCTCTCCCTGCCTGCCTGCCTGCCAGCTGCCTGTTTCCCAGTTCACCAGTTCACCAACAGAGAGCAGCGTGTTCTGCTTTGTATTAGAGGAGGGTTCATGTAAGCCTCTAGTGACACAACGTCACCCCTGCTGCAACCTCTCGACATTGTCCTTTTTTTGTCTTTAAGGAGAGAGAGGCTTTAAGGAGACTGACCTGCATGATGATATAAACAGACTTCTGAACAGTGTGAGAGAGGGATTCAACCATGATAAACATGATGAACATATTACAACCATGATAAACATGATGAACATATTACAACCATGATAAACATGATGAACATATTACAACCATGATATAAACATGATGAACATATTACAACCAAGATAAACATGATGAACATATTACAACCAAGATAAACATGATGAACATATTACAACCAAGATAAACATGATGAACATATTACAACCAAGATATAAACATGATGAACATATTACAACCAAGATAAACATGATGAACATATTACAACCATGATATAAACATGATGAACATATTACAACCAAGATAAACATGATGAACATATTACAACCAAGATAAACATGATGAACATATTACAACCAAGATAAACATGATGAACATATTACAACCAAGATAAACATGATGAACATATTACAACCAAGATAAACATGATGAACATATTACAACCAAGATAAACATGATGAACATATTACAACCATGATATAAACATGATGAACATATTACAACCATGATATAAACATGATGAACATATTACAACCATGATATAAACATGATGAACATATTACAACCAAGATAAAAATGATGAACATATTACAACCATGATATAAACATGATGAACATATTACAACCATGATAAACATGATGAACATATTACAACCATGATGAACATATTACAACCATGATATAAACATGATGAACATATTACAACCATGATATAAACATGATGAACATATTACAACCAAGATAAACATGATGAACATATTACAACCATGATATAAACATGATGAACATATTACAACCATGATATAAACATGATGAACATATTACAACCAAGATAAACATGATGAACATATTACAACCAAGATAAACATGATAAACATATTACAACCAAGATAAACATGATGAACATATTACAACCAAGATATAAACATGATGAACATATTACAACCATGATATAAACATGATGAACATATTACAACCAAGATATAAACATGATGAACATATTACAACCATGATATAAACATGATGAACATATTACAACCATGATATAAACATGATGAACATATTACAACCATGATATAAACATGATGAACATATTACAACCAAGATAAACATGATGAACATATTACAACCATGATAAACATGATGAACATATTACAACCATGATATAAACATGATGAACATATTACAACCAAGATAAACATGATGAACATATTACAACCAAGATATAAACATGATGAACATATTACAACCATGATATAAACATGATGAACATATTACAACCAAGATAAACATGATGAACATATTACAACCAAGATAAACATGATGAACATATTACAACCATGATATAAACATGATGAACATATTACAACCATGATATAAACATGGTGAACATATTACAACCATGATATAAACATGATGAACATATTACAACCAAGATAAACATGATGAACATATTACAACCATGATATAAACATGATGAACATATTACAACTAAGATAAACATGATGAACATATTACAACCATGATATAAACATGATGAACATATTACAACCATGATATAAACATGATGAACATATTACAACCAAGATAAACATGATGAACATATTACAACCAAGATAAACATGATGAACATATTACAACCAAGATAAACATGATGAACATATTACAACCAAGATAAACATGATGAACATATTACAACCATGATATAAACATGATGAACATATTACAACCAAGATAAACATGATGAACATATTACAACCAAGATATAAACATGATGAACATATTACAACCAAGATAAACATGATGAACATATTACAACCAAGATAAACATGATGAACATATTACAACCATGATATAAACATGATGAACATATTACAACCAAGATATAAACATGATGAACATATTACAACCAAGATAAACATGATGAACATATTACAACCATGATATAAACATGGTGAACATATTACAACCATGATATAAACATGATGAACATATTACAACCAAGATATAAACATGATGAACATATTACAACCATGATATAAACATGATGAACATATTACAACCAAGATATAAACATGATGAACATATTACAACCATGATATAAACATGATGAACATATTACAACCATGATATAAACATGATGAACATATTACAACCAAGATAAACATGATGAACATATTACAACCATGATATAAACATGATGAACATATTACAACCAAGATAAACATGATGAACATATTACAACCATGATATAAACATGATGAACATATTACAACCAAGATAAACATGATGAACATATTACAACCATGATATAAACATGATGAACATATTACAACCAAGATAAACATGATGAACATATTACAACCATGATATAAACATGATGAACATATTACAACCAAGATAAACATGATGAACATATTACAACCATGATATAAACATGATGAACATATTACAACCATGATGAACATATTACAACCAAGATAAACATGATGAACATATTACAACACATGATGAACATATTACAACCAAGATAAACATGATGAACATATTACAACCATGATATAAACATGATGAACATATTACAACCAAGATAAACATGATGAACATATTACAACCAAGATAAACATGATGAACATATTACAACCATGATATAAACATGATGAACATATTACAACCAAGATAAACATGATGAACATATTACAACCAAGATAAACATGATGAACATATTACAACCAAGATAAACATGATGAACATATTACAACCAAGATATAAACATGATGAACATATTACAACCATGATATAAACATGATGAACATATTACAACCAAGATAAACATGATGAACATATTACAACCATGATATAAACATGATGAACATATTACAACCAAGATAAACATGATGAACATATTACAACCATGATATAAACATGATGAACATATTACAACCATGATATAAACATGATGAACATATTACAACCATTATATAAACATGATGAACATATTACAAACATGATATAAACATGATGAACATATTACAACCATGATATAAACATGATGAACATATTACAACCAAGATATAAACATGATGAACATATTACAACCAAGATATAAACATGATGAACATATTACAACCATGATATAAACATGATGAACATATTACAACTAAGATAAACGTGATGAACATATTGCAACCATGATATAAACATGATGAACATATTACAACCATGATATAAACATGATGAACATATTACAACCAAGATAAACATGATGAACATATTACAACCATGATATAAACATGATGAACATATTACAACCAAGATAAACATGATGAACATATTACAACCATGATATAAACATGATGAACATATTACAACCAAGATAAACATGATGAACATATTACAACCATGATATAAACATGATGAACATATTACAACCAAGATAAACATGATGAACATATTACAACCATGATATAAACATGATGAACATATTACAACTAAGATAAACATGATGAACATATTACAACCAAGATATAAACATGATGAACATATTACAACCATGATATAAACATGATGAACATATTACAACCAAGATAAACATGATGAACATATTACAACCAAGATAAACATGATGAACATATTACAACCAAGATAAACATGATGAACATATTACAACCAAGATAAACATGATGAACATATTACAACCATGATATAAACATGATGAACATATTACAACCAAGATAAACATGATGAACATATTACAACCAAGATAAACATGATGAACATATTACAACCATGATATAAACATGATGAACATATTACAACCAAGATAAACATGATGAACATATTACAACCAAGATAAACATGATGAACATATTACAACCAAGATAAACATGATGAACATATTACAACCAAGATATAAACATGATGAACATATTACAACCATGATATAAACATGATGAACATATTACAACCAAGATAAACATGATGAACATATTACAACCATGATATAAACATGATGAACATATTACAACCAAGATAAACATGATGAACATATTACAACCATGATATAAACATGATGAACATATTACAACCAAGATAAACATGATGAACATATTACAACCATGATATAAACATGATGAACATATTACAACCATGATATAAACATGATGAACATATTACAACCATGATATAAACATGATGAACATATTACAACTAAGATAAACATGATGAACATATTACAACCATGATAAACATGATGAACATATTACAACCAAGATAAACATGATGAACATATTACAACCAAGATAAACATGATGAACATATTACAACCATGATATAAACATGATGAACATATTACAACCAAGATATAAACATGATGAACATATTACAACCAAGATAAACATGATGAACATATTACAACCATGATATAAACATGATGAACATATTACAACCAAGATATAAACATGATGAACATATTACAACCTAAGATAAACATGATGAACATATTACAACCATGATATAAACATGATGAACATATTACAACCAAGATAAACATGATGAACATATTACAACCAAGATATAAACATGATGAACATATTACAACCAAGATAAACATGATGAACATATTACAACCAAGATAAACATGATGAACATATTACAACCAAGATATAAACATGATGAACATATTACAACCTAAGATAAACATGATGAACATATTACAACCAAGATATAAACATGATGAACATATTACAACCATGATATAAACATGATGAACATATTACAACCATGATGAACATATTACAACCATGATATAAACATGATGAACATATTACAACCATGATATAAACATGATGAACATATTACAACTAAGATAAACATGATGAACATATTACAACCATGATATAAACATGATGAACATATTACAACCAAGATAAACATGATGAACATATTACAACCAAGATATAAACATGATGAACATATTACAACCATGAGATAAACATGATGAACATATTACAACCAAGATAAACATGATGAACATATTACAACCAAGATATAAACATGATGAACATATTACAACCATGATAAACATGATGAACATATTACAACCAAGATAAACATGATGAACATATTACAACCATGATATAAACATGATGAACATATTACAACCAAGATAAACATGATGAACATATTACAACCATGATAAACATGATGAACATATTACAACCAAGATAAACATGATGAACATATTACAACCATGATAAACATGATGAACATATTACAACCATGATATAAACATGATGAACATATTACAACCATGATATAAACATGATGAACATATTACAACCAAGATAAACATGATGAACATATTACAACCAAGATAAACATGATGAACATATTACAACCAAGATAAACATGATGAACATATTACAACCAAGATATAAACATGATGAACATATTACAACCATGATATAAACATGATGAACATATTACAACCAAGATAAACATGATGAACATATTACAACCAAGATAAACATGATGAACATATTACAACCAAGATATAAACATGATGAACATATTACAACCATGATATAAACATGATGAACATATTACAACCAAGATATAAACATGATGAACATATTACAACCATGATATAAACATGATGAACATATTACAACCAAGATAAACATGATGAACATATTACAACCAAGATAAACATGATGAACATATTACAACCAAGATAAACATGATGAACATATTACAACCATGATATAAACATGATGAACATATTACAACCATGATATAAACATGATGAACATATTACAACCATGATATAAACATGATGAACATATTACAACCAAGATAAACATGATGAACATATTACAACCAAGATAAACATGATGAACATATTACAACCAAGATAAACATGATGAACATATTACAACCAAGATAAACATGATGAACATATTACAACCAAGATATAAACATGATGAACATATTACAACCATGATATAAACATGATGAACATATTACAACTAAGATATAAACATGATAAACATATTACAACCATGATATAAACATAATGAACATATTACAACCAAGATAAACATGATAAACATACACATTTAAACCTGTAATAGAAAAACATGAGAACTTTTGCAGAAAAGTTGAGAGTTAATGTTATTTACAGTGTTATAACAGAGTAATATGTTTTACATGTTGTTAAGCAGAGTTGCCATTAGAGAATAATAAAATAATTAAAACAAATGGCATTTTCTTAGGTGTACTGTACTTTTGCATTTTCAATGCATGGACAAATGGCCCATGCAGCACTGGCCTGGACATCTGGGTTTGGGTTTTTCAACAAGGACCAGAGCAGACGCACTCCATCCAGACGGTCAATGATGCTGTAGGAGAAGAGCAAAAAGAGCGAGAGAGCGAGAGAGAGAGAGCGAGAGAGAGTGAGAGAGAGCGAGAGAGAACAAGAGCGAGAGAGAGCGAGAGAGAGCGAGAGAGAGAGAGAGAGAGAGAGAGAGAGAGAGAGAGAGAGAGAGAGAGAGAGAGAGAGAGGGAGGGAGATATAGAGCAGTAGACAGAGGATCGAGAGAGATAGACAGACAGAGAGAGAGAGATAAAGAAAGAGAATAGAGAGTGATATTACAGCGGGCACAGTCAGTGTGATATACTCTGAACAAAACGCAACATGTAAAGTGTTGGTCCCATGTTTCATGAGCTGAAATAAAAGATACCAGAAATCTTACATACACACAAAAATAGTATTTCTCTCAAATTTAGTGAAGAAATTTGTTTACATCCCTGTTAGTGAGCATTTCTCCTTTGCCAAAATAATCCATCCACCTGACAGGTGTGGCATATCAAGAAGCTGATTAAACATAATGATAATAACACAGGTGCACCTTGTACTGGGGACAATAAAAGGCCACTAAAATTATGCTGTTGCCAGAAAATGTCATGTTAATTTATCTACTATAAGAATTTGGCTGTACGTCCAACCGGCCTCACAACCGCAGACCACATGTAACCACGACAGCCCAGGAACTCCACATCTGGCTTCTTTACCTGAGGGATCGTCTGAGACCAGCCATCCGGACAGCTGATGAAACTGTGGGTTTGCACAACCAAAGAATTTCTGAACAAACTGTCAGAAACCGTCTCAGGGAAGCTCATATGCATGCTTGTCATCCTCACCAGGGTACTGACCTGACTGCAGTTCGGTGTCGTAACCGACTTCAGTGGGCAAATGCTCTCCTTCCATGGCCACTGGCACACTAGAGAAGTGTGCTCTTCACGGATTAATCCCGGTTTCAACTGTAGCGGCAGATGGCAGACAGCGTGTATGGCGTCGTGTGGGCGAGCGGTTTGCTGATGTCAATGTTGTGAACAGAGTGCCCCATTGGTGGCGGTGGGGTTATGGTATGGGCAGGTAGAGATACAGTGTCATGCCATTCATCCACCGCCATCACCTAATTTTTCAACATGATAATGCACAGCCCCATGTTGCAAGGATCTGTACACAATTCCTGGAAGCTGATAATGTCCCAGCTCTTGAATTGACCTGCGTACACACCAGACATGTCATCCATTGAGCATGTTTGGGATGCTCTGGATCGACGTGTACAACAGCGTGTTCCAGTTCCCGCCAATATCCAGCAACTTCGCACAGCCATTTTAGAGGAGTGGGACAACATTCCACAGGCCACAATCAACAGCCAGATCAACTCTATGCGAAGGAGACGTGTCACGCTGTTGGAGGCAAATGGTGGTCACACCAGATACTGACTGGTTTTCTAATCCACGCACCTACTTTTTTTTTAAGGTATCTGTGACCAACAGATGCAAATCTGTATTTCCAGTCATGTGAAATCCATAGATTAGGGCCTTCAATTGACTGATTTCCTTATATGAACTGTAACTCAGTAAAATCTTTGAATTTGTTGCGTGATGCGTTTATATTTTTGTTCAGTGTATATACTTTCACAGTCAAGAGGAGCATTTGAGTGCTCGTCTTTCTCAGAGCTCTGGCTGGGCCATACAGTAGTATTAGTATGTCCAGGCCCTGAATACCCATCACAGGGCAGAATCAAAGGGTTCTGCATGGGTTTTCAATGACAAACCAACCTTCACCAGCCCCATTCTGTTTCCACCACAGCTCTAAAAACTGACTCTCTGTCTGGTCTGGTAAAGTGGATCTCCATGAGAAATCACTGAGTGCCTATGTGACGGTAGGCCATAGGTTAACTTAAATCAAGGTAAAGTGAGAGGTCTATATAGATATTTATATATAGAACCAAAACAACATTATACTGTACGGTGGGTGGGTAGTCTGGGGATACCTCTTTCCAAATCAAACAGAGCCAGTAGACAGGTCTCTCTATATTTCATGGCGTCCGAGTTGAAGTTTACTTAAGCATAAGCCGTATTTCATGCTGCGTACATGACTGTAGTCAAGGCTGTAGTCAGGGTCTGGGAACCCAAAGAATTACACCACAATGTGCCCGTTGTCTGGTATAAATAACATGTAACGTTTTTCCCATGTGTGCTTCCACCAACAAGGCCGACATTGAATGCTGTCATAATTACTTAAACACTCCCTAATCACGGTATCTCCGTGACTGGCAATGAGCGAGCACTCATCAAGAGAAGTCCCCTGCGCCATCTGTCTTCCGTTTGCACATAAATCAGTCTGGGGGATCATATCGTAAGATTTCAGTCAGAGGGGCCTCCTAAATCCAGCCCAACAACAAACTAAACTTCATATCGAGCGCCAGAAAAGTTCTGTCCTCACAAGAGCAGGTATGAAACACGTTAGCATGAAGGAGACAACTGACAGTTGGATGAGGGATGGAAACAAGGAGACCACAAAGCCTTAAGGCATTTGCAAAACGTGTGTTCTTTCTTGTAAATTACAGAAAGTACTAGGAGGGATTGTAATGTGATATTTTCCCATATTTTGTCTATGATATCATTAACCACACAGTGCAATAGCTTAGAATAAAAATACGCTTATTTTCAAAAGGATTTTAAAACAAATAGGTAGGCGTAGATCATCGATTAGCTGGTTTTGAAAAGTTACAACTATGGCCAGGACTTTTTCCTGGCCATGTGGCCTGGACCAGGAAAACAAAGCTAAACAAAGCCAATAACTGACATGGATTTTGCAATGAATTTGGAGCACCACGTAGAGTTTGGAGCAGCAAAGACATACATTACCCTGTAGTCCAGTCAGTCAGTGAGTGACAATAGCAGGCCTGGTCAGGTCCTTAATCTGAGAACCAGCTCTGACCAAACGTGGTCTGGAGCAGGAAACAATCAAATGTGAGCTATGTTAATTGCTCGGCAAACTACTGTACACACAGGTCCTCAAAATAATTCACCCTGCCACAAGACATACAGAAAGCACTTGTGGAAATGACGACTTTCTGTCCACAACTAAGTGTAAATGCTAAAAAAATGACAAGGCCTAAATATACATTCCATGAGAAAACATGGCCCTGAATGAATGGGTTCAGATGTAACATTCTGCCTGGGTGAATGGAGAAGTTAGGCTAGCTAGCCTAATTGCTGTTTCTTCAAAACAACAGTTCTGCAACTTTTATTGAACCACTGTGGTTATACTTATCAACACCATATTACTTATTCTTACAATGGCATTAATGGCAAGCCTAACAAAACATACTCAGACGAAAAGTTATTTGTGTCCAGTGTTAACTAAGTAAGGGTCTTGCAGTCTGTAACAGCCTTGTAATAGCAATGCGATTCAAATGGGACTATATTGTATGCAGTGTTTAGGAGGATTGAAGCCAAATAAGCAGCACATACTGTAGTTAGCAGGACTGGACTGTAGCTATGTGTTCACTGTTGATGTTTTTCCAGCCACGAGGGCTTGGATGGCTGAAGGTATGCTACTCTGACCAGTTCAGCAACATGAATGACCACAGTAAAACTGTGGGACGCGCCACCACAACCATATTTATCGCAGCAGGTACAATAAACAAGGCTTTTAAAACTGTCACTCCACTGAAGATGAACATTAAACCTACCTGGTGAGGATGAAAGATTAAGATCATAGCCTGACATTATCACCAGGACACCGTCTGTTATCAACATTATTAGGACCAATTACGATGATGAACGACTGTTAATGATAGAGGTTATGAATCATTTTGAAGAGCTTTAGAGATGTCAATAAATGGGTCATAAGTCAGATATCACATAAAGCATCACCACTGTTGATCATCTGAACGGAGTTGGTGATTTACGCCACAACATTAAATATATATATCTCTTTGACTAACGTCATATTCTCAAGCTCGGTGGCGCAGGCTCCCACAGCCTTGGTGACGTTGACCAGCAGGGCCTGGTTGGTTCCCGTCAGCAGGTTGACCAGGGGCTGGATGCCTCCACACTTCCTGATGGTGGCCCTGTTGGCAGGTTTCTGGGCCCCCTCGCCCAGCGCGCCGACCACGTTCACCAGCACCTCCTCAGGCTGGTCTGTCAGCAGACCGACCAGGGTCTCCAAGGCCTTGTAATCCTGGAACCTGGGGAAAGGCACAGAACCTGGGTCAATCAACCAATCACTTTATTCAACCAATCACTTCCATCTTTTTTATAGCCTTATATGTTATATGCAGCTTTGGACATACTGTAAGTGTAGGGGCTTCAAGAATAGGACATAATTCTGAATCCTAATCAATATCCTGTAGATGTTACAATGTGTGTGGAGCAAGTCAAAATGAGTTCTATTTGGGAATGGATGTATTTTTTCAGCACAAATCACTTGACCCAGTAACAACAGGACAGTTTTCCCACGACTGCTCAAAGGCCTCTCCACACATGTACTTTGCATGACCGAGGTTCACTGTGGCTTGGACTAGTTCACTCCCTGTTTTACTGTGATTTCACTTTGTTTGCCAGAACTACCGAGTGGGTAAACGACAGTAAACATTTAAGAGGGATATAATGTGGTTGCAGAAAGCCTCAACAAACCTCTGATGTACGATTAAGTTCTATGACTGTTTTCCCTCACAGTTATGGTTACTGGCAACACAGTCCGCAGGCTATTGTAGAAAGTGTCCAAGGTCATTTGGTTTTGGTCATGATCCACCGAAACAGATTCTTGCAAGCAAAACAGTAATGAACGGAGCGGCTGCCAAAGCAAACTTTTAGTGAATTTAGCGTAGAAAAACGATGCTATTCATACGGACACCACTGAAGTTGTATCTACATGGTGCTCCAACAGTAGAATTTAGTGATGGGGGATATTATTTATACAGATATTACAGATATTATTTTGGACAATATTATATCGATACTTTGACTCCGGGTATGGATTTGATACTAGGTAGCGTCAGCTGGCGCTAGTCGGCTGTACATGCATCAGAACTCAGTATTTTTCATCCTATAGCTTGTTCTCCATCTTTTTTTAAATAGTGAGCCAACATGCTTATAGCACTTTTATTTCCATGACTGATCAAAACAAATGTTATCATGCTCTCTATTGTCTCTCTCCAGCAGACATATAGTGAGCAATATGTTTGGAACATCAAAGCGCAATAAAATTGCAGTGTCGAATCACAATACATATAGAATTGTCATATAGAATTGTCTCAGCCACCTGAGCCACGGCCTGTTCACCCCGCTACCATCTAGAAGGCGAAGACAGTACAGGTGCATCAAGACTGGGACCGAGAGACTGAAAACAGCTTATATCTGCAGGCCATCAGACTGTTAAACAGTCAACACTAGCCGGCCTCCACCCAGTACTCTGCTTAGTCACTGTTACTAGCCGGCTACCACCCGGTACTCTACCCTGTACCTTAGAGACTGCTGCCCAAGAGTCAATGAACACTGGTCACTTAAATACTGTTTACATACTGTTTTACACACTTTATATGTTCATAATGTATTCTAGTCAAGGCTCTACACGCTGATCCTCAACACTGGAGCTCCACAGGGGTGCGTGCTCAGTCCCCTCCTGTACTCCCTGTTCACCCACGACTGCATGGCCAGGCTCGACTCCAACACCATCATCAAGTTTGCAGACGACACAACAGTGGTAGGCCTGATCACAGACAACGTCGAGACAGCCTATATGGAGGAGGTCAGAGACCTGGCCGTGTGGTGCCAGAATAACAACCTATCCCTCAATGTAACCAAGACTAAGGAGATGATTGTGGACTACAGGAAAAGGAGGACCGAGCACGCCCCCATTCTCATCGACGGGGCTGTAGTGGAGCAGGTTGAGAGTTTCAAGTTCCTCGGTGTCCACATCAACAACAAACTAGAATGGTTCAAACACACCAAGACAGTTGTGAAGAGGGCACGACAAAGCCTATTCCCCCTCAGGAAACTAAAAAGATTTGGCATGGGTCCTGAGATCCTCAAAAGGTTCTACAGCTGTAACATCGAGAGCATCCTGACCAGTTGCATCACTGCCTGGTACGGCAATTGCTCGGCCTCTGACTGCAAGGCACTACAGAGGGTAGTGCGTACGGCCCAGTACATCACTGGGGCTAAGCTGCCTGCCATCCAGGACCTCTACACCAGGCGGTGTCAGAGGAAGGCCCTAAAAATTGTCAAAGACCCCAGCCACCCCAGTCATAGACTGTTCTCTCTACTATCGCATGGCAAGCGGTACTGGAGTGCCAAGTCTAGGACAAAAAGGCTTCTCAACAGTTTTTACCCCCAAGCCATAAGACTCCTGAACAGGTAATCAAATGGCTACCCGGACTATTTGCATTGTGTTGATTTGATCCTATACAACTACTGCTGTACAAATTACATTTATTTATAAAGCCCTTCTTACATCAGTTGATATCTCAAAGTGCTGTACAGAAACCCAGCCTAAAACACCAAACAGCAAGCAATGCAGGTGTAGAAGCACGGTGGCTAGGAAAAACTCCCTAGAAAGGCCAGAACCTAGGAAGAACTCTAGAGAGGAACCAGGCTATGAGGGGTGGCCAGTCCTCTTCTGGCTGTGCCGGGTGGAGATACACACCTTATCTACTCATATAATGTCCATACTGTCTATACACACTGTCTATACACACCATATATAAACTGTCCACTTAGGAAGCAACACTGATTGACAATAAATTTCACATGCTGTTGTGCAAATGGAATAGACAACAGGTGGAAATTATAGGCAATTAGCAAGACACCCCCAATAAAGGAGTGGTTCTGCAGGTGGTGACCACAGACCACTTCTCAGTTCCTATGCTTCCTGGCTGATGTTTTGGTCACTTTTGAATGCTGGCGGTGCTTTCACTCTAGTGGTAGCATGAGACGGAGTCTACAACCCACACAAGTGGCTCAGGTAGTGCAGCTCATCCAGGATGGCACATCAATGCGAGCTGTGGCAAGAAGGTTTGCTGTGTCTGTCAGCGTAGTGTCCAGAGCATGGAGGCGCTACCAGGAGACAGGCCAGTACATCAGGAGACGTGGAGGAGGCCGTACGAGGGCAACAACCCAGCAGCAGGACCGCTACCTCTGCCTTTGTGCAAGGAGGAGCAGGAGGAGCACTGCCAGAGCCCTGCAAAATGACCTCCAGCAGGCCACAAATGTGCATGTGTCTGCTCAAACGGTCAGAAACAGACTCCATGAGGGTGGTATGAGGGCCCGACGTCCACAGGTGGGGGTTGTGCTTACAGCCCAACACCGTGCAGGACGTTTGGCATTTGCCAGAGAACACCAAGATTGGCAAATTCGCCACTGGCGCCCTGTGCTCTTCACAGATGAAAGCAGGTTCACACTGAGCACATGTGACAGACGTGACAGAGTCTGGAGACGCCGTGGAGAATGTTCTGCTGCCTGCAACATCCTCCAGCATGACCGGTTTGGCGGTGGGTCAGTCATGGTGTGGGGTGGCATTTCTTTGGGGGGCCGCACAGCCCTCCATGTGCTCGCCAGAGGTAGCCTGACTGCCATTAGGTACCGAGATGAGATCCTCAGACCCCTTGTGAGACCATATGCTGGTGCGGTTGGCCCTGGGTTCCTCCTAATGCAAGACAATGCTAGACCTCATGTGGCTGGAGTGTGTCAGCAGTTCCTGCAAGAGGAAGGCATTGATGCTATGGACTGGCCCGCCCGTTCCCCAGACCTGAATCCAATTGAGCACATCTGGGACATCATGTCTCGCTCCATCCACCAACGCAACGTCGCACCACAGACTGTCCAGGAGTTGGCGGATGCTTTCGTCCAGGTCTGGGAGGAGATCCCTCAGGAGACCATCTGCCACCTCATCAGGAGCATGCCCAGGCGTTGTAGGGAGGTCATACAGGCACGTGGAGGCCACACACACTACTGAGCCTCATTTTGACTTGTTTTAAGGACATTACATCAAAGTTGGATCAGCCTGTAGTGTGGTTTTCCACTTTAATTTTGAGTGCGACTCCAAATCCAGACCTCCATGGGTTGATAAATTGGATTTCCATTGATTATTTTTGTGTGATTTTGTTGTCAGCACATTCAACTATGTAAATAAAAAAGTATTTAATAAGATTGTTTCTTTCATTCAGATCTAGGATGTGTTATTTTAGTGTTCCCTTATTTTAGTGTTCCCATATATATATACACATATATATATACACATACACATATGGGTGGTATATATATATATATATATATATATATATATATATATATATATATATATATATATATATATATATATATATATATTCCGGATTCTAAAATTGCTCATCTTCATTTCTTATTTTTTTGTGTACATTTTGGATAATGTGTGTATAGTCATTGGATTGCTAGACATTTCTGCATTGTTGGAGCTAGAAACATAAGCATTTCTCTGCACCTGCGATAACATCTGTAAAACTGTGTACCAGACCAATAAATGTTGATTTGATAGAATCGCAATACATATCGTATCGGCTCTTAAGCATTGTGATAATATCGTATTGTGAGGTCCCTGGAAATTCCCTGACCTAGAATTCCCTTGTAATTGCACAAATAACTTTTGATAAATGGACTGCAAGTCATGCCTATTTTTGTTCAGCCAATCCCAGCTCGCGTAATAAAGATGGCAGAAGTAACACAAAGCTGGCTGAATCAGCTCCTCGTACAAACAGTAGGCTCAATACAAGTGGAAGCATCATTAAGGCCTGTCAAAAGGCACAGGGACCAAAGAGAGGCTTCTGTGTAGCAGTTTCAGGATGAATTGTGTTGCTCTTTTTCTAAACACATCTGTTACAGTAACACATTCATTCACATTCGTGGTGCAAAGAACTTGAATGCTGCCTGTCTGTCCTTTTATACCACAGACAGTTTGTTTTTAAGAAGGGGCTGTGTGTGAAAGAGTCATTTCAAGGACAACTGGAAAGGAAGAGAGCCTTGAAGACGTTCAATGGGAATCATAAAGGGCCTGGGATACTTTCAGAAGGATAAATTCTACTGCCTAACGTTGAACAGAAAAATGAACTCACTTCAAAATGAAGGAGAGTGAACTGCTGCCTGAATAGGCCTAGAGGTCGGGTGAGCAAAATTCTGTAGATAGAAACGGGAGGTAAGAAAGAAGTATCATTATGATACATAATGATGGTGTTCTGCTCATCATAGACTCTGGAAGAGAGGTAAGAGAAGGAGGACTGGACGGATAGTCAGTAATTGTAACTGAACCATACAATCTTGACCTCAAACATTATTGCGCTGGCAAATACAGTCCGAGTCTTGGCAAGGACCACTTTCCATTGCAAAGTTATTCCCTCACTAGTTTGTTACAGGGCTTAGTTTTTACACAGCTTCTGTGTGTGTGCATAACACTTTCGTATATAAGGTTCAAGGGGACACATACCAATGCACCTATAAATCTGCACAAAAAAAAACAGTCCAAAATGTTCCTAATGCGAGACAAGAGGTTTGAGAGGCCTTTTTATTAAGGCCTTTCATACATACAGTGAGGGGAAAAAGTATTTGATCCCTGCTGATTTTGTACGTTTGCCCACTGACAAAGAAATGATCAGTCTATAATTTGAAAGGTAGGTTTATTTGAACAGTGAGAGACAGAATAACAAAAAAACAAAAAAACGCATGTCAAAAATGTTATAAATTGATTTGCATTTTAATGAGGGAAATAAGTATTTGACCCCTCTGCAAAACATGACTTAGTACTTGGTGACAAAACCCTTGTTGGCAATCACAGAGGTCAGACGTTTCTTGTAGTTGGCCACCAGGTTTGCACACATCTCAGGAGGATTTTGTCCAACTCCTCTATGCTGATCTTCTCCAAGTCATTAAGGTTTTGAGGCTGTCGTTTGGCAACTCAAACCTTCAGCTCCCTCCACAGATTTTATATGGGATTAAGGTCTGGAGACTGGCTAGGCCACTCCAGGACCTTAATGTGCTTCTTCTTGACCTTAATGTGCTTCTTCTTTGTTGCCTTGGCCATGTGTTTTGGGTCATTGTCATGCTGGAATACCCATCCACGACCCATTTTCAATGCCCTGGCTGAGGAAAGGAGGTTCTCACCCAAGATTTGACGGTACATGGCCCCGTCCATCGTCCCTTTGATGCGGTGAAGTTGTCCTGTCCCCTTAGCAGAAAAACACCCCGAAAGCATAATGTTTCCACCTCCATGTTTGATGGTGAGGATGGTGTTCTTGGGGTCATAGGCAGCATTCCTCCTCCTCCAAACACGGTGAGTTGAGTTGATGCCAAAGAGCTCCATTTTTGGTCTCATCAGACCACAACACTTTCACCCAGTTGTCCTCTGAATCATTCAGATGTTCATTGGCAAAATTCAGACGGGCATGTATATGTGCTTTCTTGAGCAGGGGGACCCTGCGGGTGCTGCAGGATTTCAGTCATTCACGGCGTAGTGTGTTACCAATTGTTTTCTTGGTGACTATGGTCCCAGCTGCCTTGAGATCATTGACAAGATCCTCCCACGTAGTTCTGGGCTGATTCCTCACCGTTCTCATGATCATTGCAACTCCATGAGCTGAGATCTTGCATGGAGTCCCAGGCCGAGGGAGATTGACATTTCTTTTGTGTTTCTTCCATTTGCGAATAATCGCATCAACTGTTGTCACCTTCTCACCAAGTTGCTTGGCGATGGTCTGTAGCCCATTCCAGCCTTGTGTAGGTCTACAATCTTGTCCCTGACATCCTTGGAGAGCTCTTTGGTCTTGGCCATGGTGGAGAGTTTGGAATCTGATTGATTGATTGCTTCTGTGGACAGGTGTCTTTTATACAGGTAACAAGCTGAGATGAGGAGCACTCCCTTTAAGAGTGTGCTCCTAATCTCAGCTCGTTACCTGTATAAAAGACACTTGGGAGCCAGAAATCTTTCTGATTGAGAGGGGGTCAAATACTTATTTCTCTCATTAAAATGCAAATCAATTTATAACATTTTTAACATGCGTTTTTCTGGATTTTTTTGTTGTTATTCTGTCTCTCACTGTTCAAATAAACCTACCATTAAAATTATAGACTGATCATTTCTTTGTCAGTGGGCAAACGTACAAAATCAGCAGGGGATCAAATACTTTTTTCCCCCACTGTATACTGACATACTGTATTAAAGTCACTTTTTCCTCCAGTCATGTTCAGACTATAGGCTATAGGCTCCATATTGCAGGTCTTAGGAAAATGTCAATCTCTCGGAATTTAGCCGATGTAGACCTTTAAAACAAACACACTTAAGTTATGAAGATGATTTTTTTTTTGCCATCAATGATCTCTTATGTTGATGCATCATTAATCAGGAAAATAGCTAACACATGAGTCTTCTTCTGGGCTTTAGTGGAGGTCTCCCTCTCGCTCCACATCTCTCAGGCCTGCATCCCACACATCCCTACTGTACAGTACAGCCATGCCATGTTAAAGATCACTCACACGAAAGCACACTGTCTGCTATTGGCCACAAGGGCTGTTTGAGTTGTTCATTTACTACTTGGGAATACAAAAAAAGCTCAACTCCCTCTCATTACTGTTTCTGTCAAATATATTCTAAAACGATTTTCGTCTCGAAACACCACTCAGCCCATGATTGATTCTGAAATGAACACAACGGCCCTTAACAACTCTCAACAAAAAACTCTATTACTGTTTGCAGCCGTTCCTTTTTGACAGTAATGGCTTGGTCATGTGATTCCAAACCTGCGTCTTGACATTTTTACATGTTATTCAAATAACCCTGGGAGAGTTAAAAAAAAAAAAACAGATCCACTCGCAAATGTAAGTGTAGATTAAAACAGTCAGTGCTCTACTCTTCATAATACTGGTTTCCTCTCCGGCCTTCCTGGAGAACCCACTGCCAAATTTCTACCTTTATTCACACCAACCGCCCGAGCCGTCCAAAAAACTTAACACAAACACTACACAGGAAGGTAACCGTTCAATGAAACATTGTAGTGGGTGATACGGCCCTTTGGGTCGCTCTCTCTCACTGACTGGATTCCTTAGTTATTTATCACATTCCCCTAAATGAGTGTGAGGGTTTGATGCTTGCCAATGAAGTGTCAACCAATTGCGGTTTTACATGTGATTATCAGTATCATTATTTATTATTATTATTATTATTATGGACCATTTTTGCATAGCAACAGTGTTATGAGTAAGTACGCTGAGACAAGCGGCCTGTAATGGGAGCAAGTGCACAAGGTGCCACATTACTCATTGCCACTGTAGTTCATTTGTTTTATCGCCGTGCCAGGCTGCACTCTAAAGGCTCCCAATCTCTGCCATTTTTGTGTTATTTTATATGCATCAGAACTGGACTGAATATGAAGGCTTGTTAAGTAGCCAGAGGACTGAAAGGCAGTCTGAAAGGTTCACTTTGTTTCTTGAACTCTCTCCTGTATGAATTCTTTAGTCTTTATAACTAAATAAGTTGTCATCCAACACTCTTCGTTCTATGCAAACAGAACATATGCTTTTGTTTATGACAATAACCACTGGTCTGGTTGTCCATCATGAACTTGGCACCAGAGATAGTAATCTATATCCACCTGTTTTAAAGAGAGCGTTATTGGCATGCTTCTATAATGGGATCATTGCTTAATTGACTGTGGCAACAGGCACTTTCTTCCAGTTGGGAAGACTTAACTTAGACTCTAAATGTAGGATATCATTCTGTCAGTTATGAAATATGAAGTGGAAGGAGACCGGTGTGAGTGCTACTGGGACATTTTACTATTATTTTTTAAATTCCTCTGCAATTTTCAGTCCTACAGAGTTTTTGAGTCAGATGCTAAACATTTCCACATTATCTTAATTCATCATATAAAACCATATAAAACTCCAAAAGCCTCTTTTATCGTAAAAACGTATTAAAAAGAGCCACAGCCTTATCAGTTTGTTGGCTACGTTTCTGAAAATAAGCCTTGAATTTATTAAGAGGTTACTGTGGTTTAAATTAATGCATATGGCTTGCATTGTCCACTGAGTCACTCGGACAAATAAAAGAAATACAGCAACAACAAAACAAGTCATGGGAGTACCTTTAGCAAACATTGAGAGATGCCAGGGCACGATATTCAGGCATTATTTATTTTTGAGGGAAAATTACTGATTTAAAAAATCATCCCATGCAAAATAAAGCCAGCCAGGAAAGATTCTAGAAAGTGTGACTGTTGAAGAGAACTAAATGACAATGAAATAAACGTGGGTATGCCGTAACATGACAAATGATTTAAGAGTCTGTCAGCTTACATTTCCAACATTATGGAGGAGTCATTTTCTAGGCAGCTTTCTCTCAGTCCGCTTGCCCATGTTCATTACTAATGGGAGAAGAACTGCTTTAGACTAACCATAGGGTGTCTATAAAATCAACTCTTTACTTCATCTTTTGTTAACAGTAGAAAAGCGCACATTCCTCCTGCTAACCGTCACATAAAAGATCAGAGATAATAGAATCTGTGTATCTGCAAAACTTAACATTCACTTAACAATCACTTCAGCCAGACACAACGTAAAGGATGAGATGTGACAACTTTTGGGAGTGGAAAAAGTGAGACTCACATATGAACAAATGAGAGGTCTCGTAAAAACGCCAAGTGATTTCAGCATATCGACCCTCATCCCAACCGCTACCACTAGGATTTCCATTGGAACGAACTGTAGACCCATCTCACCATACTTTAAAGTTAGCTCTCTAAATTCCCATCAGACTCATGACACTAAGTTTGCAAACATATTATCTGAGTATTGCGAGCACCTATGGCTGCCCACTCAATACATGCCAAGTGGACATCAGTCAAAACAAAAATGTACTTCTGTGTGGGTAATTTGTCAAAGTCAGGGCCAGGCTAATTTTATAGGCTACCAGTAATTACACCAACCTACCAATGACATAAGACATGCCCCACTCTAAAGTACTCCGCCCCCTCACCCCCCACTACACTAAATATGGGATCACGACCGGCAACACACAGTTTACCTCTGGTGCTGGTCAGGCTCCAGTCTGAGTGGGGCTGTAGTGATAATGAGGGTTAATAATAATGGGAAGGAGAGAAGGAGGGAGGGATGCCTGGATGGAGGGAGAGGGAGGGGTAACATTACTTAGCCACGTTCTCCATGCTGATGGAGCACTTCCAGATGGCCCCGGTGGTGGCAGCCAGGAGCTGCTTGTTGTCTGCCTGGCTCAGCAGAGTCACCAAGGGCTGCAGGCCCTCGCACTGACGCACCAGGTCACGGGTACGCTTGTCCTCTGCACACTGAGACAGACAGACAAACATTGCTAGATGTATTTTGGGACGCTTCTTGCCCTAATGCTTATGCATTGTCCACATTCCCAGCCTCAATTTATTCTTGTTTAATTATGATGGACTGAAAACATTCTTAACATGAGTCATAACCATGGTTACCTTGAAGATGGCACTGGCGCAGTGCATCTGTAGCTCGTGGTTGTCACAGTTGAGGTTTTTCACCAAGTCCTCGATCATACCCTCCGTCTGGATGGCAATCCTGTAACTTCTCTGGAAATGAACGTTCAGAGAAAACACATAGGCAGTCAATGACAGTGTTTTGGTTTGCAATGATGAATCACTAGGTGGTCCTCTTCAGGGTGGCACATGCTGCCCACTAAACCATAGGTATACCCGAAATGGCACCCTATTCCCTATACAGGGCACTTCTTTTGGCCAGCGGCTCATAGTGAGCCCCTCACCTCGGAGGCACACTCCTGCAGGGTTCCCACGACAGGGATCAGCATGTTCTCGTGGGGAGACTTGAGCAGGCGAGCCAGCAGAGGGATGCCCCCGGCCTTGCGGATGGCCTCTTTGTTCCTGGTGCTCTTACTGCAGCTCCAGAGGGCCAGGGCCCCGCAGCGAGCCACCTCCACGTCCTTCTCCTGCTCCTCTGTCAGGGCCGCCGAGTCAGGCACGCAGTCTAGTAACTCCACCTGGGAACACACACACACACACAGACAACACACACTCAACGATCCAGTGTGCATCAAAGAAAATATATATCAGACATTGTGAGAGTGAATGTGAAAACCACAGGAAATGCTGTAATGATAGCTGTGGTTTCCATTGACGCAATGTATTAAATGAGATTAGCAAAGTTGTTGGCCATGATTAAGTGAATAATTAAATCATATTATTATGTGGGCTGACAGAATAAAAAAACAGAGATTCAGAATGTGGAAAAAGAGCAGGTCTGCGTGTTGATGTTACAGTGTTGAAATCCCAGAGTGACCCTTTATGACCGTCAGTCTGTGTGTCAGAGCTGTGTTAAAGCCATAGTTCCTGCACGGCCACTGAGACAGAGCAGGCAAAGCTATTACACATGTTATGCAGTTCAAAGGTGGTCTCAGTCTGTAGTTCAGCGTGAAATTAATCTCTCCACTGCAATGACTGAATGAGCACATCCGATTTGGTGCTTGAGGATAAATATACAAGGCCCACAGGCTTTAATCACAGGTCGCTCTGTCAATAAACATCAACTCAGATCCAAGGATGTCAAAGGACATTCTATCCGTTTCCCCCCCAATGACTTTGATGTTTTGTAACATAAAACTAGGGGAAAGGTGGGTGAGGGTGGCATGTATCAGGGATCCCAGTGTATGGAAACTGGAGGTACTTAGAAGAGCCAGTGCTGTGAAGAGCTGTGTGTTGCTGTGCTGGGCTGTCTTCTGTAGAGGGGAGCCATGATTTGACTATATTGGACTATATTGTCTAAGTTTCTGCTTTCCTATAGCATGTGACTCCAAATAGGCTCTGTAGTGGGTCAGTAAGAGGGTGCTGCTGGGAACATCAGCAGGACTGTGGGTTCATTTCCCGCACGGGTTACATTCCCATATATTTATGTGTCACTGTCAATGTTTTGGATCAAAGCGTCTGTCTAAATGACATTAGTATTATGTTCCCTTGTGCAAGGCTGCTGTGCTACAGTACAGTGCGGTATATATCTTCCCACTAGACTCACCAGTCTCTTGATCCCTCCGTGCTGTCTGACTGTCCTCCTGGCCCGTCTGAACTTGGCCACGTTGGCGATGGTCTCTGCGGCCAGGTATTTTAGGTCCTTGTCTGGGGAGTCCAAGATCTTCACCATGGTCTGCAGGCCACCCAGGTCAGCGATGGCCCGGCGGATCTGAGAGTTTCGGCTGATCTCCTTCAGAATCTTCAGAGAGCCAATCTAAATCATGCACGAAGACGGTAAGTCCACAAAGTACATCTCGCTAAATCTCCTTAGCAAGTAAAAAACGTTGGCTTGTATGAAGAAAAACTGCAAAGCCAACGTCAACAACATGGGCTAAACATCCGTCAACAAGAGCACAAGTAAAGAGGATTAGGTAAACCCCCAAAACGTGACCCCTAAATATAGACAGCCGTTTCTAAAGAGTTTCAATATAAAGGCATGCTGTATAAAAAGCGCCCACACATCTCATTAGGTCTATTGGAGTCTAATTGCTTCCCGGTGTCTTTAAAGGGCCCCCAGTCAGTACTCTGGGTATCTGAAACACTAGGCTGGCACACACAGCACAGGGGCAGCTCTGTTTCCCCCCAAGGGCATCCAGGTCCGCTTGGCAGGGAGCAGGGACTGGGAGGGCTACTCACTTTGCATTTGATTTCTTCTGTATCCAGCAAGTTAATGAGGACTTCAAGGCCACCTACATCCCGGATGGCCAGTTGGCACGTCTCCTGGGCTAAATTAAAGTCCCTCATGGAGCACAGAGCAATCACAGTGGCCGTCTGGTTGCCTCCCTGAAATAAGAATGAAAACACGGCACCAATGAATAAATGAATAAAACGGCAGAGAAAAGAATTAAAGAGACGTTTAGAAACACGGGGACACAGTGTCTCCCCTCCTTCCCTCTACTGATATCTCTCTTTAACCATGCCTGCTGGGGTTCATTTGTGACAGTTAAACACCAGTGGAGAGAAATGATTTGATATGGAATGGCACTGACTCGGACTACTAAGATGCCTGTGGCCAGAAACCATAGACAATGACCTAAGTTAAAGATAAAAGAGAAAAATTAGCATTGAAATGTTGATTGAACATAATAATGAGTAAGCATTTCAAAAGACTCTCTGTTATGACAGTTGCTATACACACACAAAATAACTCAAAGCTTGTTTCTACCCAATTAGCTACTTAGTAACTACTACTAAGCAAACAAGTGGTTTGGGAGTAAAAAAAAATATATCTTCTTTGATTTCACTTCATGTGCCTCAATATAAAGGAAGAGGATATTGAGCCAATTTGGGTTTATTGCTTCTTAAGTGTAACACAATGTAAAGATGTAAAACAGGTGACTGGGGTCATTCTCTGACCTATATAATGATAGGTGATTGGGCTGACAGTGTTGGACACATAACCAAACAATTTAGTTGAGATTGAGTGTGGCATTACATGCATAAAGAAGGAAGTTGGCAGAAGGTAGATACAACAATTGCAATTCTCAGATACTTAGTCTGTATTGTGTCTTCTTCCTGCAGTGTACCTTCGGTTGATGTGAAATATACTTTATAAAATACAAACGCAACATGTAAAGTGTTGATCAGATGTTTCATTAGCTGATCACAGAAATGTTCCATACACACAAAAAGCTTATTTCTCCCAAATGTTGTGTACACATTTGTTTACATCCTTGTTAGTGAGCATTTCTCCTTTGCCAAGATAATCCATCCACCTGACAGGTGTGGCATATCAAGAAGCTGATTAAACAGCATGATCATTACACAGTTGCACCTTGTGCTGGGGACAATAAAAGGCCACTCTGAAATGTTTTGTCACACAACACAATGCCACAGATGTCTCAAGTTTTGAGAGGGTGTGCAATTGCCATGGTGACTTGTAGGAATGTCCACCAAAGCTGTTGCCAGAGAATTTAATTGTCATTTCTCTATTATAAGCTGCATCCAACGTTGTTTTAGAAAATTGCACAACCAGCCTCACAACCGCAGACCACGTGTAACCGTGCAAGCCCAGGACCTCCACATCCGGCTTCTTCACCTGCGGGATCATCTGAGATCAGCCACCAAGACAGCTGATGAAACTGAGGAGTATTTCTGTCTGTAATAAAGCCATTTTGTGGAGAAAAACTAATTCTGATTGGCTGGGCCTGGCTCCCAAGTGGGTGGGCCTACGGCTGCACCCTTGCCCAGTCATGTGAAATCCATAGATCAGGGCATAATTAATTTATTTCAATTGACTGATTTCCTTATATGAACCGTAACTCAGTAAAATTGTTGTATGTCGCATTTATATTTTTGTTCAGTATAGTTTAGACAGAACAAAACCTAATTCCAGATTGAAACAACAGTTCCTCGCAGTAGGTAGAAAATACAGCAGTAAACTGGATGTGTTACACGACTTTGAAATGTGACATGGCATCCTAAAGTCAAAATCTCCTGGCAAGTGAACAGTCCAAATCTTATTGTTTCATTTTTTTCTTTCTGTTCTTCTTTTAAATGAACCACAGAACGACGTGGAGATCAGTGAGTTCTTAGGGCACTACTGCAAGCTGCTTTATTAGTTGCACACTTCACAAACATCTCCGACTCAGGACCATCCCAGACAGATTACTCTACCCACGCAAAGGAGACTCAAATCTCTTATGTAATGAACGTACTAACGTGAGATAGAAGAGCTATTTAAAGTGAAAAAAAAACGACAATGGATAACAGTATGTTCTACGCAGTTCATGTTATGGGAGTACAGTTAAATCGCTGTATCTGGGTGAACCGTGCTATGAAGGAGTTCCCAAAAAGAGGTAGCCTGAAACACTGTTGTGAGCGGGATAATGGACACGTGTTCCCCATATTATGACGTTGGCCTAAATGTGAACCTTTTGTCTATTAACAGCAGTGGATCTACTGCTTATATAGTCTCCACCACCCCTTCCCACTCTTCAAAGGATTCAGTGGGGCTAGGATCATACCTTGTAAAAACAAAACGCTATGTTTGGAACTGATACCAGAGAGAAAATATCATATGCTTCCAGTTTTGTTAGCTTTGGTTTAGAAGTATTGTAGACATTCTTTAAAACATTGACAACATCTGACAATCTGTTAAGATGGATGTCTCTGACTCTCATCCAGCTAGCATGATAGGGGCAGATGTGCAGGCAGAGGGGGCAGATAGCCTACAACTCAACAACTGTCTGTCAAATGGCACACTATTCCCTATAAAGTACACTACCCTATGGGTATTGGTCAAAAGTAGTGCACTATAAAGAGAATAGGGTACTATTTGGGAAGCGACCTCTGTCTGCATCGAAAGACTACAGCTTATGAAAGACACATGAATAAACTGTAAACATAACCAATGACTAGGGTTTACATAACATGATGAGGACATTTTTCTACAGTATTTATGTGACTTTGGGGCATTTGTGATTCGCCACAGAAAATAAACAATACTTCATAGATTTACACTTGTCACAATAGGGGGGATAACAGGGAAGACTGCAGAGGTTAGGCTGCTATGTGTTTTGTTTATAGTAGTTTAAACCCAGGTGAACACGTCTGCTCCAAAACTGGGGAGGGACTCACTGCTCAATACATTTCACTACCAGCAGGATTTGGCAATAAGAATAGAGATGACTAAATGTCCTCATAAATTATATCCAGAGGAAAAATATCTTTAAATATTTCACATTACAAAGTAGGGAAAGAATGAAGGGAATTCAGTATTCATAAATACAGTATACTGTCATGATCTGGTGAATGCAGTCAATTACCAATATTAACGCAGCAAAAAAAAGAAACGCCCTCTCATTGTCAACTGCGTTTATTTTCAGCAAACTTAACATGTGTAAATATTTGTATGAACACAAGATTCCACAACTGAGACATAAACTGAACAGGTTCCACAGACATGTGACTAACAGAAACTGAATAATGTGTCCCTGAACAAAGGGGGAGTCAAAATCAAAAGTAACAGTCAGTATCTGGTGTGGCCACCAGCTGCATTATGTACTGCAGTGCATCTCCTCCTCATGGACTGCACCAGATCTCAGATTTCTTGCTGTGAGATGTTACCCCACTCTTCCAGCAAGGCACCTGCAAGTTCCCGGACATTTCTGGCGGGGAATGGCCCTAGCCCTCACCCTCCGATCCAACAGGTCCCAGACGTGCTCAATGGGATTGAGATGCGGGCTCTTCGCTGGCCATGGCAGAACACTGACATTCCTGTCTTGCAGGAAATCACGCACAGAATGAGCAGTATGGCTGGTGGCATTGTCATGCTGGAGGGTCATGTCAGGATGAGCCTGCAGGAAGGGTACCACATGAGGGAGGAGGATGTCTTCCCTGTAACGCACAGCGTTGAGATTGCCCGCAATGACAACAAGCTCAGTCCAATGATGCTGTGACACACTGCACCAGACCATGAGGGACCCTCCACCTCCAAATTCATCCCGCTCCTATCATGACACAAGGTGAGACACAGATGCAGACACAGGAGGCAGATGGTTGGAGTCTTAAAATGTTTATTAATCCAAAAGGAGCAGGCAAGAGAATGGTTAAGGACAGGCAAAAGGTCAAAACCAGATCAGAGTCCAGGAGGTACAGAGTGGCAGACAGGTTCGTGGTCAAGGCAGGCAGAATGGTCAGGCAGGCGAGTACAGAGTCCAGAACAGGCAAGGGTCAAAACCAGGAGGACTAGAAAAAGGAGAATAGCAAAAAGCAAGAGAACGGGAAAAACACTGGTTGACTTGTAAAAACAAACAAGACGAACTGGCACAGAGAGACAGGAAACACAGGGATAAATACACTGGGGAAAATCAGCGACACCTGGAGGGGGTGGAGACAATCACAAGGACAGGTGAAACAGATCAGGGCGTGACAGCTCCAGAGTACAGGCCTCGGTGTAACACTCATTCCTTCGACGCTAAACGCAAATCTGACCATCACCCCTGGTGAGACAAAACCGTGACTCGTCAGTGAAGAGCACTTTTTGCCAGCCCTGTCTGTTCCAGCGTCGGTGGGTTTGTGCCCATAGGCGACGTTGTTGCCGGTGATGTCTGGTGAGGACCTGCCTTATAACAGGCATAGAAGCCCTTAGTCCAGCCTCTCTCAGCCTATTGCAGACAGTCTGAGCACTGATGGAGGGATTGTGAGTTCCTGGTGTAACTCGGGCAGTTGTTGTTGCAATCCTGTACCTGTCCCACAGGTGTGATGTTCGGATGTACCGATCCTGTGCAGGTGTTGTTACACATGGTCTGCCACTGTGAGGACGATCAGCTGTCCGTCCTGTCTCCCTGTAGCTCTGTCTTAGGCGTCTCACAGTACGGACAATTGCAATTTATTTCCCTGGCTGCAGATGAGCAGGGAACCTGGGCATCTTTATTTTGGTGTTTTCAGAGTCAGTAGAAAGGCCTCTTTAATGTCCTAGGTTTTCAGAACTCTGACCTTAATTGCCTACCGGCTGTAAACTGTTAGTGTCTTAACGACCGATCCACAGGTGCATGTTCATTAACTGTTTATGGTTCATTGAACCAGCATGGGAAACAGTGTTTAAACCCTTTACAATGAAGATCTGTGAAGTTATTTGGATTTTTACAAATTATCTTTGAAAGACAGGGTCCTGAAAAAAGGACATTTCTTTTTTTGCTGAGTTTATAAAAACAAGCATTTCTTATGGTCCGTTAATTCAGACACATATATTAAAAACTGAGCAAGTGCAACAGGCACTAAGTAAGCCCTGGGAAGTAGACATGGCATAAAGGAAATTTACGTGTTAAGGTCGCTCTGGAATTCACACCAGACATGCAGGGCTGGATGATCACCATTAATCAACAACTCAATGGTCATTCCTCAGGTAAATTATAGAGACCATTGTATAAAAGATGTATATACTAATCAAATACCATTATGGGACTCAAAAACTGTTTTACAACCAATTAAAAAACTATCAGGGATACAATTGAATTAAAGGTGTTAACCTGATATCACCTATTAAAATAAAGTGG
This sequence comes from Salmo salar, assembly GCF_965601325.2. Lineage (NCBI taxonomy): Eukaryota > Metazoa > Chordata > Actinopteri > Salmoniformes > Salmonidae > Salmo > Salmo salar. The sequence goes on from NC_138309.1 coordinate 19,033,354, forward strand.
GCTTTTGTCTCCCCCATTGTTCAGACCTCCTCACCACCAGAAATGTCTGAAACCTTCACTGCTTGATACAACTAATTGCAAACAGCAAGGTAATAACCTGTGTGTGTGTGTGTGTGTGTGTGTGTGTGTGTGTGTGTGTGTGTGTGTGTGTGTGTGTGTGTGTGTGTGTGTGTGTGTGGTGCCACAGAGCTACTGCCTGTGTTCCTACTGTCTGTGATCCTACTGCCTGTGTTCCTACTGCCTGTGTTCCTACTGCCTGTGTTCCTACTGCCTGTGTTCCAACTGCCTGTGTTCCTACTGCCTGTGTTCCTACTGCCTGTGTTCCTACTGCCTGTGTTCCTACTGCCTGTGTGACTACTGCCTGTGTGGCTACTGCCTGTGTTCCTACTGCCTGTGTGACTACTGCCTGTGTTCCTACTGCCTGTGTTTCTACTGCCTGTGTTCCTACTGCCTGTGATCCTACTGCCTGTGATCCTACTGCCTGTGTTTCTACTGCCTGTGTTCCTACTGCCTGTGTTCCTACTGCCTGTGATCCTACTGCCTGTGTTTCTACTGCCTGTGATCCTACTGCCTGTGATCCTACTGCCTGTGTTCCTACTGTCTGTGTTCCTACTGTCTGTGTTCCTACTGTCTGTGTTCCTACTGCCTGTGATCCTACTGCCTGTGTTCCCACTGTCTGTGTTCCTACTGTCTGTGTTCCTACTGCCTGTGTTCCTACTGTCTGTGTTCCTACTGTCTGTGTTCCTACTGTCTGTGTTCCTACTGTCTGTGCTCCTCAACCTCAGTCGGTGTAAGAAAGAATCAACCAGCTTGGCTGAGGCCACATCCTGGAGGATTCATGTGGTTTATACTATTCTGTCGTTTCTGAAGCAGACTAGCCATGTAGGGTACAGATGAAGAAAAATGTAGCCATCTACTGCCAAGTCCATTATGGGTAAGGAATAGGGAAAGAATGATTGGTGGTTCTCTCTTACTTCATATTGGACATAGGATCATGTATAAAGTAAAATGTTGAGCATATGACTGGCCCTGCTGTCTTGTAGCGGCTAGTGAAATAATACAGTTTTGTCAGGCGTCCAAACGTTTTGTGGTATTTTCTGTCGCTAAAAAGTTGTTTAATTTAAAAAGTATGGAAATAGGTACAGACATTCATAGTGAAAATGACTTTGTCTGGTGCAAAAGTAGCCCACTTAATTTCTATGGGTTTGAAAAATAATGGTTCAAACTGATGTGTGTTGTATTTATATGTTCCCTTTTAGTCTGAGTCTTACTATCAACCATCATTTTTTCCCCTGGTAGTTAATTAAGAAACTATTTCTGAAAAAGTCTTTATAACATGTTAACAGAGCTGAATACTCTGTTCAAAGCTCTGAAACACATAATTCATTGGAAATAATGCTTCACTTGTAGAAATTAAGTTAATGTGAGCGTAGAGACTGACCCTGACTCTTTTGTATGGCAGGAGAACTTGAGGTAATTAGGAAAAGGGTTCTCATGAGATAATATGGGGTCTGTAGTTCTGCTACTGACCAGCAGAGGGTGGACAACCTCAACCAGGGTTAAACAAAGTGTCATCGTTGTGGATGGACAGGGGGAGCTCTCTAGACGCTTAAGTAAATCATGACACCTACTTACATCACCTTGCTCTTTGCCATATCTTACATTTTACTTGGAAATTAATATACATAATAATTCTATTGTTTATTATAAAATGATTGCATCAGTTACTTTTCCTCAGGACATAAAACAAAATATACTGTAATCTCATTATTATAAGACGATATAAACTAAAGGGCATATCCTAAAGCTAATATATGAAAATATATTTTAGGGACAAAATAAGGGATCATCTAATGTGTTATAATTTGGCAGTAAAATTGAAAAGCCACCTACACAACAAAAATGACCACATTCTAGCCATCATTGTAAACACGTACACAATAGACAACCTTTGAGTGTGGTTTGCTAAGTAATAAACATGTTAATACATTTGGCACCTAAATATTATTTTGTTAATCGTCACTTAAGCCACTTACAATGAAGTTACTAATCGTCAATGCTTTATCAAAAAAAAGCAGAGCACAAATTAGGGTAATTGGTAGCAGCTATGGCGACAGCATATTGTATGAAACTGTTAAGTTGCCATGTATCTAATTCTAGCTAATGAGGCAGTTTGGCTTCAGCTTGTGGTTACCTACAGCACATATTGATGGCAATTACGTGGTATGGATACTTTACTGTGTGTTCGTCAATCTGCACAGAGACCGCTACCGTATAGGAAAATGTATTTATATTATTACTTTTTTGTACTTTTTACACCTTTGTACGGACTCGGGAGAGGCGAAGGTTGAGAGCCATGCGTCCTCTGAAACACGACCCCGCCAAGTTGCACTGCTTCTTGACACACTGCCTGCTTAACCCCGAAGCCAGCCACACCAATGTGTCAGAGGAAACACCGTACAGCTGGCGACCATAGTCAGCGTGCTTGCGTCCGAAAGGACATCCCGGCCGGCCAACCCTCCCCTAACCAGGACGCCGCTGGGCCAATTGTGCGCAGCCTCATGGGTCTCCCGGTCGCAGCCGGCTGGGATACAGCCTGGGATCGAACCAGGGTCTGTAGTGATGCCTCTAGCACTGTTGTACATTTGTGTAACAGTTAGCTTACCTGTGTAATATTGACATAAGCTCAGAAACACTTGTTTCACAAAATGGTCCTGTTATATCCATTTCTGTGCTGATCAATGGGTAGTTGATTACCTCTGTCAAATTAATATGAAGCTTAAAGTTGTGTGTATTTGTATTTATTTTTGCAATAAAGATGGTGACGCTACAACAATTAACATTTACAATAGGCCTAATTATAAAAATACATACAGCCTAATGATATACAGTATTATTTTAATAGCAGGACACTGTGCATTCCATTATTCCACTGAAGAATATGAATTAGGCTGTTAGAGAAGGTTTGAATCCTAAGCAACCTGCATACACAATGTTTGAAGTAATAGACCAACATAGCTACTGTAGTAGGTCAAAGCTGTGTGCTGGAAAACCTTGGTAGAGCATGAGTTGAGTAGGCATTGTGGTGTCAATTTCCTTCGGCTTCAGACCAATGCCTACTTCTCACTTAATTTCCAAGGTTTTCATACCGGAAGGTGAATACGCAACATAATTATACAACATTATAACACAGCAATATAGTCAAGTAAAAATACACCGTAACGTAAAATGGCAACAGAAATAATGTAGTTATTAGTATTTATTTAGTATTCACAGCAAAATAATCAACATGTAGCCTAATCATTAACAATTCACTGTACATACATTATTGACTGTCACTTTAGATGGCTCGGAGAGCAATGCATGAAGTGGCACAAATTGCTCTGTGTTCTGTGCCAGCAGAGGGCCTATGCTTCTTCTCTCCCTGACATCCTAGTTATATATCTTGGTGACGACTTGGGACGGCACTGGTGCGGCAGATGTGTGGATTTAGAGGTGGTCATCCGAATGTTTCCCGGGACAGCGGTGGTCTTCTCTGATATCGCGCAGCGGAGGAGCTGGATGTTCCAGTGGGACCAGAAGATAGTGCATAGAGTGGGCCCAGCACGATAAACATTTCAGGGAACACAATCCGCCACCCAGCCATAAAGCAGTGTGTTCCTGGGATGTACCATAGGTTTTGGAGTGCATCTGATGGATGAGGGCAACAATGTACTCCTTGAGAGTTGGTCTCTCCAGTATCCACCGTTCTCTCCTCCGTAGTAGCAAGACAGAGTAGGGTGCAATTGCGGCCCGCAATTCGGGGTGGTCCTACATGTGGGCATTCCTTCATCTGCAGGAACCTCTCTTTACACTTCTTGTGGTCTATTTTTAGAAAAGCTAGGACTCCGGTACACAGGCGAGAGCGCTCCAGGACAGTAGGTGGCAGTAACGTGCCATAACGTTGGATGCCAACAGCCGATAAACCCCACAGAAGAAGAGTTGGGGGTGACAACATAGGTAGCTAGCTAGCTAGGGACAACGGTAGACAGTGTCCTTCATTCCCGACTGTCGGGCACAATTTTTCTGCAGTTCTACTAGTTAGCTAGCAAGTTTGGACTCAGCAGGCAGGCTAGGTAGCTAGCTAGCTAACAATAGCTAGAACATCGGTAGACAGTGAAGGACACTGTGTGCTAGCTAGTTAGCCAGCTAGTTAACTAGCTAGATAGGAGGACTCACACAGCAGGCGGGAGGCAACACCAGGTAGCTATGCAGGAACCAATGGGTTGCTCGAATGAAACAGGCCGCAGTAGTAATCACCACAGCCCCTGTCCATTGCCATTCAACCTAATCATTGAAAATAAGCACACACCATGCGTGTGTGGGGCGGTAACACTATATACGAAAGAGAATGCTAAAAATGTCTCCTCAAAGAGAGGCGAACCCAGGACCTTCAGATCTCATGGCAGTGATGTTAACGCTTACGCTACAAACCCTGTCATGAACACATTATCTTGACACAATTTAAATGGACAGTTTGGTTATGTCAGGAAGCTTTTGTTGTTGTTCATTCACTCAGGACTGATTGAACATTTATTGAACATTTCGGTCATGTGAAAAACCTTCCATAGCAAAATATAACTAGCTTAATTTGCTTGTAGCTTGCCTCTCATCCGACTGGTGTTAGCTAGCTACAAGCACTGTTGCTGCACAACCCAAGAGCTTTAGTCCGGTTTTAGAACTTTGAGATTCGGCTGAAAGGATGTTAGCATTATCAGAAATGCTACAAAAAGGTAGCACATTGTCTGTTCTTAATGGACAGAAATGAACATGCGAGGGCAGTAAATTATAATTATTTTCAAAACTGTTTTCAATACAAACTACTTCCGTACGAAAGGTGGCGAGTATAAATGGTCACTTTATGGAGGCTGTAGTCTCGTTATTATCCAACACCTAGATATTGAGCTAGGTCGGGGCAAGACATTTTCTTTTTTTCCTAATGCTAATGACTGAGATAGGATGGTAGGGAGATTTCAATTTAATATTGAGCTTCAACCAATGCATATACTATTGTGGGGGCTACTGTACATGCCTTATTTCTTTCCATAAAATCAACTGTTTACATACAGTTGAAGTGGAAAGTTTACATACACCTTAGCCAAATACCTTAACTCAGTTTTTCCCAATTCCTGACATTTAATCCAAGTAAAAATTCCCTGTCTTAAGTCTGTTAGGATCACCACTTTATTTTAAGAATGGGAAATGTCAGAATAATAGAGAGAATGAATTATTTCAGCTTTTATTTATTTCATCAAATTCCCAGTGGGTCAGAAGTTTACATACACTCAATTAGTATTTGGTAGCATTACCTTTAAAATTGTTTAACTTGGGTCAAACGTTGCGGGTAGCCTTCCACAAGCTTCCCACAATAAGTTGGGTGAATTTTGGCCCATTCCTCCTGACAGAGCTGGTGTAACTGAGTCAGGTTTGTAGGCCTCCTTGCTCACACACGCTTTTTCAGTTCTGCCCACAAATGTTCTATAGGATTGAGATCATGGCTTTGTGATGGCCACTCCAATACCTTGACTTTGTTGTCCTTAAGCCATTTTGCCACAACTTTGGAAGTATGCTTGGGGTCATTGTCCATTTGGAAGACCCATTTGCGACCAAGCTTTAACTTCCTGACTGATGTCTTGAGATGGTGCTTCAATATATCCACATAATTTTCCTTCCTCATGTTGCCATCTATTTTGTGAAGTGCACCTGTCCCTCCTGCAGAAAAGCACCCCCACAACATGATGCTGCCACTCCCATGCTTCACGGCTGGGATGGTGTTCTTCGGCTTGCAAGCATCCCCCTTTTTCCTCCAAACATAACGATGGTCATTAAGGCCAAACAGTTCTATTTTTGTTTCATCAGACCAGAGGACATTTCTCCAAAAACTACGATCTTTTTCCCCATGTGCAGTTGCAAACCGTAGTCTGGCTTTTTTATGGCGGTTTTGGAGCAGTGGCTTCTTCCTTGCTGAGTGGCCTTTCAGGTTATGTCGATATAGGACTCGTTTTTACTGTGGATATAAATACCTTTGTACCTGTTTCCTCCAGCATCTTCACAAGGTCCTTTGCTGTTGTTCTGGGAATGATTTGCACTTTTCGCACCAAAGTACGTTCATCTCTAGGAGACAGAACGCGTCTCCTTCCTGAGTGGTATGACGGCTGCATGGTCCCATGGTGTTTATACTTGCGTATTATTGTTTGCATAGATGAACGTGGTACCATCAGGCGTTTGGAAATTGCTCCCAAGGATGAACCAAACTTGTGGATGTCTACAATTATTTTTTCTGAGGTCTTGGCTGATTTCTTTTGATTTTCCCATGATGTCAAGCAAAGAGGCACTGAGTTGAAAGGTAGCCTTGAAATACATCCACAGGTACACCTCCAATTGACTCGAATGATGTCAATTAGCCTATCAGAAGCTTCTAAAGTCATGACATTATTTTCTGGAATTTTCCAAGCTCTTTAAAGACACAGTCAACTTAGTTTATGTAAACTTCTGACCCACTGGAATTGTGATACAGTGAATTATAAATGAAATAATCTGTCTGTAAACAATTTTTGGAAAAATTACTTGTGTCATGCACAAAGTAGATGTCCTAACCGACTTGCCAAAACTATAGTTTGTTAACAAGAAATGTGTGGATTGGTTGAAAAACTAGTTTTAATGACTCCAACCTAAGTGTATGTAAACTTCCGACTTCAACTGTACTCTACTCCACACACACAAGTCTCATCTAAAGTGTTTAAGTCATTGCGGCAAGCAACATGTTAACATCATTATAACATCATTGCAGCGAGCAAAAACACAACTTATTATATGGCATACTGTATGTGTATTCATCGGCACACATATATACATATTAGTATACATATTAGTACGTTACATAAGACATTCTAAACGCATGCAATGTAGGCACACATATTAGCACTCTGGCTAAATATCCTTAGATAAATAACCATTAAAACGCAACACAGATCATTCATGTGTTGCTTTATGAAAGTCTCAATCTTCCTGAAGTACAAATGTCTGTCTATACCGCTGAAAAGACGAAGAAAAAAACTGTTCTTACTCCTAAAATAAAACAGATATTTAACTTGGCTCTGGATTACATTTAGCTTCTGATGGTAATGATATTATAAAATGACTACTGGACAAACCCCATAAATAACTCCACTGTGTGGTTTCCAGACAGATATAATACTGCCTGGGAAGTACAGGTTTACAAATGCATATTGTTGAAGGCACAAAGTATCACTACGAATTCACTTCAATCCCACTGAAAAGTATAACGTATACAAACAAAATGAAATTTGAAAGTTCTCTTATTTTCTTTCTATATCATTTACATTTTAAATCCTTTTTGGAAAAGAGAGTAACTGCTGCTTTCCTAAGAGGGAATTTTCATTAATTATCTGATGTTTTGTTAAGCTAAAAATATCTACCTGGAACTGAACTTTGCATGAATGTTTTCATTTAGAGAACCACCGGTTGCCCTATGAATGATCTTATTAGAGGTACCGATTGCAGTAAAGTATATAAAAACATGGACAGAGCCAAATACTGTACCACAGATAAGTTTTGGCTAATATTTAATATGCCTAGATCATAGAGGTACGAAATAAAGTAATTAATATTGAATTATTATAACGTAAATCAATTTCATTTGTATAAAAACTATATTTATCACAGATTTATTTATTTTGTTACTACATTTAAAATGGCCGATTCATAGCTGAGAGAAGCTATCTTAGGTCATGATTATCATTAAAGTATAGAGGCCAGATATGCAAAGAATGACTAATCACATTATCATATGATTGCAGTTACATCATGTCATGGGCCTAAACGGTATCTATCCAAATAAACTGACTGGTAACCACAGAGTGAGAGAAGGGAGAATTCCTTTCTAATCAGGCAGTAGATGGAGGTATTCCCAGTCAGTCTGGGTCACTGGCGTTTTTTGTCCTTTTGTTTTTTGACACATTAATATTCACCATATGCACTGTCAGACCTTTCAGAGGCGCGTTTCATTTATGCTCTGTGGTGTGGGCAAACAGCGTGTCCAGCTGCTGCGTTTAGACAGCTCTCTTCTATCTCCTAAGCGTTGGCTCACACATGCACCCAAACAGGCCTAGTGTGTCAGAAACCAGAATTCCACAGACCCAGGCCAACCACTTCAATAAACATCCTACTACAAAGCAGGCGCTTTAAAACAGGAGCACCTTATACAATGTATTCAGACCCCTTGGCTTTCTTCACATTTTATTGTGTTACAAAGTGGGATTTAATTGTCATTTTCGGTCAACAATCTACACAAAATACTCCGCAATGTCAAAGTGGGAGAAACATTTGTTTTTTATGAATAGAAATTAAATAACTAAAATATAGTCATTGCATAAGTATTCCGCTCCCTGAGTCAATACATGTAAGAAACACCTTTGGCAGCAACTAAAGCTGTCTTCTTGGGTAAGTCTCTAAGAACTTTGCACCCCTGAATTGTGCAATATTTTCCCATTATTCTTTTCAAAATTCTTCAAGCTCTGTCATGATGTTGGGGATAATAGCTAGACAGCAATTTTCAAATCTTGCGATAGATTTTCAAGCAGATTTAAGTCAAAACTGTAACTTGGCCACTCAGGAACATTCACACTCTTCTTGGTAAGCAACTCCAGTGTAGGTTATTGTCCTGCTGAAATATGGATTCCTCTCCCAGTCTCGGGGGTAAAGCAGACTGAACCTGGCTTTCGAAAAGCTCCCCGGTCTTTGTACAGTAGTTGAATCTGTGCTTGAAATTCAATACTTGAATGAGGGACCTTACATATGTTGTATGTAGGGGGGACAGAGGAAGGTGTAGTCATTAAAAAATCATGTCAACCCCTATTATTTCACACAGAGTGAGTCCATTATTATGTGATTTGTTAAACCAAATTTTGGCTTGCCTAAACTAATTGGCTGAATACTTATGCAATGACTATATTTGAGTTATGAATGTATTTATCCACCCCCAAAAAATATTATTTTCTTCCACTTTGACATTACAGAATATTTATTTGTAACAATAAAATGTGAGGAAATCCAAGGGGTCTGAATACTTTTGCAATGCAATGTATATTTTTTCCAACATCAGTTTGTCGACAATGTCATAAAATGTACGCAAAGCAGGCATGTGGAATTATGTTAAGGTGATAACATTATGTTTCTCTCAGGTTACATTAGCACAATTGTGACTATTACAATACAACAGACACGGAGAAATACCTTAAATCCATTACTACTTTTTAGACAATTTCAAAAATATTGACTCAACTCCGCATAAAAATTCCTGTATGGATCACAGGAAAATAACCTGGATTTTACTGTTTCCTGTCTATTGTGGACTGCTGGCCTGCTAGAATAGTACATGTTTTCGAACAGAACAACTTATTTTCAGTCAAATTCCCAAAGCAGAGGAGGGCTGGGCCTCTACAGGCTTTACTGTACTGTACCTTGAGGTACTTGACCAGTTTCTGGATCTGCCAGTACTCTGAGGGCAGGTCTGTATTACTCTCCGTGCGGCGCTCTGGCTGCTCCTCATCCTCCTCACTCTCTGATGAACTCTCACTGAAGTCGTCGGCGCCACCAACTCCTCCCGGGGTCTTACTGAGGAGCAGGACCCAGCAGGAGATAACAATTAACATCTAGGCTGTGTGTTCATACTCATACACAAGAAGAGTTTCAATGTCGGAATATGAAAATATGAAGGTTAATGTCCAGGATTTACTTTTGTAATTTAAAATAACTGAAAGGTTATTCTATACAAGCTAAAATCACAATCTAGACCTAGTGTGTGTAATAACTATACAAGCACTGGATGGTCTTCAGAAATATAGATGGGAGCGGTTGAGGGTAGCGGATGGATAGGAGTAAAAACACACAAAAGATAACTCTTGTAAAATAGAGTGTCCCTAAAATGTATATACTATGTATAAGGTGGTAGGATTAGTCGAAAACAATAAAGGAAAATATATTTTTAAAAGACCTGTGTATATCGCTGCAGAATGCTGTGGTAGCCATGCTGGTTAAGTGTGCCTTGAATTCTAAATAAATCAAAGACAGTGTCACCAGCAAAGCAAAGCAACCCCACACCATCACACCTCCTCCTCCATGCTTCACGGTGGGAACCACACATGCGGAGTTCATCCGTTCACCTACTCTGCGTCTCACAAAGACACGGCGGTTGGAACCCAAAATCTCAAATTTGGACTCATCTGACCAAAGGAAAGATTTCCACTGGTCTAATGTCCATTGCTCGTGTTTCTTGGCCCAAGCAAGCCTCTTCTTATTATTAGTGTCCTTTAGTAGTGGTTTCTTTGCAGCAATTCGACTATGAAGGCCTGATTCACACAGTCTCCTCTGAACAGTTGATGTTGAGATGTGTCATACATGAACTCTGTGAAGCATTTATTTCGGCTGGAATCTGAGGATGGTAACTCTAATGAACTTATCCTCTGCAGCAGAGGTAACTTTGGATCTTCCTTGTAGAATATAGTAAAAAATAAAGAAAAACTCATGAATGAGTAGGTGTCCAAACTTTAGACTGGTACACAGGAAGGATTTAAATAACTGTAATGATACACATAACAAATGTTGAGGTTTTTCCATTTAAAATAACGGCGATGATATTCTATACAACAAGCACCATTAAAATTCCAAACCTAAATGGAAGTGTCAGGTTTGAACGTCCTCGAGATATAAACAGCATCAGCCAGGCATAAAGTGAGAGAGAGGGTTCGAAAGTAATGGGGGAACTGGAGTATTCATCATCATACTACACAGAACAGGCCTCTCTCTACCGTAGCCTTCCTTCCATACAAGCAAACAGAAATGCAGATGGATTTTAAAGTCAGCTGGGCCGCTCAAATAAGTGTATCATGAAAACGGCGCACCGCGGAGCAATGAAATTTGGTACACATTCAAATGGGTCCGCGGGGAAATGGTTCCCATGTACACAGATAGAATTTCCAGAGGAGGCCATTATCAGAGGAAACCAGCCGATATGACCGTTTCCCAGGCAGCGTAGCAGAGCCATGAGAAACACTGAACCAAGCCTTAATTAAGCAGTGAAGCACTGACCCTGTGTATGCTATCACTACTGTCCATAAGTAACGCCAGTAGACTCCCTGAGGGAAAGAGGGATGGATACCTAGTCACTTGCACAACTGAATGCATTTAACCCAAACCTTCTGAGTCAGAAGAGAGGTGTGGGGGGCTGTCTTAATCAACATCCAGGGGAGCAGTTGTTGTTGGGGGTTAATTGCCTGGCAGAACGGTAGATTTTTCACCTTTGCCGGCTCTGGGATTTAAACCAGCAACCTTTGGGTTACTGGCCCAACGCTCTTAAATGCTAGGCTACCTGCCTAGATCCCCTCCTGTACGTGTACCAAGTTTCACTTGTGCAAGGTGGAAAAAAGCTAATGGGCAGAACAGTGGCTACAGTCGACCCAGTAACTTTACTAGAGGTCCTGTATATACTGGCCTGTCACAATTATGGGGACAGCTGGAAACCTCGCTGCCAGGCGCCAGAGGAAAAACAGGGAAAGTGTACATCAGACCCATACATTATCTTATATAAGAATACTTATAATCCACAGAAAATATCATCATGGGTCAAAAGAGTTTTGCCAATATTTTCTTTCTGTTAACTCAGCAATCTCCTGTACTGTAGGCTGCTGCTTTCTGTGCTGTACTGTGGAAGCTCTATCATTTATGTAGTGCAGGAAGAGAAATCCCCATCAGGTGGCTTACGTTTTATTAGATGACTGCCGACCAGGTAAGGAGGACACAGAGAAATCGGCTTTCTTCTGCATCTTCTCCTGCGTCTCGGCAAACTTTTCACTCACTGCATTCTTTTTCGATTTCTTGTCATCTGCTTCACTAAAAAAATGAAATAAAATAAAAAGGCACACATCATTACCCATTTTTCTATTTTTAAATTGTTATTTATCGTAACATAACATCATCATCATCTAAGGCATTGAGGGAGAGAAAAGAGACACAGGGATTTTAGGCTTTTTTAGCCGTTTAAGGCACTTTTATCTGGAGCCAGTTGCCTCTTAAAAATGGGGACACTTATCACAAGGTGCAGCTGCAAATACTCAAACCCCTGCTAGATCTATTTATCAATCAAAGAACATATGTGATAGATCATTTCTGTGAATTTATCCTCCCGCGCCCAAGTTTTCAGTCTATAATTGAGCTGAGGGGTTCAACACAGTGAACACATCCATTAACTGGGATCGTCCATATAATCAGGAATATTTGTGCTTGCCCTTAAACGTATAAGCCATATAAAACCATCTCTTTATAATGTGTGACTGCTGGCATGCGGAGAAGACACAATGAGGCAAACGCAGCCATCGAAGTGCTTGACTCCAGCATCACCCCCTTCTTACTTAAAAGCTTAAAATCTATTGGAGCAGAAAGTTCCAGCCACACATATTACATGCATTGCAATATTTCAAGGACATTGTATATAAGGGTGGAATTATCACGTACTCATAGGGAGATGCGAGACCGAGGTTCTTCCATTTCAAAGATGGTTCTAATTTCTTTTTGCCGCCTGGCTTGTTTTGCACAAGCTGTTGTCTCGCCTTCTCATGCACATTCTTTTCCTGATGCTCGTAAGACCTCTGGGGTTGGCCTTGTTCCTCTGCATCAACCAATTCCACATGTTGGACCTTTTGTGTTGGAGGTTCTTCTTGAACGGCAAAATCCTGTTGAGGGGAAAAAAGACATGAGAAAAGAGGACCTCTCTTAATTTGCACCAAAATGCTAGCAGTGAAATATACAATAAATTTGGGTCGTAAAATTATATGGACTTGGGTCGTTAAAAAAGCTCTTCCTCTGAATGATTGTTCTTTTAACAAAGTTTTCGGTCCTATTGTGATTACTTTAAGTTATAAAGCATATTTTCCATTCTACATCTGATATGTTGCCTCTTTATTCATTTATTTGAGAGACATCACACACTGGTGTCAGAAAGGGTGTCGTTCAGTTCTTCTCAGCCCAAGAAGAACCCTATAAAAACGAATCAGGGTTATAAGTCTGTATCAGGGACTGTTCATGATAAAACAGAACTTTCTCAACATTCACGCAGCAGAATAACAATTCAGCCTTTATTACTGAGCGAAAGGGAATAAAATAACACATTCCCAGTGCTTTACAACACAGAAGAGGTCCCCCTCTATTAATTGGCTGAACAATATCAAAAGTTTATTGTTTCTTTACATTCCTCACGCTAAAACCTTGCAGTTTGGCATGGAGAAAGTAGAGCCTTTGTGTCACTGTTATTCAAAGATGATTTTTAAAGTTTTTGAAGGTCTTTTTACCCAACTTTACAACCTAACATAAGAATGCCAACAAGACACACATGAATGGATTGCAGGCAGGGAACGTTTTATAATCACAGACACCTGCTAGGCAGAAAATTGTTCGCCTCAGACTGCCATTGCTCTCAATGAGCTCATTTTTGATTTGTGATTTTCAGAAGTAAAAGGGGAAAAATAATTAACATGGAATACTACGGCTGTGTTCGTACGTTCGGCCCAACCACGCTCGGCCACTTTTCAAAAGGCTTGTTTGTCTTAGAACCCAGAGTGACCTTCCAGCTACTGCAGGCCAATTCAGTCCACCGTGGCTGCATTTCAGGTGTCCAACCTTACCTCTTTTTATGATACCTGAAATGGACAAACTCCATATGCTAAGACCGAAGGAAACATTCCAAAGTCTATGGCACACTACAGCAGCGCACACAGCACAGGGACGGCTCTGTCAGAGCAGTTAGAGGACCAACAAACAAGTGCACAGACACTTTAAGCACGTCTGACACCTGCAACTCTCCTCACACTTCTCGGCGACAAATCTTTTTTTTTTTTTACTACAGCTGACTTCCAAATCATTGGAACAATTATTATTTTTGTGCCACGTTCCAAGCCCTCACTGAGAAACCTGAGACTCCAAATATTTACACATGTTATGGACTTGTATCTATAATGACTTGCTCCACACAGTGATGGAAAATCAGAAGAGGTGCAACAAATGTGCAGCTGTCAGCTAATGGGTAGCTGTCAGTGGTGGAGCTCCGCGAGACTCCATGTGGAGAGTAAACATGACAGCAGAGATAGATTGATTTCGGGATTTTTGAATTGCATTTTTGCGTGTGATCGTGCATGCCAATATCTAATCATGTCCAATTTCTAATCACGTTGTAATTTTCAGAACGAGTCAGTCCAACACTCGTTCTGTCAGTCCAACACACCAAGGAAGGGAGTAGCATTATGCGGTATGCTTCCCAGGTGCTGCACTCTTCTCCTCTGGCTGCCTCTTACTTATTTGATTGAGAATGTCTGATCTAATAAAACTGTGAAAAATAATCTGCTTCCGCAACGCTGGAAACGAGTAGATCATGTTCAGAGATTGTTGTTGTTATCTTTGGCTATCACCCTGCCAGGCTTCATGTTGACTTGGATCACAACCATTTTGGGCTCTTGGTGATACAATCAGAGAGCAGGTCCCGGCCGGAGCGGTTTCAGACGTACATTTTGTTGTCCTCAAGATTGAGTGCAATTACTTTATTGCTGTATGTCTGAACAGGTTACAGTACTGCAATGCCTGCTGCACCAATCAATACAAAAGGCTTTTATCTGCAATCAGCATTCACTGCTGAGTCAAGCTGACCCTTTCTCATATAAGAAGTGTGCTTAAGTATTGCAGAGGGAAAATCCTTTGGTGGGGTGTAAAAAGGCCAGAAAGACATTGCCTGATTTGAGTGCAAAACACTCCCTTTATATCACCTCACCGTCACAATTCAATGTTTTTCTACATAACTGTAGCAACTTCAAAGGGCAAAAGAAGTAGGCAGAGAAAACCTGTGTCTTGATTTGTAGATCCGCTACCTCATTTACAGTAGTGTTTTACGGCCTACTGTCCAACATCCTCAGACCGACAGGTTCAGCCTCATGGCATCACTCCTCACAGACACAGGACTCATAAAACATTAAAGCCTGGATGGCCATTTTACACAGCACAGCGGCCTGGTACTGCTCATTGGGGTTTATACTGCCCCACTTACCCGCCACTTAACCTAACCTGTCGCTCTGTGGCACTAAGTCACACTGACTGGCCAAGCACAATTCAATTGAAAGTAATGAGGCGGCTCTTTTTCCTTGATAATATCGTTATTTCCAAATGGGGAGAACAATGGTTGTTATAGGCCACTGCAGTAAATGATGTAAATGGTAAATGTCTCGGGAACGTCCATGGATTATGGAGGGGGGGCTATTATAGCAGATCGTACTTCAGACAACTCTTGTATATCAAACAAGACATTTCCTTTGTCTTAAGCTATTGTCCATAAAGCAAGCACTGAAATTGTGTGGGAAAAGACAAAATATATTCTTGTCTGCCAGGCTTTACATTTGCAAACTACAATATATTATTGTGATTAACGTCCCACTGGTTCAGTTGTCAAGTAATGTGAATTCAACGTGAAATCCCCAAAACATTTCCCCATGTCATTGGATTGAGGTAAACAGTTGGGTGAAAAAAAGACTCAATTCTCTTACGTTGATGATTTTTTGCAAATCCAATTAGTTTTCCACATTGATTCAACGTCCTTACATTGAATTTTTTTGTTGAAGTGATATGGAAACAACGTTAATTCAACCAGTGGGCTCTTCATTTTAAAGAGCAAGATTTGCAGAAAGGGGTAAAAGGAAATCAGTTTTAATCAAATTTCCATTTCAATAGCTCAAGGACAGAATTATAGTGAATATAAACCAGCCCAGTAGAAATCAACAAGAGCAACATTGACCACAGTATTTGCTAACATAAATGAACGATTTAAAGTGGGAAAATACTATTATTTGTTTAGCTAGACTACTTTGTTGTAACTACTCATAACACAGTCCCAAATAGAAATGAGGAAACTAATAAATACTCAATATACTTGTTTTATCAATTAAATAAAACATTGTGTCCTTTCCTAGAACATAAATAAATGTACAAAGTTTCTCCGTAAATATTTGGCCCCTGTAACTGTATAGCTAGCATGCCTGTAATTTATACAGCATTTTCCAACAATACATTATTGAGTCACTCGTAACAAAAAATATGTCCAAATATTCAGATGATAAACACATTTTTCCCACCACAGCTTGAAGTCATTATTGGGGTGATTTGTTAATTCATCAAATCACTTAAGCAGGAAACAGCACTACTGAATGAATCACTGGCATTTCAGGGCAACACATGACTCTGTGTGAGTAACTGGACAGTTTTTTTACATTCTTTTCAACTGGGGTGATTTGGAAAGTAAGGTTAGGTAGTGCTGCAACAGCTTCAGAGAGTTCTCACTGTGCACCGTGACAACCAGACACTAGCTCACCGGGGAGGACGAGTGCAGACACTGATTCACAATCCTAAACGCACTCTACTATGCATTATATTACGTAATCTATGATCAGTCGAATGCATACTGCTTCATAGGGTTATCGGCAGAGCAAATATTACTCGGAGAAAACCACAACCTGCTTCACGTGAAACCCTACCTGTTTATTTATGTTCTCTGCAAAATGGGGAGACTTGCTTTTCAGAAGGGTTACCAGGTCTTTGTAGACATCGCTTGTTCTGTCATAGGCATTTTCCTCACCCTCCTGCCTTATGCCCTGTGAAGACGAAGATGACATTTCATGTATTCACTGTTACTGGCAGAGACCCCTATAGACCAACTATAGGCTCAGTTGGATATCTGTCAGAACAACTGAGGTTAGAAAGGGCCAAAGTATCAAAATGAAGCTTCACAGGCTGGAATTCAAAACCAGTGTGCACCGCCTGTACCCACATTATGTTAAACTGTAATCTTTTAGGTGTCATTTTTGTAAATATACCGTCAATGTCATACATGTTGGAACACGGGTTTCAGTGTCCTGAATTGAACCATTTCCAGGTGAGGAAACAGGGAGACAGGAAATGTACTAACTCAGGCAATCAGGCAGTGACGGAGAGAGTGAAAGGTGCTGAGGCATGTAAAATGTTTTCTTATGATTAATTGCAGACACGTTAAGGTCAATGGGGTGGTTGTAAATGTTTAACAACACAGGGCAAACTTGGAATTCGACCATACGGTTAACACTACTTCAGTACATAAATCGCTAAACTTTTCAGTGACACTTACCTAATGTTTTGGAAACTTTACGGGCTATCATTAAAAGAAACGTTCTATATCTTAAAAAATTGTTCATAACAATTGGCAAACATACTGTGCTAAAATATCTTGACTAGTAATTAACTGATGCCTAAAGCATTTATGACAAAACACATCCTGTAGACTAAAAATAATATCTAATGTGGAGAATGGAATACTGTTGACTGATATTCAGTTTATGGAAACTGAAACGAAAGGACAAAATAGAGAGCGTTTCTTGCTGCAGGATTTCTGTTTGACAGTTTAGACATAATCCACAACTCATTTGGTTCTCAGTCTACTGGAAACTGGTGTTGATTCAGTGACACTAATCTATCTCTAGCTATCTTACCCCGTTGAGAAAGACTCCAGCTGTGCTGCAGGTGATGTGCAGAGGCTGAGTGTCACACGGATTTATCACTAGGTAGCAGATCTCACCATGCACCTGCCTCCAAGGAGGAGTTCGACAGCCATTGGTAAACTCATAATCTGCAGAAAAACAAGAAGAGCATACCAGAGCATGTCAGTTCAGTATACAATGTACATTAAATAAATAGGATTTCACCATACAGTAGTAATGTCTCTATAGGGAATTAGGCCACATTGTGAGTTTTCCCTGAAGGTACAGAACGTATGAGGGGATCGAGGATTAGAGGGAAAATACAGTTCCAATACGGGTTCAAAGTGTGCAGCATCACAGGAGAAATCATCACTGTTCCCTGAGCCGCCAGCGAGGATGACGGATCAACTCCACCTCAGAGAGAGCAGTACAGGTGCTGGCATCCCAAATGGCACCCTATTCCATATTTAGTGCACTACTTTTGACCAGGGCCCATAGGGCTCAGGTCAAAATTAGTGCACTATATAAGGAACAGGGTGCCATTTGGGATGCAGTACAGGTCTGAAGACAGAAGACCAGGTTATTTAGAGCTCGCTGTGATTTCACTCCCTGATAAATCATCCTCTGAAAACAGCTACCCCGCAGAGCATCGTGACACACATACCACCTTATTTTAATGTGCCCGATATGACAGCGTGGAGACTATTTGCATATAAGGTTTTTTCAAAAGACTGCATTTATCACTGGGGTGGTGCGTTTTCCACTGAACGGTTAATTGTTATGTCATCGCAAATGTGCCGCGTCGACTGAGGCAAGTGAAACAATTGATTGTCTCAGTAAATCTGACATGTATAATGACTAACATGTTTTTCAGGGTTGAACACAGATATTTTGTATATCCCAGTATTACCCTCTAATAGCAAAAGAAAGAAAATGGGAAAGATAACTCAAACCTGATGTGTATTGAACAGACGTCAACACCCTGTTCTCCCCTTCACTGCAGAAGCTTTTCAACAGCTCAACATCATTCTTCACTGCGGCAGGACTGAGCCTAACCTCCCTGTACAAAAAAACAACAAAACAAATACAGACAATTCATCTTGGGCCCATTTGTTCTGTCTGGTAACAAACTGTTTTTTAATCAGTCAAACCCATATGTTTGGACTTGTCTGAAGTGGGAGTGGGAGTCAGTGTGTGAATTAAGATAGATTGATTTGTTATTGATAGAGATTGCAGACAGAGTGAGGAGGAGGAGGAAGGAAAGGCACCCACTGGGAGATCTGCTTGAGGGAGTTGCTGAGGAGCTGAGTATCCAGCTGCTGCAGTAGGATGATCAGCTTCACTTTGATCTCAGTCTCCTTGGCCTGGTCCCCCTCCTTGACCTTCTCCAGGAGACGCAGCACAGAGCTGTCCTCCCCCTCCACTGTGGCGAAGCTAGGTCCCAGCATCTTCGCAACAGGGTCTCTGTTGGCTACAAATTACAGTAAAAATGGTTAAGTCCACACATTTGTTTTTTTCACGTTTATTTTTGCCAGATTGTCCCATTGAGGTCAAACAATGTAGGCATATTTTAAGAAAGTTCAGGCCTAGGGTAATATAGACATACAGTAGATTATAGTTTTCTTTTCTCAAACTAACATAGCTATTAGCAAGTACCACATTACGGTTTTGGAGGGTACAGTAAATATGACTGAAGAATTGTAAACATAATCTGATGCCAGTTTCTAATTGGATGAAAGTAGACGATAACAAGGAGGACAAACAAATTATGCCTGTGGCTTATAGGAAGTATGCAGCTTTGACTATTTAGAATGCAAATGGGATGCAAAGTCTCATTCTGTGGTTGACATGGTTTACCTTCCAGGCAAGCTCGGACCTCCTTGAGCCTCTTATCCGTTGCCAGCTGCACTATTTTGGACAGCTGACTGAAGCTGTGCACAGAAATGCTCGGAGGGGTGAGCTGCAACATCGGATGCCCATCCCTGTCTGTTTCCTGTGACTTTACAGTGGGGCCACTGAAAATAGAGAAACACACATATTTTTAAGCATAAACTGGCAACAAGCACACCGTTTTCTTTCTCTATCTAGGCCTAGATACTTTTTCCATTCTGTGTCTATGCTAATATCATAAATATGATTTTTGGAAGGAAAAGGGAATGTTCTCAGCATTAACAAATACGCACTTTTGTTATCAGTGAAATCTACAGTAAATGCAGTTGTTCGGTTTCCCTTACAGAAAAAACACGTGTTCCACATGTCATCACGTAATCTTATGTGATTGCATGTGATCACGTGATCTTAGTTGAAGTTAATGTGATAACATGTAAAAGCAACAAGCACAGAAAATTGGCCAATTTTACATAGTGTTGATTTTTCCATGTAACATTTATAGTGTTGAGTCAGGTGTTAACTCCGTAAGTGTTAAATTAACATTCATTGGTGTAAAAGAACCCCCGTGTTGGTGGTAATAAGAAGTGTTAAACCAAAACCACAGCCATCATTATCATATTTCCCAGCATGCTATATTGCAGGTTGTTTATTAGAATTGTTTGTTTCAATATCTATATTTTTGCATGTACATTGATTGTTTAATTAATCTTATGCTACTCAAATATAAATAACATACATTTTTCTAAACTAATCCAATCTGTTACTTGGACTTATTGCACCCGTTACTGAAATGGTTGTTCCAGTTTCTCTGTTTAAGGTAGTCTCATAGATAAAAAATATATATATATATAATATTGAGCTGACAGACAGGGTAGAGATGGTGGAATGGCCATTTTAATAAAACATATTTTCTCTGGCTCATTACTGAAATCCATGTCTCTTGCTAAAAAAATGACCATAATAACGAGCTACTATCTTTAAGACTTTGTCTGGGGAAAAATGTATCCATAACTGTTATAGGGGTCTATCGTCCTCCTTCGGCTAACCTTTGTGCACTCGAGGAGTTAACTAGTTTGTTGTCTTCCTTTACTAAATCAAAAGTTATTATCCTGGGTAATGTAAATTATGATTGGGAAATAGAGGCTTCGGACAATCTAAAAGACATGTGTAATGATCTAAACCTAACCCAGCTGGTGACTAAGCCTAATCTGATTATTATGTAATCACATATTGTTATCAGGAAATATTCCAAAAGTATGGAAATCAGCTCTTGTGCTGCCACTCGGGGATATTAGTGATCTTCATCATTATCGCCCCATTTCAAGGCTTCCTTGTCTAGCTAAGATTGTTGAATCCTTGGTAAATGTACAACTTTGCTCTTTTTTATCTGGGAAATGTATGTTGAATGTAAACCAATCAGGGTTTAGACCTGGGCATAGCACTATTACAGCAACCACTTCAGTTGTTAATGATCGTCCATGCTTTAGACACCTAAATGACATGTTTGTGGACCTGTCAAAAGCTTTTCATACTGTTGATCATGCTATTTTATTTAATAAGTTGTCCTCAATAGGCCTGAGCTCTGACGCGTGTGAATGGTTTAATGACTATCTTAGTGACAGAACTCAGGCCATCGTGATTGACGGGGTTAAGTCTGCATTTCTTGATGTACATAAATGTGTACCACAGGGGTCGATTTTGGGACCTGTTCTCTTCACTATTTAAATAAACACCATTAATCAATCTGTAACAAATTGTAAACTTCATCTACAGTGCCTTGATAATGTATTTACCCCCTTTGCTGATTTTCTCTATTTTTGCATATTTGTTATACTGAGTGTTATCAGATCTTCAACCAAAAAATAATATTACATAAATGGAACCTAACAAAACAAATTGATATTTCTTTACTTAATTAACAAAGTTATGCAACACCCAATTCCCCAGTGTGAAAAAGTAATTGCCCCCTTACACTCAATAACTGGTTGTGCCACCTTTAGCTGCAATGAATGCAACCTAATGCTTCCTGAAGTTGTTGATCAGTCTCTCACATCGCTGTGGAGGAATTTTGGCCCACTCTTGCATGCAGAACTGCTTTTTTCAAGTCCTGCCACAACATCTCAATTGGGATTAGGTCTGGACTTTGACTAGGGCATTTCAAAACTTCAAATGTGTTGCTTTTTAACCATTTTCAGGTAGACTTCATTGTGTGTTTTGGATCATTGTCTTGCTGCATGACCCAAATGCGCTTCAGTTTCAGCTCATGGACAGATGGCCTGACTTTCTCCTGTAGAATTCTCTGATGCAGAGTAAGTTCCTTCTATTAAGGCAAGTCGTCCAGGTCCTGAAGCAGCAAAGCACCCACAAACCATCACACTACCACCACCATGCTTGACCGTTGGTATGAGGTTCTTACTGTGGAATGCAGCGTTTGGTTTTTGCCAGACATAATGGGACCCATCTCGTCCAAAAGGTTGACTGAAGTTTGTCTGGATGATCATCATCAAAACTCTTGGAAAAATGTTCTATGGACAGATGAGTCAAAAGTATAACTTTTTGGACGACATGGGTCCAATATATATTTGTGTATAATGTGCATATTCACAAGTGCATTCTGAAAGTATTCAGATCCCTTGACTTTTTCCACATTTTGTTACGTTACAGCCTTATTTTAAAATGTATTTAAAATTAAAAAAATGCTCTCATCAATCTACACACAATACCCCATAATGACAAAGCAAAAACCCCCCGGAAATATCACATTTACGTAAGTATTCAGACCCTTTACTCAGTACTTTGTTGAAGCCCCTTTGGTAGCGATTACAGCCTCAAGTCTTCTTGGGTATGACGCTACAAGCTTGGCAAAACTGTATTTGGGGAGTTTCCCCCATTCCTCTCTGCAGATCCTCTCAAACTCTGTCAGGTTAGATGGGGAGCGTCGCTGCAGAGCTATTTTCAGGTCTCTCCAGAGATGTTCCTTCATTGAATTCTTGGTCACCTCCCTGACCAAGGCCTTTCTGTTCCGGATTGCTCAGTTTGGCCGGGCCGCCAGCTCTAGGAAGGGTCTTGGTGGTTCCAAACTTCTTCCATTTAAGAATGATGGAGGCCACTGTGTTCTTGGGGACCTTCAATGCTGCAGAAATGTTTTGGTACCCTTCCCCAGATCTGTGCCTCAACACAATCCTATCTGAGAGCTCTACGGACAATTCCTTCGACCTCATGGCTTGGTGTTTGCTCTGACATGCACTGTCAACTGTGGGACCTTATATAGACAAGGTGTGTGCCTTTCCAAATCATGTCCAATCAATTGAATTTACCACAGGTGGACTCCAATCAAGTTGTAGAAACATCTCAAGGATGATCAATCGAAACAGGATGCACCTGAGCTCAAGTTCAAGTCTCATAGCAAAAGGTCTGAAAACTTATAAGAAACAGAAATACCTTATTTACATTTGTAATACATTTGCCAAAATTTCTACAAACCTGTTTTTGCTTTGTCATTATGGGGTATTGTGTGTAGATTGATGAAGAAAAATACTAATTTAATAAATTTTAGAATAAGGCTGTAACATAACAAAATGTGGAAAAAGTCAAGGGGTCTGAATACTTTCCGAATGCACTGTATGTTGTATCATACAGGGCGCATTTGAAAAAGAGACTTAAGTCTCAATATGTCTTCCCTGTTAAAATAAAGCTTAAATCAAAAATATATATATCTTATTCTTCCCAACCCAGCAGTCATTCTGAATGCAGGTTGGAGGTGAATAAAAATTATAAATTGTTGGATTTCCCCATTGTGGCTGGATTCCAATAGGAATTACTCATCACTTTGCAAGCCAGCATAAAATGACTTGCAGGCCTGATATGGCCTGTAAACCATGAGTTTCAGGCCACTGTATTAGGGTAAATCTAGGCCCTCAAAATAAGGCTGTATGAAATATGTGTTGTATTGTCTTCAACAATTACATTTTAATGATAACATATTTGCTTAGGATCTCACTTGGTTAAGGTCACAGGACTGAAATGGATGAATGCAACAACCATGTCTCTGTCACTAACAAATTGCCTACAGTCATTGGTGGTAATTCACTCAAAAGACACTCATGGAAATATGACTTTACAATAAGCATTGTGTTAATTTAACAGAGGAAAGTGTGGACCCATATAGACACTGGACCAGTGTTAAATATAACACTCTCAGTGTTGATTTAACACTGAACATTTTGCTGTGTGTGATAACATGAAACTATACATGTGAAAACATGATCGCATGTGAAATAAATGTGACATGGGAATGCAACATTTCAACCGTTTTTTCACGTGAAAATGCAATTCCACATGCGAGGTAGATTTTCCCATGTGAAAGTGCAAATTTGATTTTCAAGTGAAATTTTTTTCACATGAAACTGCAAATTTCACATGTGAAACAAACGCACATTTCACGTGAATCTGCAATTCACATGTGAGGTGAAAACATGGTATTCTCATGTGAAAAGGTGGTGTTAACATTTCAACTTAAAATGTTATACATGTGAACATCTGGTTTCACATGTGAACAACTGACGTGTCTCTATTTTATTGCCATGTGAAAATGTCAACTCAAATGCAATTTTCAAATATATTTTTTTGTAAGGGAATGATATGATATTGGGTTTTAAAGTAAATGGTACAACTGCTGAAATAGAGTAAAAAATGTAACATGATAACTTAGTACTGACTTTTCAATATGACCCTACCTAGGATTTGAACTCACAACCTCTGGATTTGACTATTCTCTCATCATTGATTTCATTTACTTATTTCAGCAATTTGAGGATTTTCTGTATATTCTGTTGGTGAGGCATATTAATCTGTTTTAATGTTACTCCTGATTCACTAAGATAAATATAATGGTTTTTCTTGAGTTTATTTTTAAGCAGAGATTTACTTTACTTAAGTCCGAAGTGTAGAAAGACAGGTGAAATCAGTCATTGACACAGGCATGGTGGCATAGCAAGAAGATCGGAATGTAACGAACCAATAGGTTATGAGTTCAAATCCCAGGCGATGACATGTTGAAGAACAATTACTGTACAAATAAAAATACCCAATTGAATAATGTATGCCAAAATGTTTCAAATATGTAAGTTGAAAACACTATTGTCACGACTTCCGCCGAAGTCAGTCCCTCTCCTTGTTCGGTCGACGTCACCGGTCTTTTAGCCATCGCCGATCCACTTTTCATTTTCCATTTGTTTTGTCTTTGTTTTCTACACACCTGGTTTCTATTCCCCAATTACATGTTCATTATTTAACCCTCTGTTTCCCACATGTTAGTGTGCATGTTTATTGATTTGTTCTTGGCGGTACTGTTCGGCTGGTTATGCTTGCCGGGTTATGTATTTACGCCCGTTATTTTCGAGTTACCGGTATTTCTCCGCACTTTGAGTATTGTCTGTATACTGGTGCTGTCGTGGAATTAAATACCTTGTACACTCATTTCTGCTCTCCTGCGCCTGATTCACTGCACCAGTTAACCACCACCTGACAACTATGTTAAAAATACCGTGTGTGTGTATCCTAATGACACATTTTTGTTTGCAGGGCATCACCTGTGAAATCTCATGTGGGAAAAAATATGAATCCGTATTTGGAAGGTTATATCGTCACATGTGAAAATCCACATATGAAATATCATCACATGTGAAGTGTTCCAAAAACACATGGTTTCACATGATTTCAGATGTGGAATTTCAGATCTGAAATAAAATTTCACTTGTGCAAAACGTGGAAAATTCACACGTGAAATCATGTTTTTTTTCCCCGCAAGGGTTACCATTTACCAACTGTAGAATAACAACTAATCACATGCAGACAGCCAGGGAAAAAAAATAACAGACTTTTCTGATGAAGTAGTCTAGATGTTTCCTGTCCTACTGAAGTTGAACAGAAAACAAATACATTCAAGAACATAAATATGAGTCCTGCTGCAGGGCTCAAAATACGTTTAGACTCCATGACAACATCCCCAGTCAGTAACATTACACCAAGCACACAGGCAGCACAGCTTGCCTCATGATTACCTTATGTCATACTCTGTTTTGAAATCAGAAGCCTCCAAAGAGGTAGTCCACTGGAGCGGCTCCTTGAACACATGCTTAGCCTCCTGAGGGTGTCTGGAGCTGAACTGTTCCACAAACTCCAGGATCTCTTTCAGCAGAGACTCGTTGACTGGAGTGATCTCCAGTTTTCCAGTCCCAGAACTTGCTGTGGTCCATTGCGCTGCTCTGGTCAGCGCTACCCCCATGGTAGCAGCTGTGTGGGACTGGCAAAGTCCTGAAACTCTATGGTCGATTAAATGGTGACAATTACACTTTTAGCAACAAATGTCAACAAAATATTAAATCGCTTGCTACAGTTATAGTAAACTGGCAGATAAGACGGTATCGACCTAGCTAGCTAGCTAGCTATGTTAACAGCCGGTTATTGACTAACGTAACGTTAGTTAGCCAGCTGACCCCCGCGTTGCTTACATCCATCATATCCCAAACTTTTGAAAGGTGTTGAAGCTTTCATACACAAAAAAAAAAACGAACAATTTGCAAATGTTTTAGGTAAGTGTACAGTAAACATTTATCTTTTACATATGACAACTTACCAGCTATTTGAAATTGTCTTCTATTTTGTTAGAGAACACCGAGCTAGCTACCAATCAATGTTAGCAGTTAGTCGGTTTCCTTGGAAACAGACAAGCCCCACTGCCTCCAGTTGCTAGGATACCGCTCAACAACATAGCGGGAGACGGGTCAAAAATAACATTAGTCAGAAACGCAAAACTCTATTCCTTCCTGCCTGCAGCCTGCTGGTGTGATATTTGCTTTAGAACAGCGTGAGTCTGAGTATGCCTTCATGAGAATAGTTCATTTTTTAAAGTAGAGTGTCCACAGAACCACACATTTGAGAGCTTCTTTAGAAACATCCTCTAGGATTGCTGTATGGTTTGGCACTGTAGTGTTATGCAGACAAACATTCTGGGCAAACTGGATACAGTCTATTTGAAGTAGATTTTTACCCATTTTGGCTCAGCAAATAAAGTAATTCAGACTTCATTCATTCAGTCATTGAGAGCAACATCCTCTTACTGTATGAAAAGTGTTCATTTTCAAAACAAAAGCCACCTCACCTGGCTGTAATTTCATAAGTTGAGTATGGAAATGATTTCATTATTTCAGGTTGGCAAAAAAAAAGAAGAAAGAAAAATCATCCAGGAGAGTGAGATAAAGGCATTGGTATGTTTTGAGACTGGTAGGCCACCCAAAAACCAGGCCTAGTTGATTAACCAGATCCGATTGCATATTTTTCCTTTTCAGGTAGATGCAAAAGGAAAATAACCAGAAGACTCTAAACCTTTGATTGTGCACCACTGTGGAACCTTCCATTCCTTTGGCCACTCAGCCTCCAGAAGTGAGCTCAGAGTCAGACAGTTAATGGGGCGATCCACCCTCCACAGAAAGGTACCAAAACTCCATGGTTGCATCCCAAATGGCACCCTATTCCCTGCGTATGTACCATGGGCTCCTCGTATTGGCTAAGCGTGCCCCAGACCATGATTGATAACACTGGAGTATGTTTTCATTAGATTATAACCCCCTCCTCTTTCCTACGCTGATTGAACTGCAACAATTTGTGCAAATCAACACTGTGTATCTCATTGTCTGGCAGCTGCCCACCCGGTCCGTGGTGTCCTGTGTGTGTGTATCTCTCTCTCTCTGTGTGTCTCTCTCTCTCTGTGTCTCTCTCTCTGTGTGTCTCTCTCTCTCTCTCTCTCTCTCTCTCTTTGTGTGTGTCTCTCTCTCGCTCTCTCTCTGTGTCTCTCTCTCTCCCTTTGTGTGTGTCTCTCTCTCTCGCTCTCTCTCTCTGTGTCTCTCTCTCCCTCTGTGTCTCTCTCTCTCCCTCTGTGTGTCTCTCTCTCTTTCTCTGTGTGTGTCTCTCTCTCTCTCTCTCTCTCTCTGTGTCTCTCTCTGTGTCTCTCTCTCTGTCTCTCTCTCCCTCCCTCTGTGTCTCTCTCTCTTTCTCTGTGTGTGTCTCTCTCTCTCTCTCTCTCTCTCTGTGTCTCTCTCTCCCTCCCTCTGTCTCTCTCTCTCCCTCTATGTGTGTCTCTCTCTGTGTGTGTCTCTCTCGCTCTCTCTTTGTGTGTGTCTCTCTCTCTCCCTCTCTGTGTGTCTCTCTCTCCCTCTGTGTGTCTCTCTCTCCCTCTGTGTCTCTCTCTCTCCCTCTGTGTGTCTCTCTCTCCCTCTGTGTGTCTCTCTCCCTCTGTGTGTCTCTCTCTCCCTCTGTGTCTCTCTCTCTCCCTCTGTCTCTCTCTCTCCCTCTGTGTCTCTCTCTCTCCCTCTGTGTGTCTCTCTCTCCCTCTGTGTGTCTCTCTCTCCCTCTGTGTCTCTCTTTCTCCCTCTGTGTCTCTCTCTCTCCCTCTGTGTGTCTCTCTCTCCCTCTGTGTGTCTCTCTCTCCCTCTGTGTGTCTCTCTCTCCCTCTGTGTGTCTCTCTCTCCCTCTGTGTCTCTCTCTCTCCCTCTGTGTGTGTCTCTCTCCCTTTGTGTGTCTCTCTCCCTTTGTGTGTGTCCCTCTCTCTCTCAAATTCAAATTTCAAATTCAAGCTGCTTTATTGGCATGAAAAACATTGTGTCAATATTGCCAAAGCAACAATGTATACAATATACATTGTAATACAATTATAAACAATAACAAATAATAACATAAAATGGCAGTAAATAATAATACAAAATTAAATACAAAATAATAACAGTAAAATGGTAACAGTCAATAGTAGAATGTAATGTAATATATATAAAAATATAAATATGGAAAATGAAACTATAACTAAATAACTGTCATCTTCACCATTACATCAGTACTACAACTACTATCAACATTACCACTACTACTACCACCACCATCACTAAACTGCTATCATTACCATCACCCTACTACCATACCACTACTATTTGGAATGATAAACAACAATAGTAATAGTAATAACAATAATAGTAATAATAAGTAAGTTACTGCTTACTATGCAGATGTTACTATTCAGTGTCCCTCAGGCTATGGCAGGCAAATACATATTTGGCTGCAAGAGGAGCCATTGCTCCTTCGCCCATGAGTATTTTTACTTTTTCCTCTGGGTTTAATAGTTTTTGGGAAATGTACTGCCAGGGCCCAATTATGGCAATATTGCTCTAGAATATTAATGTTCTGTTGAAGACCTTCTTTGGTTGGTGATAGAAGTACCAAGTCATCAGCATATAGCAGGTATTTCACCTCTGTCAAATAGTGTGAGTTCTGGGGCTGGAGAATGGTCCAACATGTCTGCTAATTCATTGATATAAATGTTGAAAAGATTTGGACTCAAACTGCAGCCTTGTCTCACACCTCGACATTGTGAAAATAATTCTGTTCTTTGGTTTTTGATTTTTATTACACACTTGTTTTCTGTGTACATACATTTTATTAAGTCATACACCTTACCACCAAGCCCACTTTGGAGAATTTTGTAGAATAGCCCTTCGTGCCACATAGAATCAAATGATTTTTTAAAGTCAATAAAGCAAGCTGTCACGTTCTGACCAGTAAAGGGGTTATTTGTTATTGTAGTTTGGTCAGGACGTGGCAGGGGGGTATTTGTTTTATGTGGTTCGGGGTTTGTTAGTATATGTGTTTATGTAGAGGGGTGTTTGGTTAGAGTATTCCGGGGTTTTTGGGTTATGTTCTTTATTTCGTATTTCTATGTTCTGTCTATGTTGTGTATTTCTTTGTTGGCCTGGTATGGCTCTCAATCAGGAACAGCTGTACATCGTTGTTGCTGATTGAGAGTCATACTTAGGTAGCCTGTTTTCACCTGTCCCTTTGTGGGAAGTTGTTGTTGCACTGCTGTGTGTGTAGCCTGCAATCCTGTTCGTTCGATCGTTTTCTTGTTTTGTTTGTTACGTGTTCTATTAAAGTTAAGATGAGCACTCAACCCGCTGCGCCTTGGTCCATTACGTACGACGACCGTTACACAAGCAAAGATTTTGCCCTCTTTTTTTTGGTGGACGTGTTTATTAACGTGTTTATTAATTAGTGTGTGTAAGGTGTGTATATATGGTCAGTAGTGCGATGGTTAGGGAGAAAGCCAATTTGACATTTACTTATTACGTTTTTTTCAAAATGCTACAGAAAACCTTTCCCAAGTTGCTGTTTACGCAAATTTCCCTGTAATTATTTGGGTCTGATTTGTCTCCACTTTTGTGGATAGGGGAGATGAGCCCCTGGTTCCAGACATCAGGGAAGCAGCCAGAAATTAAAACCATGTTGAACAATTTAAGCACAGCATTCTGCAACTCAGGTATGCTGTTTTTCAGCATTTCACATCGTAGCTCCGGGTTGTTTTGCTGCTTATGTTTTTCATTTGACATTTGTCTTAGGTGTTTTCTAATTGTTTTACATTCATTATCAAACCATTTTTCAGAAACATTTTCTGATGTTGCATTTCTTTAGTTTTCTCAAATTTGCTTTCGATGCTGCCTTTTGGAATATGCAATTGACGTTTTGAGTAGCCAAATTGACACCTTCTTTATTGTTTTGGTATTGTGAGTTATTGAAAAACTGTATAGAGTTCATCATTTCATTTGAGATCAATATTTCAATGAATCTCTCTGCACTGTTTGGAGCCCATCTGTTCAATTGGTTTATGTTGTAGAGTTTATTGGGCTGTTTTTTTGAATGAATATTGCCGGTTAATTTCTTCAGAAACACTTTGATCTGACTGATCTAACAATGATGTCTGTGGTCTGACAGTGAATGCACTAATGGAGGAGGGGTCAATGTCAGTGAAGGCATAATCAACTACACTTGTCCCAAGAGCTGAGCAGTAAGTAAACCGACCTAAAGAGTCCCCTCTGATTCTACCATTAAGCATGTACAGGCCTAAAGCTCGACAGAGATGCAATAACTCCTTCCCATTTTTGTTCAGTATTTGGTCAGGACTGTTTCTATTATTTATAATAGGGTTACTGTACAAGGAGGGGTGTCCAAATATGTGGTGGTTACCTCCTGTATCAGTGTAGTCAGGCTCAGAACCTGTTCTTGCATTGAAATCTCCACAAAGAAGCACTTTACCCTCTGCCTGAAATGTAATGATTTCTGTAAGGAGATTGTCAAAAAACTGATCATCATAATATGGTGAATCTGAAGGAGGAGCATAAGCTGCACATATGTAGACATCATTGTCACAGTAGATTGTACCTTTGTTAAGTTTTAGCCAAATGTGACTGGTACCTTTTTTCATTTCATTCAGTGCTAAGTCCTGCTTACGCCAAATGATGATTCCACCTGAGTCTCGGCCCCGTTTAACATTTTTATGTTTGATTGATGGTAGTAAACTTTCTCTATAGCCTGAGGGACACTGAGTATCTATGTCTCCACGACACCATGTTTCCAGTAGGATTATGATGTCCTGTCCCTTGATGTTTTTAATCCATTCTGGATTTGTTGTTTTAGAACCAAAATGTGAAGAGTATAGGCCCTGGATATTCCAAGAGCTGATAGTTAATGATCTCATTTATAATAAGTGATATTCACTGGTTTGAGTAAAGTACATTGAAAAAAAACTAAATAATAATATACATACATACATACATACATACATACATACATACATACATACATACATACATACATACATACATACATACATACATACATACATACATACATACATACATCACCATTACATTATTATAATGCCAATAAAATTAAGAATAGTTGTAAACAAATGAATAAGAATGGAATAAGATTGCACAAAAAATAAGTACAATGCAAACTGCAACCCTGTGTGTGTGTGTGTGTGTGTGTGTGTGTGTGTGTGTGTGTGTGTGTGTGTGTGTGTGTGTGTGTGTGTGTGTGTGTGTGTGTGTGTGAATTAAAGTGTCTGTCTAGCTCAGTAGTCTGGATATTAGATGCAGTAGTTGGCGCACCTCTCCAATCTCTGATTGTTCTAGATGTCTTTTGCCAGAAGTTACCTCAGCATCTCTCTCTCTGTGTGTGTGTCTCTTTCTCTCTGTGTCTGTGGGTCTCTGTCTGTCTCTCTGTCTGTCTGTCTCTCTGTCTGTCTGTCTGTCTGTCTGTCTGTCTGTCTGTCTCTTCT
>NC_138309.1:19070000-19105000 GCF_965601325.2 Salmo salar
TGGTGACTTGTCCTATAACATTTTCCAGGGAACACTTTAGAGTGGCCCTAGAGTACCGTGCCTGAGGGCACTGCAAACAGGGTTCTTTTTTATATTTTACTACCTCACCCCCGTAGCAGCTCGATTTTATCATTAGATATAAACGGGGTACAAACAGGATTTGGGTCATTATAAATAATCACCCAGTTTATTGACTGTTTGGACAGGCAGTATTATAGATGAGTAACTGTGGATTCCCACCAACATGGAAAACACATAAGTGCTTCTGGTTCTTGGTTCAGTGAGGACGGACTGATAGGTGAGGCAGACATAGACGGAGGTGCCAAAGAAAACTGCACTTAATTTTACTTCACTGACAAACTCAGGCTGAGGAGCGTCTCATTATTAATGGGCCGTCAAGGTATGCGCGCGTGCGCGTGCGTGTGTGTGTTGCGATTCACGGGTGCTGCTTATTGAAACATATTCTAATGGTTTGATATGAGGGTAATATAAATGAATCAACATAAGTTGTGTCAACGTCAGTGAATCGGAAATACCTCGATATGTATATAACCTTTGTTTTTCTCTAAATAATAGCTACATCAGTAAAGAATTAAGAACTCCAGCCAAAGGCAATCAAACTTCTGTAGAATAAGACCCACTCAGATACTGCCCATGAATCAAAACATTGTTAACCAATTGTGATGAAGGGAAATCAAGGGCAACTATGAAATATAAAGCAATAAAGTCCATTATATCTACACTAAACTAGTCTCACTGTAAGAAAAACAAAACCAGATACTGTTGAAACCGTTTGCTCTGTAACAATGAATATCATTGCTTGGGCTTCTTATGGATGTAAACCTGTAATTGTGGTATTTCAAGTGCTGTGTATATATTTCAAGTTGTTGGTGCCAATGCTTTCTTTGGAGCAGCTGGTCGCTTGTCAAATATAGAAGTAAAACAAGATTCATGAATACATAGATTATGGAATGGAATGACTTTGAATCTGTATGTATTAAAACCAATTTTTGTTTATTTTGCTATTTGGTAGCACTGGCAAAACCCCGGCAATACCTCTCCTAAATCATGTACCACTTTTACAAGTGGTTTTGAATTTGAAAAAGAAACCAGACTAGCACTGTCAAACCTCAAAACATATCTTTTAGAAAATCATATCATCATAAAGTTGAATATTTCCAGCCGTTTCAAATGATTGATGTCATCACCAGAAATATATTTGAAATCCACAAGCTGTCATTTAATGTAAAAATAGAACAAAGAAAGATGACCATGTTTTTATCTGACCAGGTTTCCCATGACATCAGCAGGTAGCCCAGCTGTTAAGAGTGTTGGGCCAGTCACTGGAAGGTCATTGGTTTGAATCCCTGAGCCGACTAGGTGAAAAAAACTGTCAATGTGCCCTTGAGCAAGACACTTCACCCTAACTGCTCCTGTATGTCACTCTGGATAGGAGCATCTGCTAAATGACTAAAATGTCAACCTGTATATAAATGTAAATGCATTATAGGGCCTAACAGACAGTATGAATATACATCAACATGATACTACGAGCAACACTGTGTTATCATGTTTGCGGTAAACATATTACTGTGAACAAATCCACATTTTTATTTCTAAATGTTTGTCATTTAGTTGTTTTGAGGTTAGGAGGAAAATGCTTGTATCTACTGTACAAAGTGATATTGGACTTCACAGACGGACAGTTGTCGTTACCATTGTTGGGGAATGTCCCTTATCCTGATTCCTGATTGGTTCATCTGAGGTCAGACAGGTTGGCTCCAACCACACCTATTTACCAGCTCAGCTAGTATCTCTGAGCTCGGCTAGTATCCCTGAGCTCGGCTAGTATCCCTGAGCTCGGCTAGTATCCCTGAGCTCGGCTATTATCCCTGAGCTCGGCTAGTATCCCTGAGCTCGGCTAGTATCCCTGAGCTCGGCTATTATCCCTGAGCTCGGCTAGTATCCCTGAGCTCGGCTAGTATCCCTGAGCTCGGCTAGTATCCCTGAGCTCAGCTAGTATCCCTGATTTTACCAAGTACCACTCTGCTATCCCTGTTGCCTCTCACCATACACCCCCCCTCTCTTTTTCTCTCCTCTCGCCTCCTTTATAACCATTGCCGAAATTTCACACAAAATGTCTGTGTGTGCCATATTTGAAAGGTCTGCACACCAAAAATATTGAGATTTAAAAAATGTGCACAGGCTATAGGAATGTTTCCCGTTATAAATCAGTTATGTCCTAAAACTGTGTGAGTGTGAAAGAGCATTATAACTCAGCCTGGAAAACACCATTCGTCTTTTAGGGTGACAATAACACCCTTTATTTGCTGTAGAAATTGGAACTATTGGCATAAGGCCACGGCATGCAAAATACGAATGGTTCGTCTTTCAATAGATTCTTGGATTTCCATGTCCTGCCTTGGTATAGGCTATGAGATTAAATAGGCAGTAATGTCGTGTTCCTATTGCACAGCAATACTGTAGCTTACCCATACTTCCAAATATTTTACATATGCTAGGGGTCTATTGTAAATAGACTGTGTTTAATCTTTAGCAGTAATTTATGCAGTATCTGGAAAAGTTTCTGAAAGAGAAAACAATTGCACATTTTTGTGGACCTGTCAGTGTAACAGTATAGCTTCCGTCCCTCTCCTCGCCCCTACCTGGGCTCGAACCAGGGACCTTCTGCACACATCAACAACAGTCACCCACGAAGCACTAACCCATCGCTCCACAAAAGCCGCGGCACTTGCAGAGCAAGGGGAACAGCTACTTCAAGGTCTCAGAGCGAGTGACGTCACCGATTGAAACACTATTAGCGCGCACCCTGCTAACTAGCTAACCATTTCACCCCGGTAAAATCAGCAGAGTTCATAGGAAATCAGTCAATTTAAATAAATTCATTAGGCCCTAATCTCTGGATTCCACATGACTGGAAATATCTGTTGGTCACAGATATCTTTAAAAAAAGGTAGGTGCGTGGATCAGAAAACCAGTCAGTATCTGGTGTGACCACCATTTACCTCATGCAGCGCGACATCTCCTTCACATTGAGTTGATCAGGCTGTTGATTGTGGCCTGTGGAATGTTGTCCCACTCCTCTTGAATGGCTGTACGAAGTAGCTGGATATGGCCGGGAACTGGAACAACCTGTCCTACACGTCGATCCAGAGTATCCCAAACATGCTCATTGGGTAAGTATGCAGGCCATGGAAGAAATGGTACATTTTCAGCTTTTAGGAATTGTGTGCAAATCCTTGCGACATGGGGCCGTGATGAATGGCACGACAATGGGCCTCAGGATCTCGTCACGGTGTCTCTGTGCATTCAAATAGCCATCGATAAAATGCAATTGTGTTCATTGTTCTGCCTATACCATAACCCCACCATGGGGCACTCTGTTCACAACATTGACATCAGCAAACCGCTCGCCCACACGACGCCATACACGCTGTCTGCCATCTGCCGCTACAGTTGAAACTGGGATTAATCCATGAAGAGCACACTTCTCCAGCGTGCCAGTGGCCATGGAAGGAGAGCATTTGCCCACTGAAGTCGGTTATGATGCCGAACTGAAGTCAGGTCAAGACCCTGGTGAGGATGATGAGCACACAGATGAGCTTCCCTGAGATGGTTTCTGACAGTTTGTGCAGAAATTCTTTGGTTGTGCAAACCCACAGTTTCATCAGCTATCCGGGTGGCCGGTCTGACGATCCCGCAGGTGAAGAAGTCGGATGTGGAGTTCCTAGGCTGGCTTGGTTACACGTGGTCTGCGGGTGGATGGATTATCTTGGCAAATGTAGAAATGCTCACCAACAGGGATGTAAACAACTGTGTGAAAAATTTGAGAGAAATACGCTTTTTATGCATACGGAACATTTTTGAGATCTTTCATTTCTTGAAACATGGGATCAACACTTTATACATGTTGTGTTTATATTTTTGTTCAGTATATTTACTAGGCTAATAGGTCCAATTAAATGACAGATTTCGCATGATAAATTGTATTATGGTTCCTTCGGGAATATGAAGCCATCATGGCCAGAAAAGGTGAGGAATGTATTACGGTTATGAAAAAAAATAGGAAAAATATCTAATACAAATGAAATATAAACAGATTTTCGCTCTGCTCACTAACTGCACATGTCTGCATTCTTGTTAATATGTTTTCCAGTTTTTTATTTTTTATGAATATGCTTTTCATCACAACCCAAATTTGCACAAAATACTTGCCAGCTTGCAATACAATATTTCAACCACTAACAGATGTGTGTAGGCATGGTCTAAAGTTAGCGAGGAGGTGAGCACATTCTCATGTCAAGTTAATTTTCTATAAATGCCAACTTCTGCGTGAAAACTGGTGCACGCACATTTTGGGGTCTATTTTGTACTTATGTAAGGTTTATAAATGAGGTCCCTGGAGATACCAGCTGGTTCTACTATTTCAAAGTCATTCAGCATGCAAAAACACAGATCTTCACTCACTTTTCTCCTCCCCTCTCCCTCCCTTCCTCCATCCTTCCCTCCTCACTACCTCAGTCTCTCACAGCGTAATTATTATTTTGAAACTGCGGTGTGAAGAGCTGTCCATGCTTGGCGCTGCCTCACTCGCTAACACTTGGGGAGGTTTAATACAATTTGACTTGTGTTTTATAATCTTCCCTGGAAGACATCAGGGCCTCTTTGTTCCTCCGCCTGTCTGTCTGTCTGTCTGTCAGTCTATCTCAGCATGAACAGGCAGAGAGAGGC
The DNA here is from genome assembly GCF_965601325.2 of Salmo salar. Lineage (NCBI taxonomy): Eukaryota > Metazoa > Chordata > Actinopteri > Salmoniformes > Salmonidae > Salmo > Salmo salar. The sequence goes on from NC_138309.1 coordinate 19,074,753, forward strand.
ACTGCCATGTGCCGCGCTGGGTGTGGGGCGAGGAGAGAGGTGGAGAGAGGGAGAGGAGGAGGAAGAGGAGGGGGAGACGGGCACTGGCATGTGCAGAGAGCGGTGGATAGAGGGGGAGGAGAAGTACTGTAGAAAAGGAGAGGGGTTCTTGAGTCGGGCGCTCCTCCCTCCCAACCATTGGTTGAGGAGGTGCTTGTTGAGTGCTTATGTTGCAGCCGCTCCAGCGATGGCACCCAGCTCGTCATAGCTAAGTGAGATGCAGACAGAGGGAAAAGAAGCCAGTAAAGGGATAACTATGACTCTCTGGAAATAATGGCACTTCAGTTAGTTAGGCAGGCAAGAAAAGTCACACGAGAAGACAAGGGTTTCCTGTGAACAGACAAGAAATGTTAATAAACAGAAGTCTGTAGGTGCGTCCCAAATGGCATCCTATTCCCTATGTAGTGCATGCCTATTGACCAGGGCCCATAGGGCATCCATTTGGGAAGCATCATGTGTAAAGCCTGTTCAAAGGGGAAGTCCACTAGACAAGTCGTGTTAAGGGAAAATCCATCGGTGCACTCACTGACTTTGAAGTCAGGAACTTGGAAATACGATTTGTTACAGAGTATAGTGAGTTGCTAAATGTTGAAGGCCTATGAACGCCAGAGTAGACTCTCAAAGATTGGAGAGCGTTCCAATGCTAACAATGTAGCTAGTCTAATCACAGAACACAGAGGACCAATCAGTCTGTCTGCAGGCTTCGTGTGAGCCGCTCCGCTCCAGAGAGAGAGAGGGTGCAGGAACTGGACTCGGCCTCGTGCCTGCCGGCCTGCTCTGGGGACCTTCGATGTGGGCTGTAGAGTTGGAGAGCCAGGCTGCTGCTGGGCCTCCACAAGGCTGCGGGTAGTTCCCATTTCCCTTTCCAAAGGGCTGGGTTCAGGGGGTGGCGGTGGGGAGTGTGGGTGCTCCCTGTCTGTCAACCCTGCACAACCAGGCCAGTGGATGATCACTCATTATGGGCTGTTAGAAACCCCCTGTTCCCTTCAGACCTCAGCCAAACTCCACCACCACTCCACTCCCAAGACCACTCACACACCACTCCCCAACATCAACACCTGTTAACACATGACACACCGACCAGCACGATGACAGACAGACTGCCTTCACCTTCCTGCATTCCGCTCCCACTTGTCTTTTACGAACTAGAACCTCACTGCATCTCCTTCCTCTTTCAACTGCACGCCGGTCTCTCGAAGAGACACAAACAAAACGGTCAGCCTTTTTTTGCGATGTTCTTTTAGGCTATTTTCTTCACTGGATTTGCTCACATATTAAGGAAGGTGAACATTGCAGGCCGTCGGTTTATTAGCCTCAAGCTTTGGCCACTTAAGGTAAAACTAACGGTATCCACGTCACAGCTCTTACCACCTGGTTCTGCTCATATGAGTCCCGTCCGGTCTGACAGTTGAATGCCGTGGCGGCTGAGATCTTCTCACAACCCTGCACCTTACTACCTATATAGTGTACTACTTTTGACCAGAGCCCTATGGGATATAGGCCAGATCTGGTCAAAAGTAGTGTACTACATAGGGAATAAGGTACCATTTGGGAGGCATCCCCTGTCCCCTCCAACCAGGTCTGGCGGTATATCTGCCCAGCAGGCCTTACAGCTGAGGACCCATTCACTTGTCTGCTCAACACATACGGCCCTGACCCCGCCGATGACTCTTTACTGGCCATTACATCACCTTGTAAAGGGACACGACCCAATACAATATCATACTGCTCCTTGTTATTCTTCCCCAGCAAACCAGACAGGTCTCTCTGTCTGGACCTCTCTCCCGCTCCCTCCCACTTTTTCCACCTCCTGTGTTTTACACATTCATTGTATCATGTGAGTTCCCATCTTGTCGCTCAGGCGAGTCAGTCAGGGGAAGCGCTGATTGGAAATAATAACACACTCACGTGTGCGCGTGCTGTTGTGTGTGCGTGCCGTTGTTTGTGCGTGTGTCTGACCACCCTCCACACTCCTAAGAGAAATGAGAAGGACATCTTGTCAAAACAAGGCCTGTGAGTGAGTGTTCTTCCCTGGGTGAGTCCAGGGGCTCTGGGCTGTAGGCTTTGGGAGCGAAGCGAGACACGGCGAGGTGCGGCGAGGGACATCCTGGTGATTGCCATGACCTGGCCCAGTCATCGTCACGCTAAGTGCCTCCCTTTCCATCTGGACCTGGGTCTCTGTTCGCATCCCAAATGGCACCCTATTCCCTATTTAGTGCACCACTTTTACCGAGGCCCTGGTCAAAAGTAGTGCACTAAATAGGGAATAGGGTGCCATTTGGGATTCATATCTCTGTGTTACAGAGGTGTCAAACAGCAACAGCCTCAACCCTGCATCTGAGAACACAACTGGCGCCACCGATATGACGCTACACGTCTCTCACACGTCTCCTACAAGGCCAGTCTGGCCAATTGTATCCCAGGAAAAGTATGGGTTTTATCAGCATGCCGTGCTTCGTTGGAATGTTTTGTTGCTTCCTGGTTTGGAACACGCCAGGCAAAGCATTTCAGTTTCCTTGAGTTGAGGCAACGTCAGAATCGGAGGCTGAGCATACACAGTCTTTATAGGAGCAACTTGAGATCCTGTATGTCGATCGTCTAAAATGTAATTAGCACATGGCCATGGAGTTGAATCTGATTTCATTGAGTGTGATTTTGATCAGATTTCAATGCGTGTGCAGTATAAGACCATTGAAACAATCTACAATCACTTTCTCTATTGAAAACCCCACTTTTCGTGTCTCATCTGTTCCTATGGTCTAAGACAGTATCTTTATTACTGGCTAGTACAGTGGTGAACTTTGATATGACAACAGGATGTTTTTGTACTCTCACTTCACACGAGCAAGGAAATAAAATATTCCATAAACACAGCAAACTATGGTATGAAATAAATTAGGAAAACCATGAAACAACAAGTTATTTTGCGTAGTCGCAGCAGAGCGACTACGCAAAAAGGTAGATGGGCCCATCTACCTCATCTAAGGTAGATGGGCCTACAGAGACATTTAAACAGTAGAGGTTGGCAGGTATCGCAGGCAGTGCAGAGGTCCGTGTCCAGAGGTCCGTGTCCAGAGGTCCGTGTCCGGTCCCAGTGCTGGGTGTGAGCGTGTTTATTTGCGTTAGCATGCTGCTGAGACATGGTGGTAACTCGAGAACCCTCCACAGTAGAACGGCTAGAAATGACTGACGATCAGGCTTCGCTGTTATAAGCTTCACATCATGACTGACTACACAGGGTCAGCGTGGGTAGCGGCCTACTCCTGCGCTCTGCTCTGTACTCACATCCAAGCTGGACTGGGCCCACCAACACATTCCTCTGTGGATGGATGTATATAGACTGCTCAAACAGAACAGGTTCATTTTTGTTTCATTTTTTTTTTTTTTTACATGTGGTCGGGCTAACCAACAAGTTCAAACCAGAGCATGGTTGTGAAGTTATTATAAAGTGGCATGATGAGAAACGTACCCATTAGGCTCTGAAACACAAAACCAAAGTAAAGTGACATAGTAAAAATATCTAAATAACATTTTTAGAGGTGGTCTTTTCCCCGCTCACATTTCCCTCACAACACCACAGAGACTGTGCTAACCTCTCTGCACAACAAGGCAGTCGTCCCTCGACCGCCATACCTCTAACTTTAAACATGATAGTTTCTGTCTAAATAATTAAGAACTGGGTACAGAGAGGTTGAGGGGAACGGCACAGCGAAAGTTTAAGAAAATACAGATGGACAGTTTTGTGTCGCCGTAACACAGTCAATGTGTTCACACAGCCTCGGTCCCTCAACCCTGTTTTACCTCCACACATGTCAGAGGAAATTCCACTAATACTAACGATGGACCCACCACTTCCACCTGAACTTTTACCCCCTGCTCTCATTTTCACTTTACACAGGGTGCCTCTCTAACCATAACCTGCACATCCCTAACAGGCAATGTATACTCCAGCAGCACACCACCCTGCAGCCAGCATCATACCCCTGCTGGCTTGCTTCTGAAGCTAACCAGGGTTGGTCCTGGATGGGAGACCAGATGCTGCTGGAAGTGGTGTTGGTGGGCCAGCAGGAGGCACTCTTTCCTCTGGTCTAAAAAAATATCCCAATGCCCCAGGGCAGGGATTAGGGACATTGCCCTGTGTAGGATGAAGTCTTTCAGGCGGGACGTTAAACGGATGTTCTGACTCTCTGTGGTCACTAAAGATCCCATGGCACTTATCGTAAGAGTAGGGGTGTTAACCATGGTGTCCTGGCTAAAATCCCAATCTGGCCCTCATACCATCATGGCCACCTAATCATCCCCAGCTTCCAATTGTCTCATTCATCCCCCCTCCTCTCCCCTGTAACTGTTCCCCAGGTCGTTGCTGTAAACGAGAATGTGTTCTCAGTCAACTTACCTGGTAAAAATAACTTTGGTCAAAAGTAGTGCACTATGTAGGTAATAGGATGCCATTTGGGACGCAGCCACGAAGAAAGGTATGAAGGGCATCCTCTGTTCTCTCCTTGGTTCCCCAGACCCTGTGTGTAACTGAGTAATACAGCTCAAAGTAACAGGGCCTGAAGACCTTTGCCTACAGACATGAGGTAATGTGTCGTTAATTAGCAGGAGACACATGGTGGGCAGAAGCCCCAGGCAGCACTGGAGAGGTGTCCCAAATGGTTCCCTACATAGTGATCTACTGCTGTCCATAGCTCTACCGGACCTTGTCAAATGCAGTGTACTACATAGGGAAAAGGGTGCTACTTGGAATACAACCTGGAACTCTCCCTCCGGTCAAGGTCATTTACCAGGGATGAGGAAAACAGAGCTGCGACGGTGACGGCCCAGATCACAACACGAAAGTACGGACAGAACAGGATGGAACAGGCTACTATTGAAAAAGAGAAAAAATGAAATAGAGTGAGGAAGAGAGATAAAATGGAGAGAGGGAGAGAAAGAGAAAGGTTATTTTAAGAAGAGAACCTTCATGAAAGAGATCTGATCTCAGCAGGAGCCCAGGACGCCCCCTCTACCTCCCCTCCTCCGATGCGCATGATGTACAATTTGTCATGCAGCGAATGTAAGGACTTATCACATTGAGCAGGGTTCAGGATATTGGCCCTGACGTCGTAATTTAGAGCAGTAAATCAAACCAATTGGAGTGTATATCAAAACCGAAGAGGGTGAGTCACTTTGCTTTAATGGTTTCCGAAAAGCATCAGCTGGAACGCAGTAGGAACCTCTGTGACATGTCACTGTGATGGCGGTGTCTGGCTTTTCCACAACATAATCTCCTGTTTTTCTCTCTCCACCTCGGCCCTAGCCCAGTTAATATGGGAATTTATGGACATGACAATAAATACATCAAAAGGCAGGAGAGCAATTCACGAAAACGTACGACAGGCCCCGCGGAGTCCAACATTAATCTTGTGGATCAGAGACAAAACAAAATGAGGAAAAGGGCAGCTTTTCGATTCTGTGAGCTTTCAAAGTCACATTCATATCATAATTGGGGAAACCATTGCTGCATGGGCTTGGGTGGGGCCGTACAGTCACACAAGAGTAGCTGCTCTCCAGGGTCCAGGTAGAGAGAGGAAGATTTGTTTTCTTAAATCTGTTATGGACTAATACAGGCACACGATGTTTATTCACCTTTATATGGATGTATTTAAACTGCAGATCTCATCACCTCGTTAGGGATGTGCAACTTCAGATACATGCTGCCCAGACACACACACCATTAATTGATCGCTGTGACATCACCACCTGTCAAATCATCCCTGATTCATGTGATTGAGGGTAAGAGAGAGGGAGAGAGAGAGGGGGAGAAATGGGGGGGATAGTTCTCTCCTTTTCCATCAGCAGCCCCCTTCTTGTCTGTGGCAGTGGGAGAAACGTAATAGTGGGAACATATTACATTTTGGGCCTCGCACCAACCTGACTTACGTCTTACTGAGCAAGTGGCACTTCTTCCTTCCCCATAGGGTCTCTAGAAGGCGTGACAGGAGGACTTACTGTACATCAACATGTCAGTGTGCTGGGAGAGAAAACGCTGTCATACCCCCCCACGTGAGATACTAGGGTGTTTTGTTGAGGAGAACCGTTTGGAATTCACATGGAACCCATCACCCTCATGTACATTGTTTTGAGTGTTATCAAAACATACTGGAACGGGCAAGAGGTCATAAACACTCAAACGTGGACATGGTCAAATAAACACGCAAGGATGAAACATTATCTAGTGGGTGAGGTAGTGGGTTAACAAAAAAAATGAAGGTTTCAATCTAATGAAGTGTACTGTAGATTGAAAGCGAGCTGAGCGTTCGATGTGTCCTAAATGGCACCCTATTCCCTTGATAGTGCACTACTTTTGACAAAAGCCCTATGAGCCCTGGTCAAAAGTAGTGTGCACTATGTAGGGAATACGGTGCCATTTGGGGCACATTCTTTGTGAGCCATTTGGAGAAGAGCTAAACCAGAGACGACAGGAGAGTGGCGATAGAGGAGATGGACGTGGCTCCAGTCACTTTGGCTCGTTGGAGGCTGGAAAGAGAGGGACATTTTTACCCAGGAGAGCTAGACAGCAGGCCCCAAACACTGTCTGCAAGCTGTATGGGCCCTAGTCATAAGTAGTACACTATAAAGGGAATATTAAGGCACACCCCAGACAGTGGGCACCGTTAACGCAACTGTTGACATGGAGGGAAATGGAGGTAAAGTCCGAGCTTTACTTAGAAGTCTCTGAAAACCTTTCTTACCTGTCACTGGGCCCGCGCTCCCACGGCTCTAGTTTCCCACGCCCAAGGGACGATGTGAGGCAGTATTTTTCTGGTGTTAAACATGGATCATTGAGCTTGATGGCTTTTGGAAGGTAACACCAAAGTGGAACTCTGTCTTCTTCCCTCTTTCTCTCAGTCTCCCTCTCTGTCTCGTTCCCTCTCTCTCTTACCTCTAAAAGCCTGGCATGACAGGCCAACTTCAGCACTTTGTCATGTTCCCACTTACAGTATTAAGTCCTAAATGGCACCCTATTCCCTTTAAAGTGCACTACTATACTACCCTATGGGCCCTGGTCAAAGACGTGCACTATAAAGAGAAAAGGGTGCCATTTGGGACACACCCAGTACTGTGGAGCCTGGTGAGTAAGTGAGTGAGTCCCAGATCACTCCTTAATTCCAATTAAGTGGAAGAGGACAGTGAGTCCTCCTGAAAAACTGTTTTCAGCCCTTCCTCTTGGCCTCCTCACAGAGTGCCATTACCTCTCCCTGACCTTCCCCCACTCTCTCCTCCCCACTCTCTCCTCCCCACTCTCTCCTCCCCCACCCCTCCATCGGCATGTCTCCAGCCACCTCTTTCCTCCTCGTCTCCCTTCAATCAGATTTCAATCAAATTTATTTATAAAGCCCTTCTTACATCAGCTGATGTAACAAAGCGCAGTACAGAAACCCAGCCTAAAACCCCAAACAGCAAGCAATGCAGATGTAGAAGCACGGTGGCTAGGAAAAACTCCCTAGAAAGGCAGGAACCTAGGAAAAAACCTAGAGAGGAACCAGGCTCTGAGGGGTGGCCAGTCCTCTTCTGGTTGCGATGTGTGGAGATAGTACAGTTGTGGCCAAAAGTTTTTAGAATGACACAAATATTAATTTTCACAAAGTCTGCTGCCTCAGATTGTATGATGGCAATTTGCATATACTCCAGAATGTTATGAAGAGTGATCAGATGAATTGCAATTAATTGCAAAGTCCCTCTTTGCCATGCAAATGAACTGAATCCCCAAGAAACATTTCCAATGCATTTCAGTCCTGCCACAAAAGGACCACCTGACATCATGTCAGTGATTCTCTCGTTAACACAGGTGTGAGTGTTGACGAAGACAAGGCTGGAGATCATTCTGTCATGCTGATTGAGTACGAATAACAGACTGGAAGCTTCAAAAGGAGGGTGGTGCTTGAAATCATTGTTCTTCCTCTGTCAATCATGGTTACCTGCAAGGAAACATGTGCTGTCATCATTGCTTTGCACAAAAAGGGCTTCACAGGCAAGGATATTGCTGCCAGTAAGATTGCACCTAAATCAACCATTTATCGGATCATCAAGAACTTCAAGGAGAGCAGTTCAATTGTTGTGAAGAAGGCTTCAGGGCACCCAAAAAAGTCTAGCAAGCGCCAGGACCGTCTCCTAAAGTTGAATCAGCTGTGGGATCGGGGCACCACCAGTACAGAGCTTGCTCAGGAATGGCAGCAGGCAGGTGTGAGCGCATCTGCACGCACAGTGAGGCGAAGACTTTTGGAGGATGGCCTGGTGTCAAGAAGGGCAGCAAAGTACCCACTTCTCTTCAGGAAAAACATCAGGGACAGACTGATATTCTGCAAAAGGTACAGGTATTGGACTGCTGAGGACTGGGGTAAAGTCATTTTCTCTGATGACTCCCCTTTCCGATTGTTTGGGGCATCCGGAAAAAAGCTTGTCCGGAGAAGACATGGTGAGCGCTACCATCAGTCCTGTGTCATGCCAACAGTAAAGCATCCTGAGACCATTCAGGTGTGGGGTTGCTTCTCAGCCAAGGGAGTGGGCTCACTCACAATTTTGCCTAAGAACACAGCCATGAATAAAGAATGGTACCAACACATCCTCCGAGAGCAACTTCTCCCAACCATCCAGGAACAGTTTGGTGATGAACAATGCCTTTTCCAGCATGATGGAGCACCTTGCCATAAGGCAAAAGGCAAATATTTTGGGTCCATGGCCAGGAAACTCCCCAGACCTTAATCCCGTCAAGAGACGGGTGGACAAACAAAAACCCACAAATTCTGACAAACTCCAAGCATTGATTGTGCAAGAATGGGCTGCCATCAGTCAGGATGTGGCTCAGAACTTAATTGACAGCATGCCAGGGCGGATTGCAGAGGTGTTGAAAAAGAACGGTCAACACTGCAAATATTGACTCTTTGCATCAACTTCATGTAATTGTCAATAAAAGCCTTTGACACTTATGAAATGCTTGTAATTATACTTCAGTATTCCATAGTAAAATCTGACAAAAAATATCTAAAGATACTGAAGCAGCAAACTTTGTGGAAATTAATATTTGTGTCATTCTCAAAGCTTTTGGCCATGACTGTACATGGCTATTAAGGGCAGATTTGAACATCTTGAAGAACAACGTTCATAGATGACCAGCAGGGTCATTCAGAGGTCGAGACAGCAGGTCGAGATAGCATGTTGAGGGAGAGAGCGGCCCCGTCCGACGATATCCACGGAAAGGGCCAAATCAAATCAAATGTATTTATATAGCCCTTCTTACATCAGCTGATATCTCAAAGTGCTGTACAGAAACCCAGCCTAAAACCCCAAACAGCAAGCAATGCAGGTGTAGAAGCACGTGTATATCCTGCCAACCAGGCAGGATATACACTACAGTTCAAAAGTTTGGGGTCACTTAGAAATGTCTTTGTTTTTGAAAGAAAAGCACATTTTTTGTCCATTAAAATATCATCAAATTGATCAGAAATACAGTGTAGACATTGTTAATGTTGTAAATGACTATTGTAGCTGGAAACGACACATTTTTTGGGGAATATCTACATAGGCGTACAGAAGTCCATTATCAGCAACCATCACTCCTGTGTTCCAATGGCACGTTGTGTTAGCTAATCAAAGTTTATCATTTTAAAAAGCTAATTGATCATTAGAAAACCCTTTTGCAATTATGTTAGCACAGCTGAAAACTGTTGTACTGATTAAAGAAGCAATAAAAATGACCTTCTTTAGACTAGTTGAGTGTCTGGAGCACCAGCATTTGTGGGTTCGATTACAGGCTCAAAATGTCCAGAAACAAAGCACTTTGACTCTGAAACTCGTCAGTCTATTCTTGTTGTGAGAAATGAACGCTATTCCATGTGAGAATTTGCCAAGAAACTGAAGATCTCGTACAACGCTGTGTACTACTCCCTTCACAGAACAGCGTAAACTGGCTCTAACCAGAATAGAAAGAGAGGATTGAACGAAAAATCCATATCTCAGACTGGCCAATAAAAAAAAAGATTAAGATGGGCAAAAGAACACAGACACTGGACAGAGTAAGATTGGAAAAAAGTGTTATGGACAGACTAAGTTTGAGGTGTTTGGATCACAAAGAAGAACATTCGTGAGACGCAGAAAAAATGTAAAGATGCTGGAGGAGTGCTTGACGCCTTCTGTCAAACATGGTGGAGGCAATGTGATGGTCTGGGGGTGCTTTGGTGGTGGTAAAGTTGGAGATTTGTACAGGGTAAAAGGGATCTTGAAGAAGGAATGATTTCACTCTTTTTTGCCATGCCATGGCATACCTTGTGGACAGCGCTTAATTGGAGCCAATTTCCTCCTACAACAGGACAATGACCCAAAGCACAGCTCCCAAACTATGCAAGAACTGTTTCGGGAAGAAGCAGTCAGCTGGTATTCTGTCTATAATGGAGTGGCCAGCACAATCACCGGATCTCAACCCTATTGAGCTGTTGTGGGTGCAATTTGACCGTATGGTACGTAAGAAGTGCCCATCAAACCAATCCAACTTGTGGGAGGTCCGTCAGGAAGCATGGAGTGAAATGTCTTCAAATTACCTCAACAAATTGACAACTAGAATGCCAAAGGTCTGCAAGGCTGTAACTGCTGCAAATGGAGGATTCTTTGACGAAAGCAATGTTTGAAGGACAAAATTATTTCTAACTTTGTCAATGTCTTGACAATATTTCCTATTCATTTTGCAACTCATTTCATGTATGTTTTCATGGAAAACAAGGACATTTCTAAGTGACCCACTAGAGGGATATCAACAAACCACCAACTTACTACCCTGAGACAAGGCTGAGTATAGCCCACAAAGATCTCCTCCACCACACGATCCCGAGGGGACTCAAAACCGGTGAAGTACCCCTCCTTGGGACGGCACGGAAGAGCACTAGTAAACCAATGACTCAGCCCCCGTAATAAGGTCAGAGGCAGAGAATCCCAGTGCAGTGAGGGGAGCCAGCCAGGCAGAGACAGCAAGGGCAGTTCGTCGCTCCAGTGTCTTGCCGTTCACCTTCGGACCCCTGGGCCAGACTACACTCAATTGTCTTCAATAAAGACTTAAAGGTCGAGACCCAGTCTGCGTCTCTCACGTGGGTAGGCAGACCATTCCATAAAAATGGAGCTCTATAGGAGAAAGCCCTGCCTCCAGCTGTTTGCTTAGAAATTCTAGGGACAATAAGGAGGCCTGCGTGTTGTGACTGTAGTGTATGTGCAGGGTTGGGGAGTAACGGATTACATGTAATCCGTTACATGTAAGGGATTACAAAAAAAAAAACGGTAACTGTAATCAGTTACGTTACCATCAAAAATATTGTAATCAAATAACAAATATTTTTGAAAAACTATATGATTACTTCGAGGATGACTTTTAATTTCCGAAAGGATGTTTGCGGATATTTTTTTGACACTTCTGTTTTCTCAATGACATTCAAATCAGCATTGAAAAAAAGCGCAAGTTTATGTTTGTTCCGTCTGAGGGAGTCTGACCACAAGTCAGAGATCACTATGATGACACAACAAATGGGTTTGATGGCTCGTGGGAAAAGAGCAGGAATAGGCTTTTCTAGGCTACAGTCCAAGCTATGTCTTCCAATGGTGCAACTGCTGTCGGCATTCAAAGATTATCCAACTTGAATAAACGCTTGGAGGTAAGGATGACAGAAGTGGTGTAGTCTATGGCGTTACGAATATCACTTATTATTGAGATCTACATAGCGCATTGATGTGAATCACACTGCTGCTCTCTCACCCGATGTCACAGGAAGGCAAAAAAGATAATCAAGGACAACAACCACCCGAGCCACTACCTGTTCACCCCACTACCATCCAGAAGGCGAGGTCAGTACAGGTGTATGAAAGCTGGGACCGAGAGACTGAAAAACAGCTTCTATCTCAAGGCCATCAGATTGTTAAACAGCCAACACTAGCACAGAGAGGCCACTTTAATAAATGGAACACTAGTCACTTTAATAATGTTTACATATCTCATATGTATATACTGTATCCTTCACTATCTATTCTTTACTATCTATTGCATCTTAGCTGCTCTGTCACTGCTCATCCATATATTTTATACTTATGTATTTCATCCCATTCCTTACTAGAATGTGTGTATTAGGTGTTGTTGTGGAATTGTTAGATTATTACCTGTTAGATACTGCTGCACTGTTGGATCTAGAAGCACAAGCATTTCGCTACACTCACAATAACATCTGCTAACCATGTGTATGTGACCAATAAAATGTGATTTGATTTAGCTATTTGCACCTTACAGATTGTGGTTGTTGTGTATGGCTGTTCACAAATCTAAAATGTGTATTTGAACCCAATAATGGTTGAATTCAAGAAGTTTAAGCTGCCTATCAATCACTGTTTTTGAAACCAGTGAAAAATGCTCTCTTGCAACAGCTGCATAGTGCGGATCCCAGCGTATGGAATAAAAGTGAGGCTTTTATTGCTCAATCTAATTCATGCTGATAAAATAAATACATCCATAGGCCTAATGGACGCATTCTCAAACTCACACTTTTAAAAGACTTAAAGGGTCAATCTGTAGCTGCTACGTCCATTTTTGGACTTATAAATTATATATACACAGTACCAGTCAAAGGTTTGGACACACCTACTCATTCAAGGGTTTTTCTTTATTTGTACTATTTTCTACATTGTAGAAGAAAGAAAAAGAAAACCCTGGAATGAGTAGGTGTGTCCAAACTTTTGACTGATAGTATAAAAGTGTGTCTAATATATACATTAAAAACACTATGGTAAAAACACCGTGTGTATCAAAATGACTCCTTTCTGTTTGCAGGGCATCACCTGTGAAATCTCATGTGAAAATTTGAATCCACAAAAGTTATGTAACCACGCGAAATGTCATCTCATGTGAAACTTTATGTGAAATATCATCACATGTAAAGTACTACATTTGATATTTTAGTAATTTAGCAGATGCTCTTATCCAGAGCGACTTAAAAAAAAGTCAGACTCCAGCCACCCTAGTCATAGACTGCTCTCTCTGCTACCGCACGGCAAGCGGTACCGGAGCGCCAAGTCTAGGTCCAAGAGGCTTCTAAACAGCTTCTACCCCCAAGCCATAAGACGACTGAACATCTAATCAAATGGCTTCCCAGACTATTTGCATTGACCCCCCATCTTTTACACCGCTGCTACTCTGTTATTATCTATGCATAAGTCACTTTAATAACTCTACCCACATGTATATATTACCTCAATTACCTCGACTAACCGGTGACCCCCCCACATTGACTCTGTACCAGTATCCCCTGTATATAGCCTCACTATTATTATTTTACTGCTGCTGTTTAATTATTTGTTACTTGTATTTCTTATTTTTCTTTAGGTATTTGTTTTTAAACTGCATTGTTGGTTAAGGGCTTGTAAGTAAGCATTTCACTGTAAGGTCTACCTACACCTGTTGTATTCGGCACATGTCACAAATAATATTTGATTTGACTTACACCTAGTGCATTCATCTTAAAATAGCTAGGTGAGAAGACAACATATCAGAATCTTATCAAGAACATTTCCCGTCAACAAAGTATTTATCAGCAAAGTCAGTGCAGGTGGGAAAAGGGTTTCAGATGTTTTCGGAAGATGGGCAGGTTCTGCGCTGTCCCGATTTTAGGGGGAAGCTTGCTCCACCATTGGGGTGCCAGGACAGAGACGAGCTTTGACTTGGCTGAGTTGGAGCTGCCCTCCTGTAGGGGTGGGAGAGCCAAGAGACCAGAGGTGGCGGAGCGGAGTGCTCGGGTTGGGATGTAAAGTTTGAGCACAGCCTGAAGGTAAGGAGGGGCAGTTCCCCTTGCTTCTCTGTAGGCAAGCACCAAGGTCTTCAAGATGAGCTTTGACTGGAAGCCATTGGAGTGTGTAGAGGAGTGGGGTGACATGGGAGAACTTAGGAAGGTTGAACAACAGGCTGGCTGAGGCATTCTGGATAAGTTGCAGAGGTTTGATGGCACAAGCGGAAAGCCCAGCCTACATAGTTGCAGTAGTCTAGACGGGATTAGGACCTGCGCCACATCCTGTGTGAGGAAAGGTTGTACTCTACCTGCAGGAGTGAGTCACTACTTTGATGTTTGAAGAGAACAACACGGTGTTGTCCAGGGTCACACCGGGGTTCTTTGCACTCTGGGAGAGGGACACTGTGGAGTTGTCAACCATGATGGAGAGGTCTTGGAGTGGTCAGGCCTTCCCCGGGAGTAAGAGCAGCTCTGTTTTGTCGAGTCTGGGCTTGAGGTGGTGGGCCGACATCCAAGCTGAGATCTCTGGCAGGCATGCACAGGTGTGTTGCCACCTGGGTGTCAGAAGGGGGGAAGGAGAAGAGTAGCTGAGTGCCATCCACATAGCAATGATAGGAGAGACCATGTGAGGATATGACAGATGCAAGAGTCTTGGTGTAAAGAGAGAAGGCCCTTGAACCGAGCCCTGGGGGACACCAGCAGTGAGAGCACGTGGTGCAGACAACACCTCTTCACTCCACCTGGTAGGAGCGGCCTGCCAGATAAGATGCAATCCAGAAGTGTGCAGAGCCTGAGATGCCCAGCCCAGAGAGGGTGGAGAGGAGGATCTGATGGTTCACGGTGTCGAAAGCAGCGGATAGATCTAGAAGGATGAACAAAGGAGAGTCAGCTTTGGCAGTGTGGAGAGTAGTCTCAGTTGAGTGAGCCACCTTGAAGCCTGACTGGTTAGGGTCAAGAAGATCGTTCTGAGAGATAACGAGAGAGACATCACGCTCAAGCGTTTTGGACAGAAAAGAAAGAAGGGAGTGTTGGTTTCTTGAGGGGAGCGAGTGGTCAGGGATGAGTTGATGAGGGAAGTGAAGAATGGGAGGTCTCCAGAGATGGTCTGGAGAAGGGAGAAGGGGATAGGGTCAAGTGGGCAGGTTGTTGGGCAGCCGGACATCACTCGTCGCAGGATTTCATCTGGAGAGAGGGGAGAAAGAGGTCAAGGTGTAGGGTAGTACTGTGTGAGTGGGATCAGTGTGCTCAGTAGGCTGAGTGAATGAAGAGCGGATGTTGTCAACCTTTTTTCAAAGTTATCCACAGAGAGGGAGGAGGGAGGGGTAGGTGGTGGAGGATTAAGGAGGGAGGAGAAGGTGGAAAAGAGTTTCCTAGGGTTAGAGGCAGAAGAAATTTAGAGTGATAGAAAGTGGCTTTAGCAGCAGATACAGAGGAAGAGAAGGTTGAGAGGAGGGAGTGGAAAGATGATAGGTCCTCCGAAAGTTTAGTTTTCCTTATGAGTGTTTTAACAATATATCTTCCCTACAACGGCCGAATATGTAACACGTTTCCCAAAAAACGACGCAGAAAGAAAGGTCGCTAAGTGCGTCGTTAAGGCATGTGTCGAAACTGATACGATCTAAAGAAATGCTGCGCTGCTCTCGGGTCAGCTTTCTCCATTCA
This sequence comes from Salmo salar, assembly GCF_965601325.2. Classification (NCBI taxonomy): domain Eukaryota; kingdom Metazoa; phylum Chordata; class Actinopteri; order Salmoniformes; family Salmonidae; genus Salmo; species Salmo salar. Next base: position 19,090,247 of record NC_138309.1, read on the forward strand.
AATCTTTCTTTAACATTAGAATTATTTCACAATACTGACGACGGGTCAGCTCCTAGAGAGTTATTACCACCTACGGCTGCAACTATTGAGGCGGCTTATTATAATGCTTACCCAATGAAAATGCACTAAATCACAGATTTGGCACATCATTGCGCACGTTAGGCTACACATCATGAAATATATTGAGACAAATACAGAGCGTGCCTACAAGTAGCAAAATATAACTAAATTGATTGAAAATGTAATGTATTTCAATATGATTGAAATAGGCATATAGCCTACTGTTTATATTTTAATGCAGTCATCTTTTTTATGTCGCTTGTTTGTATCAATTGCAAGGACATTGGCAACTTTGTATTTGCAGCCAACTTGTTCTGAAGATATCGGTGGTCACAGAGACGGATAAACCATGTGATTCTATGTTTAGCTGAGATCTTCTGTCTATAAAGTGACGTGGGAGGGCAAAAAGGTATCTACCGCTGCACTTAGCCGTTACACGAGTGGTCTGAGGCAGGCGTTAGATTACCAGTGGTCTGAGGCAGGCGTTAGATTACCAGTGGTCTGAGGCAGGCGTTAGATTACGAGTGGTCTGAGGCAGGCGTTAGATTACCAGTGGTCTGAGGCAGGCGTTAGATTACCAGTGGTCTGAGGCAGGCGTTAGATTACGAGTGGTCTGAGGTAGGCGTTAGATTACCGGTGGTCTGAGGCAGGCGTTAGATTACGAGTGGTCTGAGGCAGGCGTTAGATTACGAGTGGTCTGAGGCAGGCATTAGATTACGAGTGGTCTGAGGCAGGCGTTAGATTACCAGTGGTCTGAGGCAGGCGTTAGATTACCGGTGGTCTGAGGCAGGCGTTAGATTACCAGTGGTCTGAGGCAGGCGTTAGATTACCAGTGGTCTGAGGCAGGCGTTAGATTACCAGTGGTCTGAGGCAGGCGTTAGATTACCAGTGGTCTGAGGCAGGCGTTAGATTACCAGTGGTCTGAGGCAGGCGTTAGATTACCAGTGGTCTGAGGCAGGCGTTAGATTACCAGTGGTCTTTGAGGCAGGCGTTAGATTACGAGTGGTCTGAGGCAGGCGTTAGATTACGAGTGGTCTGAGGCAGGCATTAGATTACGAGTGGTCTGAGGCAGGCGTTAGATTACCAGTGGTCTGAGGCAGGCGTTAGATTACCAGTGGTCTGAGGCAGGCGTTAGATTACCGGTGGTCTGAGGCAGGCGTTAGATTACGAGTGGTCTGAGGCAGGCGTTAGATTACGAGTGGTCTGAGGCAGGCGTTAGATTACGAGTGGTCTGAGGCAGGCGTTAGATTACGAGTGGTCTGAGGCAGGCGTTAGATTACGAGTGGTCTGAGGCAGGCGTTAGATTACCAGTGGTCTGAGGCAGGCATTAGATTACCAGTGGTCTGAGGCAGGCGTTAGATTACCAGTGGTCTGAGGCAGTCATTAGATTACGAGTGTTTTGAAGTGCAACGTTAATAACGATAGTTTCGGGGAAACAGCTCAGAGATTAATGTTCTAACGATAAATTTAGCCTTAAGATGCTTCTGAGGAAACGGGCCCTGTTCTGTTAGCAAGCAGTGAGTCACTAAGCCACGGAGCATGAGGGGAAGGTTGAGCCGACCGGGAGGAAAGGGGACAGAGGATGCGGAAAGGGAGGAGTAATGTCGAAGAGGCAAAGATACAGGAGGGAGAAGGATCTAGCAGAAGGGGGATAGGATAGAAGAGGAAAGGAGAGAGTAGTGGGAGGGGCTGAGTGGATAGGGTTGGATGAGAGACGGAGCGAGAAAAAGAAACAGTAGTGATAAGCGACATAGAGGGGGGTGAGATTAGTAGGCAAACAGCCTCTAGTGTGAGAAAAACACATGGTTTCATATGTGAACATCAACATGTGAAACGTCATGTGAAATATCACCACATGTGGAATCATGCCATTTTCCGTAAGGGGTTCCATCCCAAATGGCACCTTATTCCCGACATAGTGCACCACTATGGTCAAAAGTAGTGCACTATTAAGGGACTAGGGTGCCTTTTGGGACATAACACCTACACCTAGAACTGAGGTTTTTCTTCTTTATCGGAGCGAGCGAAAGTTGCGCTAAATGGCTCAGAAAGAAATTCTAGACACAAGATTGTGACAACCCCAAGCGTCCCATGTCACTGTCATGATCTCATGAGAGGAAAATGATCTCACGGCTACAATCATTCACTTGCCATATTACAAACTCTAGTTTCCATACTTGTTATTAGCATCAGAGACAAATACACAATTGGGTGAATATTTTTATATAAAACGTACAAATAAAAAGAAAAAGTGAAATCACACAACTTGCCTCACAGTAATTGAATGTACAGTTAGAAGGACAATATCTGCACAGGCTATGATACGGCTGGCTGGAGGGTAAATATGAACCTAACATCATATAAACATGAAAGAATGGGGAAACTAGAGGGTTAAACCTGTAGTGTAGATAAACATGGTATTGTAGTGGCTTAACCTCAAACAAATATATTTGTTTAAATAGATACAACATCTCTTGATAATCAGAAAAATACAGAACAGGTATATCTGCGATACTAACAACAATTGAAATGAACAAAAACACTGGGATAAAGGAAGAGGGGGATAGAGGGCAACCTGCTGTAAAAGAAACACCAGACAGACAGCGAGATCTGGTGCATCGTCATGACTCATGATGACCTGAGCTCAACACAGAGCTAACTAACTAACGCCACATGATTGGTGATGTGAGAGTGTGAAATCACGGAGAGAGACAGAACATAAGGGCACTGAGGTCACTGCACCCAGCAATTTCGCAACCCTAGATATGGTATAAACAAATATTCTCTCATCAAACAATCCAAGACATGCTCTAGCCTAGCCATATAACCCAGGGATACAGACAGCATACTGTATAGGAGGAACATGGTAGAGGGATAGACAGACTTGGGTTAAATAACTAGCAACTCTAACCTTTCTCTATATAACCTGAACCTTGCTAAGTTAAAAGCAGCTACTTTTTGTTCCTGTCTGTTGTAAATCTACTAGCGCCATGGACCCCTCTATTAGTTAGTTTTAGGCCTGTTTTATGAGGGTAAAATAACGCTAGCTCCACCCTAATTATACTAGATTGAGAACATTTGACTTACAACCGACGAGCCAAAGTCTGCTAGTTGAAATAGCAAACTGTTATGCTGCCTGGGCACAATCATGAGTAGGGCAGGGTGGAGGGTTTTACATTTAAAATAGCTCCTAAAATAAAATGACAAAACACCTAGGCGGTGTCCCAAATGGCACCCTATTTCCTATGTAGTGCACTTCTTTTAAGCAGGGCCCATTGGTCTCTGGTCAAAAGTAGTGCACAGTACACAGAATAGCTTGCCATTTAAAATACACCCGGTGTAAGTAGGGCCTTGGGAATTTGAGGTGCGACGACATAACACTGACTGAAGTAACATCAGAAATCACCTCAGGTTGTAGCTTACAGTGTCATGGTGCTTCTTTACAGATGATGCTATAGATATGTTGTATATAAAAAAGGTATGTAAAACTGCAGAAAAATATTCAAATATATTAATTTATCTTAAATAAAATTACACCTGTTGTTGCCCTTTTTTGAGTGTACTGTACCTGCCAACGTTTTTGCTTTGATACCTTGGTGTAGCAGTCTATGGAAGCGTTAGAAATCACAAGGGAAACATTTATCTGAGTTTGAGGCTGTGTCTGAAATGGCACCCTTTCTCCTACGGGCCCTGTTCAAAAGTAGTGCACTACATAGGGAATAGGGTGCCGTTTTGGACCCAAGCTGAGTTTAAGACTTGAAGGCAAAAAAACATTTTCATCTGTTCCCCCATTCTGCATTAATATACAAACCACCCACCATCCACAGAACAATACAAATCCCTTAGGTTTCTAGAAACTAATGTTAAAAACACACTAAGGAAGGAGTCCGAAGTTACAGTACGTTCTGACACAGCACTGATAGGCAGTCACACCGAGCTGATTAAAAGACTAGAACCAGATCAGACCAGCCCGCCCTCAGATGTCCAGCGTGTTGAATGTTGACTGAGCTAGACAGGGCCCAGAGGAAGACCCAGACAGAGATACAGGCTTCGTCCCAAATGGCACTCTAACCCCTACATAGTGCACTACTTTTGGAAAGTACTTTCACAAAGTAGTGTACTATACAGGGAATAGGGTGCCATTTGGGACGCACATAAAGTCAGCCCACTCTGCTGTCCAGCTGTGTTACGATCCATCCTAAACCCAACAGCACCCACCACCTACGCAGTGGACATTATTAAATGTCCAACTTTATTAAAAAGTCCTTCCCTTTTTTTATATTCTTCTTTCTCCAAACAGTATTTCACTCTTTCTCTGTGGTTCTCAGGAGTGAGTCCAGCTGATGGGGACCCAGTGCGTGTCAGTCTCCACCTTCTTCAGAGCCATCTTCAGCTCGCTGAATGCCGCCGTCAGGTCGTCGTTGACAATGATCTTCTCAAACAGGTGGCCATGCTGGCTTTCCATCTGCTGGGCGGTGCTCACCATCTCCAGGAAGTCCTCCTCCTGTTGGACAAGAATAGAATGGAATAAAAGATAGTTTATTAGGTACACCGCACATTCACGAAAATAGTTATCTCCTATAGACAGTGAGTATATAAAGCAGGAACACAGGCATTGAGGCATTCAGTTACTGTTCGATTGAACGTTAGAATGGGCAAAACGAGTGACCTACAGTAAGCGACTGAGTGTGGTATGATCGTTGGTGCCAGGCACGCCGATTACAGTATCTAAGAAACGTCTGGCCTCCTTTGCTTTTCACGCACGACAGTGACTAGGGTTTACTGAGAACAGTGCGACAAACAAAAAACATCCAGTCAGCGTCAGTCCTGTGGGTGAAAACAACTCGTTGATGAGAGCCGTCACAGGAGAATGGCAAGAATCATACAAGCTAACAGGAGGGCCCCAAACAGGCAAATAATGGTGCAGTACAACAGTGGGGTGCAGAACGACATCTCAGAAACACACAACTCGTCGGTCCTTGTCACGGATGGGCTAAATCAGTTAAAAACAAGAAGTGGCTCCAGTGGGCACGTGATCACCAACACTGGACAACTGAGGAGTGGAAAAACATTGCTTGGTCTGACGAATCCTGGTTCCTGTTGCGTCATGCTGATGGCAGTGTAAGGATTTGGCGTAAGCAGCATGAGTCCATGGACCCAACCTGCCTGGTGTCAACGGTACAGGCTGGTGGTGTAATGGTGTGGGGAATGTTGTCCTGGCCCACGTTAGGTCCCTTGATACCAATAGAGCAACATGTCCATGCCCCAAAGAATTCAGGCTGTTCTGGAGGCAAAGTGGGGTCCGACCCGGTACTAGATGGGTGTACCTAATAAACTGTATATTTTACTGTCCATTTTGAGAGAAATAGACATCTATCATCTGCTTATCATCGGGACAAGCTTTTGTCGATGGCCTATGAAGAGTAAAGGGCAAGAGTAAGTGAGAATCTCAGGGATGACAGAGACATACACATAAACAAACATAACAGCCATTAACACAGATAAAAAGACTGACCCAAACAGCCCTGTGGAACTGAAGGACACACACACCCACATGTAGCCTAAAACACTATACAAAACCTTAACACACACACACACACACACACGTAGCCTAAAACACTATACAAAACCTTAACACACACACACACACGTTGCCTAAAACACTATACAAAACCTTAACACACACACACACACACACACACACACACACACACACACACACACACACACACACACACACACACACACACACACACACACACACACACACACACACACACACACACACACACACACACACACACACACACACACCTCTACAGAGGTCCAAAACCTCAAGGAATTTTCATGATTTCCTCATTTGGCTACACATAGCCTATCTGATTCAGAAGAGAAATAAAATATTCCTAAAAACGGAAAAATACTAAATATATCTATAACTGACAAAGAGACAGACAAAGCAAGTAGAAGGTCCATAATTGATACATGGCACTTTGGTTTTATGGAGACAGGCCAAAGACAGCTTGTGGACAAGGCATTAAAAATGGGAGGGCTTCAGAAATGGAAATGGCTTGGGCACATGAACCTAGTAGCTATACAACTCCTGGCCTCACCTCTAGCTTGGTCCCAGATCTGCTTGTGCTGTTTTGCAACTCCTATGGTCACTGGCGTGAATGGAGTTGGCAAGACAGCACACATAGATCTGGGACCAGGCTAGCTACCTCCTCACAGTTTCCCCTCTCTGATGGCATGGTATTATACCGCACGGTGATATGTTTATATGGCCTGGTCCATTCCAGCCTCAGACCCAGGGAACATGGCAGGGTTAGAGCGGCTAACTACATTTAGCTAGCTCCTTTTACTAGAGGAATACAGAGCTTCAGATCTCCACTGAGATACGGTCACTGACTCTGCCAAACACACAAATATAAATACATATATACAGACACATTCATAGGCAGGAATACAGACACACACAGACGCATGCACGCGCACCCACACACACACACACAGACGCATGCACGCGCACACACACACACACACACACTAAATTCTACAGTTTTAGAATGTCTCCTTTTCGTCAGCCTAACAGCTCCGAGCCAGGAGTTACTTCAGCCTGTTGCTCGTGGTTTTCCGCCTCATAGTTGATTAGTCGTGCTGCTAAAATTAAACGGTCGCCATGACACAACAATAACTCGTTTTCAAGCCAGTCTCCTCAAACATACCACTCTGCCTCCGACACAGCCTTCGTACTGCTTTCGCTCCCTGTGTTCACGGTCTACTGTACAAGGCAGTAAAAAATCCACCCACATTATCTCACGGTCCATTGTCTTTTGAGAGAAGACATGATGGCTTTATCATCCTCGGTCTGGGAGGAAGGGAAGAGGTTGAGGAGGGAGCAGGAGGTTTGTTGGTCAGGGTTGAGAGGAAGTTGAAGTGGCTCGGTCCGTCCGTACACCATATATTCCCTCCGGTGATCCAAGGCTGTTGACCCTTGGTAGCCTTCCTCTGTGGTCAGCCCTGGGAAAGGATGGAGGTTGGACATGGACACAGTGACCCAGGGTGCTCCTAAATGGCACCCGATTCCCATAGGGCTCTGGTCAAAAGTAGTGCACTACGCAGGGAATATGGTGCCATTTGGGACGCACTACCAGCTATTGCTGCCAGCAGCTCTCCAACCCTTTGGACATTAGACCAGGAACTGGCACCAGGAACTGGCAACAGGAACTGGCAACAGGACGGTGGGGTGGACATGGACAGAAGAAGCCCTAGAGACGCTGTGTATGCCGTTTCCATGTCGACCAGTCGGTCAGTGTCCATGACATGGCAAGTCTCCCTCTCTATGACCATAGCAGGCCATTATGGGGAGAGAGGGAGGGAGATAAAGCGAACAAGAATGAGAGAAGGAGACAGAAATACCTGACAGAGACCGAGAGAGAGAGAGAAAGAGAGAGAGAGATAGATACAGAGACCGAGAGAAAGATAGAGACCTTAAATTGAATTGAGATTGAGGAAGAGAAACAGAGACCAAGAGAGAGAGATACAGAGACCGAGAGAGAGAAAGAGAGATACAGAGACCTTACATTGAATTGAAATTGAGAAAGAGAAACAGAGACAGAGAGAGAGAGAGAGAGAGAGAGAGAGACACAGAGGAACAGAGAGAGAGAGAGAGAAACAGAGGAACAGAGAGAGAGAGAGACACAGAGGAACAGAGAGAGAGAGAGAGAAACAGAGAGAGAGAGAGAAACAGAGGAACAGAGAGAGAGAGAGAGAGAGATTATTATGTTATTATTATATTATTATTATTATGTTATTGTTATTTCTATTATTATTGTTGTTTATCATTCCAAATAGTAGTGGTATGGGTAGTGATGGTAATGATAGCAGTTTAGTGATGGTGGTGGTAGTAGTAGTGGTAATGATGATAGTAGATGTAGTACTGATGTAATGGTGAAGATGAGCGTTATTTAGTTATAAGTTAGTTATAGATTCATTTTCCATATTTAGATTTTTATACTTATTGCATTCTACTATTTTACTATTATTTTACTACTATTTTATTGTTGTTATTTTTAATTTTGTATTATTATTTACTGCCATTTTATATTATTATTTGTTATTGTTTATAATTGTATTACAATGTATATTGTATACATTGTTGCTTTGGCAATATTAACACAATGTTTTTCATGCCAATAAAGCAGCTTGAATTTGAATTTGAGAGAGAGAGAGAGAGAGAGAGAGAGAGAGAGAGAGAGAGAGAGAGAGAGAGAGAGAGGAACAGAGGAACAGAGAGAGATCTATGGTACTGAGCAAGGATAAGGTCTCCTCTCAGTTCTGATGTCTCTTGGCCATCCCCTCGGAGGTCAGGCCCTCAACGGAAAATCTGCTTTTATTCATACGCATAAAATGCACCTGCCCTCTGTATTAAAATGATATAAAATATCAGAACAGATCTGGTTCGGCAAGAGGTCCCTGATTTACTCTCTCTCAAAGAAGACAGAATGTCATTGCTTGGCTAGAGGGAAAGGTAAGACATCAGTAAGTAGCCCTATCCCATGATCCCTTCACTTATTATACTGCTCTTACTAGGAATATGAATATGGACATATTCATTATCGTATTACAGTATCATAAGTGATGTTGGGCTCATATTTCACATCAGCCCCATTTGAAAACAGATATGAATGCATTCAGGTAAAATAAAGCATCGACGGCTCTGTTAAAACAATGAAACGTCTGTTCTCCAGTAGTCTGGATGGGACAATGACCAGACCTGCTGCCTCTAACATTCGTCTCAACTGAAAGAAATATAGCAGGCGGAGAATATAATACAGTGGTGACATTTTCACCAAACAAAGCCTTTCTTTCTTTAATAGCTGGGCCTTGGTTTAAAACGCTGTCTGTCAATCTCTAGAAAAGGTTACAGAAAGGGCTTTGGTAAGAAGAAATATTTCAACCAGGTAACAAAAAGAAACGCTGAGGCTGGATGTGTTACCTGAGCTCTGGATCTAATAAAGGTATTATAGGCCAGGGCAATCAATGTCAAAGTCTGCCCTGTTTTTGGCAACTACTGCTTACTGTTCACATGAGCCATACTGAGAGCAGAGGGTTACTTTCACCCAAAGGTCATACAAAGGTCGATAGCATGACCTCTGACCTCTCTCTGTTTGACCTCTCACCCCCCAGGATGGTGGTCATCACGCATGATGAAACTATTTACCCATGTCCTCTAGCCCAAGAGCTTGGCGAGAAGAAATCCCTTTCTTATTGAGATGAAAGAAAAACATATCAGCGATCTCAGAGATGTAGTCTGAACACGACTGGAGGAAAAAGTGAAAAAGTGACTTTAATACAGTATGTCAGTATACAGTGGGGGAAAAAAGTATTTGATCCCCTGCTGATTTTGTACGTTTGCCCACTGACAAAGAAAGGATCAGTCTATAATTTTAATGGTAGGAGACAGAATAACAACAAGAATAACAAGAATAACAACTAAAATATCCAGAAAAACGCATGTCAAAAATGTTATAAATTGATTTGCATTTTAATGAGGGAAATAAGTATTTGACCCCCTCTCAATCAGACAGATTTCTGGCTCCCAGGTGTCTTTTATACAGGTAACGAGCTGAGATTAGGAGCACACTCGTAAAGGGAGTGCTCCTAATCTCAGCTTGTTACCTGTATAAAAGACACCTGTCCACAGAAGCAATCAATCAATCAGATTCCAAACTCTCCACCATGGCCAAGACCAAAGAGCTCTCCAAGGATGTCAGGGACAAGATTGTAGACCTACACAAGGCTGGAATGAGCTACAAGACCATCGCCAAGCAGCTTGGTGAGAAGGTGACAACAGTTGGTGCGATTATTCGCAAATGGAAGAAACACAAATGAACTGTCAATATCCCTCGGCCTGGGGCTCCATGCAAGATCTCACCTCGGGGAGTTGAAATGATCATGAGAACGGTGAGGAATCAGCCCAGAACTACACAGGAGGATCTTGTCAATGATCTCAAGGCAGCTGGGACCATAGTCACCAAGAAAACAATTGGTAACACACTACGCCGTGAAGGACTGAAATCCTGCAGCGCCCGCAAGGTCCCCCTGCTCAAGAATACATATACAGGCCCATCTGAAGTCTGCCACTGAACATCTGAATGACTCAGAGGACAACTGGTGAAAGTGTTGTGGTCAGATGAGACCAAAATGGAGCTCTTTGACATCAACTCAACTCGCCGTGTTTGGAGGAGGAGGAATGCTGCCTATAACCCCAAGAACACCATCCCCACCGTCAAACATGGAGGTGGAAACATTATGCTTTGGGGGTGTTTTTCTGCTAAGGGGACAGGACAACTTCACCGCATCAAAGGGACGATGGACGGGGCCATGTACTGTCAAATCTTGGGTGAGAACCTCCTTCCCTCAGCCAGGGCATTGAAAATGGGTCGTGGATGGGTATTCCAGCATGACAATGACCCAAAACACACGGCCAAGGCAACAAAGGAGTGGCTCAAGAAGAAGCACATTAAGGTCCTGGAGTGGCCTAGCCAGTCTTCAGACTTAAACCCATAGAAAATCTGTGGAGGGAGCTGAAGGTTCGAGTTGCCAAACGTCAGCCTCGAAACCTTAATGACTTGGAGAAGATCAGCAAAGAGGAGTTGGACAAAATCCCTCCTGAGATGTGTGCAAACCTGGTGGCCAACTACAAGAAACGTCTGACGTCTGTGATTGCCAACAAGGGTTTTGCCACCAAGTACTAAGTCATGTTTTGCAGAGGGGTCAAATACTTTTATCCCTCATTAAAATGCAAATCATTTTATAACATTTTTGACATGCGTTTTTCTGGATTTTTTAGTTGTTATTCTGTCTCTCACTGTTCAAATAAACCTACCATTAAAATTATAGACTGATCATTTCTTTGTCAGTGGGCAAACGTACAAAATCAGCAGGGGATCAAATACTTTCCCCCCCCACTGTATCAGTGAGGTGACCGTTGAATTTATGTCATCATTTAATGCTTTAAGGATGATTTTAAGAATAGATGCTGTCCCTCTGACATGTTGTGCTTAAAACAGTGACGGTACTGTACAACTTAACGGCGGCTCAACGAAGGATTTTCTGAGTTAAGAGCCTGTCCTTTTCCAGAGCCGTGTTGGGCTGTGTGTTAGGTTAGGTCATGGTCAAAACACAGAGGTATGTGTGGAGTAACACCTCAAAGTGGAGCTGAGGCCGCGCTCTAAATTGCTCCCTATTCTCTGAATAGTGCACTTACTTTTGACCAGGGCCCATAGGGCACTATATAGGGAATAGGGAGCCATTTGGGGTAGGCCCTGATGCTCTGAGCTGAAAAGAGCAGACACACTGAGGGAGAGACGGAGAGAGAGAACAGACGAAAGGCAGAGAGCAGCCCAGAGCCCTGCGGGGCCGCGAAGGCCGAGGCAGACATCCCACTGAGCCACCCGCCGATCTGATCTGCACCTGCCGGTCTACACCTCCTCCTCCGCTCCCCCAGCTCGGTGGACACGACCTTCAGCGCTGGCGCGTGGAAAGCCTCCACGCCTCCAACATGACAGCCACTCTCTCTCCCCCTCACTCTTTATTTCTTTCTCTCTCTCCCCCCTCTCCCTCTCTTTCTCCCCTTTCTTCTCTCTCCCCCCTCACTCTTTCTCTCTCCACTCTCGCATCATCATATCACGCCATCCCGGCATGTGGCTGTGACCTGGGTTCTGGCCTGTAGCGTGGCCCAGCGGAGAGAGACGCGCGCGCCGGACCTGATGACCCGGCGAGCTGGGAAAGCCATCAGCTGCCACACGTCTACGCCGCCACCACGGCAACGCGCCACGGCTAATTGGTTTCATGTGGGGCCCGGCTGTGAGCCGCGACGGAAAGGTGTGTGACACACAACCACACACACACACACACACACACACACACACACACACACACACACACACACACACACACACACACACACACACACACACACACGCACACACACACACGCACACGCCCGCAAGCACACATACACCCATACACCCTAGCCTGCAACAGAAAGCTGTAGGTAGTAAATATGACCTCACCACCACAACTAGCTCCCCAGAGCCCCAGATAAAGTTTGTGTTAGGTGGGTTTCTGATAACCTACTGGTACACAACAGCTTGGTCATGTGGTACACGAACACTGCTCGATAACCTTTGATCCTACCTTATAACGTCTCGTTACATGCCCGCACACAGTGACACACACAGTGACACACACAAAGACCACATCCCTTTTCACTGGAGACGTCTGAGTGGGAAGTGTGCTTCCAACGCAAATAACAAATCATTATCCATTTTGTGGATTTCTTATCTTAAAAAAAAAAAAGTTGTTTGACGTTCTAAAACACTGCCTGTTTTACCTGAGTCCTGTTCTTCAAAATGTGTGAACTTTTACACCCCTGGATCAAGTTTGAGCCTTCCCACCACGTCACATTTACCCTGCATGAAGAGGACCTCTCAAATAGCCAGTCATTTCAACTTTTTGACATTGTGTGACATTCTAAAAATGTGTTTTTACTTCAAAAAGACGCAAACTTTTAAGCGCAAGGCTTTTCTGTCACTGAGATTTTTGATAAGGTGACAATACAATTCTCTTGACAATACGAAAACATTTAAACGTTTTTGCTGACGTGACTTACGGAGAATGATTTAGCAGATCCCTTGTCGTCCTTGCCTGAGCTGACCTTAGCGTTCCGTCTGCTCTCTCGCAGGCGCTCGACGGGCGGTGGCTTCACGAACACCACATAAGGTTTAAACTCTGCCGTCCTCAGGTGCTTTATCGTCTGCGACACACAGAGGAGAGAGAAAACACAGTTAGCAGAGTGTCTGGTTCATCTATTTGGAGATATCGCAGAGTGGAATTAGACCCAGATCTCCATCTGTCACAGTGCAAAGGCGATGACACATTACACAGCTGGGTCGCGTTGACACGTAGCACACAGTGTGTGTGTGTGGGTGTGTGTGTGTGTGTGTGTGTACTGAACCGCAGCCGAGCAGTGTTAACCGGCGCCGGTCCACTTCCCTCTGGGCCCGATACCGCGGCCTCTCTCGCTGTGTTCTGCTAAGCGGGTTCGAAACCCTGGGCCGATATGAAGTCCACGTCCAACACAGCACCATATTCCCTAATTAGGTGCACTAGATAGGGAATAAGGTGCCACTTGGGACGCAGACGAAGACAGGAGCAGAAGACAGGAGGGAAGCTAGACTACCATTAATCTCCATCACAGAGAGGGAAGAGAGCTTTCATAAGGCGCTCGGACGGTCAGCACGGGACCAGTCAACATCCCTCGCTCTGCAACACCACCAGGCTGACATGAAAATCATGTGATTGACTACTGAGCGGGTAGAGAGCTACAAGGGAGCACAAAGGCACAGACGCGTGCGAGCACGCACATATAAACACATGTAGACAAACACACACAGCATGGGCTAACGAGAGGCTAACTGCTTGCTACTTGATCAGGGAGAGATGGTTCCAGAACAAGCCAGTAATCTATATAATAGAGGATTTCGGCCTCAGAGAAAACTAACTGAGGATGCCTATGGGGCCCAGGCAAGAGAGGTGTGTGTGTGTGTGTGTGTGTGTGTGTGTGTGTGTGTGTTTGCGAGGCAGGGTTGAGGCAGGGTGGGTGCTAGGCCTGGCCTGGGGTAACAGGATTGTAACTGTGGGGTTTGTGGGCTTTCAGTGACATACAGGCCACTTATGAAAGGCAGATCATCACCACCACCCAGACACATAAGCCAAAGAGGAAATCTTCAAATAAGGAACATTAGCAGTAATTGCTGCAAAAAATGGCCCTTTAAGCCAGGTTTGGTTGGTAACCCTGTAAGCAGCCATGGCCTGCAGAAAGCTGCCTCTGAAGTCTTCTGAAGGATGAGATTCCTCCAGGAGATAGGCAGAGAGAGAGGTGGAAATCTAAACGTAACATAGAAAGTGTTGGCCCCATGTTTCATGAGCTGAAATAAAAGATCCCAGACATTTTCCAGACACAAAATGCTAAATTTCTCTCAAATTCTCTGCACAAATTTGTTTACATCCCTGTTAGTGAGCATTTCTCATTTGCCAAGATAATTCATCCACCTGACAGGTGTGGCATGTCAAGAAGCTGATTATACAGCATGATCATTACACAGTCCTCAGCCTGATCAACTCTATGTGAAGGAGATATGTCCCGCTGTAGGAGACAAATGGTGGTCACACCAGATACTGACTGGTTTTCTGATCCACGCACCTACCTTTTATTTTTAAGGTGTCGGTCACCAACAGATGCATATCATGTGAAATCCATAGATTATGGCCTAAATAATTTATTTAAATTGAATGATTTCCTTATATAAATGTTAACTCAGTAAAATCTTTGAAATTATTGCATGTTGCTTTTATATTTTTGGATGAAGGGATGAAGGGAGAGATGGAAGGACCTTGGGAGGGAAAAGAATGAAGAGATGGAGGGTAGAGGTAAAGTCAGGGAAGATTGTGACTGGGTCAGGGACTTGTGTAACTCACATGAGGCTGAACGTCCAGTAGACACACCTTGTTCTTGGACAGGACAGAACGCACAGAGTCCAGACTGGTTCCATAGTAGTTCCCTTTATACTCACCATGCTCTATGAACCTACAGAGAGAGACAGAGGGAGGGGGGGGGAGCAAGCG
>NC_138309.1:19110000-19185000 GCF_965601325.2 Salmo salar
CTAACAGACGGAGGGAGAGGGAGAGGAAGAAAGTGGTAAGGGAGCGTGGTCGGGGAGAGAGAGTTGGAGGTGGAGAGGGCAGGGGGAGAGGAAGGGAGCGTGGTCGGGGAGAGAGAGTTGGAGGTGGAGAGGGCAGGGGGGAGAGGAAGGGAGCGTGGTCGGGGAGAGAGAGTTGGAGGTGGAGAGGGCAGGGGGAGAGGAAGGGAGCGTGGTCGGGGAGAGAGAGTTGGAGGTGGAGAGGGCAGGGGGGAGAGGAAGGGAGCGTGGTCGGGGAGAGAGAGTTGGAGGTGGAGAGGGCAGGGGGGAGAGGAAGGGAGCGTGGTCGGGGAGAGAGAGTTGGAGGTGGAGAGGGCAGGGGGAGAGGAAGGGAGCGTGGAGCTGGTGCCAAAACATGAGGCAGTGGAATGGCATTTCTTCAGGAGGTAGAAAATAAAGCAGTGTTTCCTCCATCGCTCTGGGCCTGTCATGCGGCCCGCGATAAACAGACAATTACACCGTCAGGAGGAGAACCACTCCACTCGCCTGGGTCTGGTGTGTGTGTGAGAGAAGGAGGGTGTGTGTGTGTGTGTGAGAGAGAGAAGGAGGGAGGGTGTGTGTGTGTGGGCCTTGAGACGCACAGCCTGAGAGCAACGCCTTGGTGCTCGTCACCCCCAGACCGCTAAGTGTTTGTGTGTGTGTGAGTGAGTGTGAGTCTATGCATGGGTCTATGGACCTTCACCCTTACCAACACCCACGAAGGCAACAACACAACTGGCAGCAGAAAGATAAACATCTTTCATCCAGGGTGACGGGTGATTTCTTACCAGTTAGAATCACGGGGGGCATTTGGCCTCCGTTTAGTGACAATCTAACCTGGCACCTACCTGGTAGCTTTACATTTCAGGGCCAGTGTACAGCCAATCTGTTTCCAGTGTAAATGCAGTACCACTCATTGTGTATGACGGTTTAGCTCCCTGTGGGAATGCAGTCACAGTGTACATCCCAAATGGCACCCTATTCCATATTGTCTCTGGTCAAAAGAAGTGCACTACATAGGGGACTGGGTGTCATTTGGCACGCAACCCAGAGTAACTGGTCTCCATAACCATCTGATACAGACCAGAGCTTCCACTATTTATTCATTACAAAGACAGGAGCATCCATCCTGCTGAGCACCTGACAACAGTTCACCTAGTGTCTGTCTGTCTGTCTCTTTCCTGTCCGTCTCTTTCCTGTCCGTCTCTTATCCGTCTCTTTCCTGTCCGTCTCTTTCCTGTCCGTCTCTTTCCTGTCCGTCTCTTTCCTGTCCGTCTCTTATCCGTCTCTTTCCTGTCCGTCTATTTCCTGTCCGTCTCTTTCCTGTCCGTCTCTTTCCTGTCCGCCTTCCGTCCGTCTGCTGGATCGTAGCGGAGACTAAGGAGGAAACCAAATGTTTACTTCAGACCCTAAAAGCATCAATATAAAGATCAGAAACATACAGAGATGAGAGGAGGTTTAAACTCAGACTGACCACCCCCCAACACAGTCCACGACTCCCTCCTGGTCTGGGAGAGAGGTTCAGTCTCCATTAGACACACACCCCCCAACACAGTCCACGACTCCCTCCTGGTCTGGGAGAGAGGTTCAGTCTGGTCTAGTATACGGGTCAGGTAGACTTACGTGGCACGGTCACACTGAAGTGTTGGGGGTCAGAGATCAGCAGTTTCCTTTTCAGCTCATTCAGACCTACCCCTGTAGGACCTAGAGAGAGAGAGAGAGAGAGAGAGAGAGAGAGAGAGAGAGAGAGAGAGAGAGAGAGAGAGAGAGCAGGATGGAGAGAGAGAGCGTGAGAGAGAGAGAGAGAGAGAGCGCAAGAGAGAGAGAGAAGGATGGAGAGAGAGAGAGAGAAGGATGGAGAGAGAGGGAGAGAGAGAGAGAGGATGGAGAGAGCAGGATGGAGAGAGAGAGAGAGAGAGAGAGAGAGAGAGAGCGTGAGAGAGCGAGATAGAGCAGGATGGAGAGAGAAAGATGGAGAGAGAAAGAGTTAAAGCATCATTAAAGCAACATCAGTCATGCATTCATCACCGCCTCCCCATAATAAAGGTGGGCGAGATAGAGGCCGGGCCAGAGGAGCAAGGCAGTGTGGAGGCCAGGTCTGGTCCAGGATGGGACGCAGCAGAGCGGAATTGTTTCCATCCCATACGCCAATGAGAGACACTGATAAATGTGTGATGGTGTTTACAGACCCAGGCACACACACGTGCATACACACACAAACACACACACCTTGGCTAAGTCCATCCATGCTCGGAACCGAGAGGGCCAGACTGTGAATGTCACTGACTGAGACCTCTGTGCTCTCACTACTGTAAATATGACTGAGGTGTAGTGAGAGGAAGAGAAAAGGAGGAGAGGAGTCAGGGAGTGAGAGGAGGAGGGGAGTGAGGGAGTGAGAGGAGGAGGGGAGTGAGGGAGTGAGAGGGGGAGATGAGTGAGTGAGGGAGGAGCAGAGGAGTGAGGGAGTGGGAGGAGGAGAGGAGTGAGGAAGTGGGAGGAGGGGAGTGGAAGGAGATGAGTGAGGAAGTGGTGGAGGAGGAGATGAGTGAGGGAATGTGAAGAGGAGAAAAGGAGGAGAGGAGTGAGGGAGTGGGAGGAGGAGAGGAGTGAGGGAGTGGGAGGAGGAGAGGAGTGAGGGAGTGGGAGGAGGAGGGGAGTGAGGGAGTGGGAGGAGGAGGGGAGTGGGAGGAGATGAGTGAGGGAGTGGGAGGAGGAGCGGAGTGAGGGAGGAGGAGCGGAGTGAGGGAGTGGGAGGAGGAGGGGAGTGAGGGAGTGGTGGAGGAGATGAGTGAGGGAGTGGTGGAGGAGATGAGTGAGGGAGTGGTGGAGGAGGAGATGAGTGAGGGAGTGGGAGGAGGAGAGGAGTGAGGGAGTGGTGGAGGAGATGATTGAGGGAGTGGTGGAGGAGATGAGTGAGGGAGTGGGAGGAGGAGAGGAGTGAGGGAGTGGGAGGAGGAGATGAGTGAGGGAGTGGGAGGAGGAGATGAGTGAGGGAGTGGGAGGAGGAGTGAGGGAGTAGGAGGAGGAGAGGAGTGAGGGAATGGGAGGAGGAGATGAGAGGGAGGAGGAGAGGAGAGGGAGGAGGAGAAAATGAGGAGAGGAGTGAGGGAGTGGGAGGAGGAGAGGAGTGAGGGAGTGGGAGGAGGAGAGGAGTGAGGGAGTGGGAGGAGGAGATGAGTGAGGGAGTGGGAGGAGAAGAGGAGTGAGGGAGTGGGAGGAGGAGAGGAGTGAGGGAGTGGGAGGAGAAGAGGAGTGAGGGAGTGGGAGGAGGAGAGGAGTGAGGGAGTGGGAGGAGAAGAGGAGTGAGGGAGTGGGAGGAGAAGAGGAGTGAGGGAGTGGGAGGAGGAGAGGAGTGAGGGAGTGGGAGGAGGAGATGAGTGAGGGAGTGGGAGGAGAAGAGGAGTGAGGGAGTGGGAGGAGGAGAGGAGTGAGGGAGTGGGAGGAGAAGAGGAGTGAGGGAGTGGGAGGAGGAGATGAGTGAGGGAGTGGGAGGAGGAGAGGAGTGAGGGAGTGGGAGGAGAAGAGGAGTGAGGGAGTGGGAGGAGGAGATGAGTGAGGGAGTGGGAGGAGCGCAGCACCAACAGGCCTAAAGAGCACTTTGTTGTGTTTCCCTGAACAGCCTGAAAAATCAACAAGGATCCATCTCAGTGGGCAGCTGGGTTTTCCATCACATCTACTGGAGGGAGGGGGGAGAGGGATAGAGAGGGATAGAGAGGGAGGGGGGAGAGGGAGAGAGAGGGAGGGGGGAGAGGGAGAGAGAGGGAGGGGGGAGAGGGAGAAGTAATGCACTATTGATTTGTCTGCGGCTCCAGATCCTTGCAACTTTTCCAAAACACAAACGCTGGCGCTCCCTCCTCTCCCCTCTCCCAGGCTCTCTCCCCCACGTCTCCAGCCAGAAACCTATACTATATAACGTCAGCAGGAGTGACCAGGCTGATATATGAGGCTAATTCAAACTGACTTTGTATCGATGTCTTCAAGTAGTGTGGACAAGAATCAATTACGGAAGTACAAGGTTTCACGCCCCTGGTTCTAAAAGCGTTACAGCGGCAGGAAGCCCCACCGCTCCCTACAATCCGCCTGTAGAATGGCAAAAAGGCAGGGTTGATGAATTCCTGACATGCTTGTCTTTCTGGGCAGGAGCTAGGAATGCATCAGGCCCTATTGGAAATTCATTTTTGCAGGCAAATGTGTCTAGCAGGCCGCCATCTAAAACAAATGGACAATGAGTTGACTCAGTGATGTGGAGGAGTTGGGAAAAGAGGGAGGTTTGGGTTATAAGCAGAGGTTGAACACAAATGCTGTACTGTTAGACATTAGTCATCCTGTCTGTCTGTCTGTCTGTCTGTCTGTCTGTCTGTCTGTCTGTCTGTCTGTCTGTCTGTCTGTCTGTCTGTCTGTCTGTCTGTCTGTCTGTCTGTCTGTCTGTCTGTCTGATCTGGTGTGTTCACCTTTCACCTCCTGTCCGTCCTTCCAGAGAGATTTTAAGCTGCTCTGATAAACAGGTGTGAACAAAGACTGCCTTTAAGTGTGTGTGTGTGTGTGTGTGTGTGTGTGTGTGTGTGTGTGTGTGTGTGTGTGTGTGTGTGTGTGTGTGTGTGTGTGTGTGTATGAGTGAGATAGTAAGAGAGTGAGAGAGAGCAGTGTGTCTTCCAGAAGGATAAAGTCTTTCTCCAAGACATGGACACACGCGCGCGTGCCATTTGAGACAGCCCTACAGCAGGTTAGCGCTCGGCCACACATGTCCTCTCCGTCACATGGTCCCTGTAAGTGATAAAAGCTGTTTCCTCAGCACATTCAGCGTCCTCCATTCTCCATGTTAAAAAAGACCCCCAAAAATGTGGGGAAAAAGCTATGGACTTAAAGCGCGGGGCTGCTGGGCCCTAGCGAACTGCGGTCGCCGTCTCACATAAACAGCACATGGCCGCGTGCAGACAGCAATCAATCTTTCAGGAGAGTTTTCTGAGAACAAGTCCAAACGGGGTCTTGACCCCCTCCTCCGTGTTGATTTATTAAGATCAGGAAACGGATTTCACTTTTAAAATGTGTTTCGAGAGACCACAAGGAATGTGACGGTGCTGTTTAAAGAAGGACGAGCGTGTCCGCGGTGCTCTGGCGTGTTGTTATAGGTGTTAAAGGCGCTGGAGCGGAGTAATACAGGCCTTTTTTGAAGCGTCTCTCAGCACAGCGGTAACATCAAGACAGAGGAGCAGGCTGCTCCCAGCCACAAGTCTAGTGGGGCGTCCTAAATGGCACCCTATTCCCTTTATAGTGCATTACTTTACACCAGGCACCATAGGGAATAGTTTCTAGTTCAAGCACGTTGTTTGTCGGGGAGCAGAGCGGAGCGGCCGTTCCAGTGGTTGTTGGCCCTTCTTCCCGGCGGCGTCAGGCCCCGCCACGAGTACCTCGCCGTGGGATGACAAACGGCTCACGCTCCCTTACACTTTTACAGCTCTCATTAAACTATTCTCACCTTCTACATCACTCCCTCGCCAGCAGGCGCTCTCTCGGTCTCGCTCTTTCTCTGCCTGTGTCCGTAATGTCACACTATGCCCTATATAGTGCTACTGGGCACTGGTCAAAAGTAGTGCACTACAGAGGGAAGGGAATAAGGTGCCATTTGGGACCCAGCCTCTCACTACCTCTGCGTCTGATGTACGGTGGAGGACAACACACGGTGCTGCCTGTGAGGCCTGTATAACCTGGTGTAAAGAACACACTGGGGTGGCACGTTCTGAACTAGCAGAAACAAAAAGGCTATTGTGCATTGTTTGTTTTTAACAATCTCCAATACAATGTTGACCTTATAAAACAAAACGGCACCATAAAAAAACATATTTCTTTGCAACTGTTTCTGAATTATACTTGATTGGTATAGTGTATTGTGTTGTATTGAGTCTCCCTCTCTCCCTCTCTCCTCTGGGAGGGAGCGCGGTGTGGTGGGTCGGTGCTCTTGCCCTCCTCTCCTCAGGCAGGTTGCAGTGCCAGTAAAAGTGTCAGACTGCATTACTGCCCTCATTAGAGAAACAGCCTTTAATATCTGGAGCTTAATAACTTCCAGGCCAAACGCAGAGCACATCACATAGAGTTAGAGCTGAGAGGGAGAGGAGGGGCGATGTGGACGGTCCTATCCAACCTCCACCACCCAGCCAGCCAGACAGTTCTAGGGTAACTTCAGCCTCCTCCAAGCAGACCTTAACCCTGCTCTGTTTAGTCCAACAAGGCTCTGATAACAACTATATGTGGAACACTATCCTAAGGCCATTCCACCCTACTACGAACCATGTCTGAAAACTAATACAAATGTATAAAAACAGATCAACATATTGTTTCATCTTTTGAAATCCAACCCGTCTGTCGTCCACATTCATTCTAATAAGAGTAAGGAGAGTATAGGGTCTACTTTGTTCAGTGGAGATCATTCTTAGATTCCTTTTCATCCACGTAGATGGATAAACAACTAGAGGGACGTTGGACTCATCTTTCTTGTGAGTGTATGTGTGAGTGTATGTGTGAGTGTATGTGGTGAGGGTGTATGTGTGAGTGTATGTGTGTGTATGTGTGTGTATGTGTGTGTGCGTGTGAGTGTATGTGAGTGTACGTGTGAGTGTATGTTAGTGTATGTGAGTGTACGTGTGAGTGTATGTGAGTGTATGTGTGTGTGCGTGTGAGTGTATGTGTGTGTGCGTGTGAGTGTATGTGTGTGTACGTGTGTGTGTATGTGTGTGTGCGTGTGAGTGTATGTGAGTGTACGTGTTAGTGTATGTGAGTGTACGTGTGAGTGTATGTGAGTGTATGTGTGTGTATGTTTGTGTGTGTATGTGTGTGTGTGTGTGAGTGTATGTGAGTGTATGTGTGTGTATGTTTGTGTGTGTATGTGTGTGTGTGTGTGAGTGGAGTGGAAAGAGGAGTGAGGAAAGGGGGCCAAGGCAAAGCACAGGACGCCTGGTCCTCTTTGGAGGATCTACACACCTACTTGACTTTCTCCTGAACCACTAGGTGTCTGACGTTTACAATGGAGAGAGAGATGGTGGGAGGCAGAGGGAGAGAGGAGAAAGAGATGGTGGGAGGGAGAGGGAGAAAGGAGAAAGATGGTGGGAGGCAGAGGGAGAGAGGAGAAAGAGATGGTAGGAGGGAGAGGAGAAAGAGATGGTGGGTGGGAGAGGGAGAGAGGAGAAAGAGATGGTGGGAGGGAGAGGGAGAGAGGAGAAAGAGATGGTGGGAGGGAGAGGGAGAGAGGAGAAAGAGATGGTGGGAGGGAGAGGGAGAGAGGAGAAAGAGATGGCGGGAGGGAGAGGGAGAGAGGAGAAAGAGATGGCGGGAGAGAGAGGGAGAGAGGAGAAAGAGATGGTGGGAGGGAGAGGGAGAGAGGAGAAAGAGATGGTGGGAGGGAGAGGGAGAGAGGAGAAAGAGATGGCGGGAGGGAGAGGGAGAGAGGAGAAAGAGATGGCGGGAGAGAGAGGGAGAGAGGAGAAAGAGATGCTGGGAGGGAGAGAGAGGAGAAAGAGATGGTGGGAGGGAGAGGGAGAGAGGAGAAAGAGATGGCGGGAGGCAGAGGGAGAGAGGAGAAAGAGATGGCGGGAGGCAGAGGGAGAGAGGAGAAAGAGATGGTGGGAGGCAGAGGGAGAGAGGAGAAAGAGATGGTGGGAGGCAGAGGGAGAGAGGAGAAAGAGATGGTGGGAGGGAGAGGGAGAGAGGAGAAAGAGATGGCTGGGAGGCAGAGGGAGAGAAGAGAAAGAGATGGTGGGAGGGAGAGGGAGAGAGGAGAAAGAGATGGTGGGAGGGAGAGGGAGAGAGGAGAAAGAGATGGTGGGAGGGAGAGGGAGAGAGGAGAAAGAGATGGTGGGAGGCAGAGGGAGAGAGGAGAAAGAGATGGTGGGAGGCAAAGGGAGAGAGGAGAAAGAGATGGTGGGAGGGAGAGGGAGAGAGGAGAAAGAGATGGCGGGAGGCAGAGGGAGAGAGGAGAAAGAGATGGCGGGAGGCAGAGGGAGAGAGGAGAAAGAGATGGTGGGAGGCAGAGGGAGAGAGGAGAAAGAGATGGTGGGAGGCAAAGGGAGAGAGGAGAAAGAGATGCTGGGAGGGAGAGGGAGAGAGGAGAAAGAGATGGCGGGAGGCAGAGGGAGAGAGGAGAAAGAGATGGTGGGAGGGAGAGGGAGAGAGGAGAAAGAGATGGTGGGAGGGAGAGGGAGAGAGGAGAAAGAGATGGTGGGAGGGAGAGGGAGAGAGGAGAAAGAGATGGTAGGAGGGAGAGGGAGAGAGGAGAAAGAGATGCTGGGAGGAGAGGGAGAGAAGAGAAAGAGATGGTGGGAGGGAGGGAGAGAAGAGAAGAGATGGTGGGAGGGAGAGGGAGAGAGGAGAAAGAGATGGTAGGAGGGAGAGAGGAGAAAGAGATGCTGGGAGGGAGAGGGAGAGAGGAGAAAGAGATGGTAGGAGGGAGAGAGGAGAAAGAGATGGTAGGAGGGAGAGGGAGAGAGGAGAAAGAGATGGTGGGAGGGAGAGGGAGAGAGGAGAAAGAGATGGTGGGAGGCAGAGGAGAAAGAGATGGTGGGAGGGAGAGGGAGAGAGGAGAAAGAGATGGTAGGAGGGAGAGGAGAAAGAGATGGTGGGTGGGAGAGGGAGAGAGGAGAGAGGAGAAAGAGATGGTAGGAGGGAGAGGGAGAGAGGAGAAAGAGATGGTGGGAGGGAGAGAGGAGAAAGAGATGGCGGGAGGGAGAGGAGAAAGAGATGGTGGGAGGGAGAGGGAGAGAGAGATGCTGGGAGGGAGAGGGAGAGAGGAGAAAGAGATGCTGGGAGGGAGAGAGAGGAGAAAGAGATGCTGGGAGGCAGAGGGAGAGAAGAGAAAGAGATGGTGGGAGGCAGAGGGAGAGAGGAGAAAGAGATGGTGGGAGGGGGAGGGAGAGAGGAGAAAGAGATGGTGGGAGGCAAAGGGAGAGAGGAGAAAGAGATGGTAGGAGGGAGAGGAGAAAGAGATGGTGGGTGGGAGAGGGAGAGAGGAGAAAGAGATGGTGGGAGGGAGAGGGAGAGAGGAGAAAGAGATGGTAGGAGGGAGAGGGAGAGAGGAGAAAGAGATGGTAGGAGGGAGAGGGAGAGAGGAGAAAGAGATGGTAGGAGGGAGAGAGGAGAAAGAGATGGTAGGAGGGAGAGGGAGAGAGGAGAAAGAGATGCTGGGAGGGAGAGCGAGAGAGAGGAGAGAAAGGGATGGCGTGAGAGAGAGCGAGGAGAGAGATATGGTGGGAGGGAGAGTGAGAGAGAAGAGATAAAGAGATGGCGGGAGAGCGAGAGAGAAAAATAAGTCCACATAATAAGAAAAAGTGAGAACTCCAGAGAGAAAAAGAAAACATAAAACAGATCTTTCCTTGGCCTTTCTCTTCATTAGGTGTGAAATTGTCCATAGGTTGTCATCCAAATTACAGAAGTAAATTGAAAATATTTACATTAGCGTGACAGAGGAGGGGTTATGTGCATTGTAGAGAGAGAGGCAGGCCGTGGCGTATGCTGGTTTGCACAGCCTGACATGCTGCCTGGCAAGAAAATGGGCTAGCTAATTAGCAACACGCTATGATGAAGTCCATACCCCTGCGTTTCACCGTAGCAAGGCCTGGTCAATCATGCTGAAACAGACGTACTGCAACACAAGCCTCACTTTCTCTTTTCTTAATAACAGCATTAAATAGAAAGCCAGCGATATCGGCAGAATGAAGAATGATTCATACGCAGCTGCACCGATCAGTAGCACTGCTAACCTTGAGAAGAAAAAGCAGCGTGTGAGGAATACATTCATTATTCGTGTCATTTGCAATAATAGTTCCAATATTTATATTCAGGTTTTAATTCTGGTGCACCTGGGCTTAACGGTATTGTTCCACCATTCGTTGGCACAATGCTTTTCTCTAAACTACACAAGAAGGAAGAAAAACAAAGCTAACTTCACTTCATAAGCCTTCTGGAGGACTTTGTAATACCAGCCTTAAAAGGCAAGTGTTAACAATTCTGTCAAGTAAAAAAAGGAACATTTACAGCTGAGCAAGGTACTGTTAATGAAAAGCACTAAATATGAAGGAATCCTCAGCCCGCCAGCCCTGTGCTGTCATAATCCACCAGGGCTTTAAAAGTTAAGGGGGCTTGCGTGTGGGCGGGAGCATGTTTCTGGGTTACGACTGTGTGAGGGCAAGGCTGAGCCACCTCCAGGCCTGGAACTCTGACTGACTGGAGCGCCACACGCTCTCTCTATGGAGAAACCAGTTTTAGACTTAAACGATGGCCTCTGCCTTGCCAAGACCAACAGCTCAGCAATCCCCAGTGTCCCATGGTGGCAGTAGTTAGTTACTCACCGACTACGACAGCAGCTTGGTCCAGCTCTACCATGGTGTGTGTGTGTGTGTGTGTGTTACTCACCGACGAGGACCACCAGCCTGTGCTTGGCCCCGCTCTGCCTGCGGTGGGGAGTCACCTCCTCGTAGGTGGCCACGTCAGCCATGTCGTACTGCTCACTCTTCTTACACTCATACATGGACTTGTTGGTCTTCTTGTCTCGCCTGCTGAGGCGGAAGCTCCGGCGAAAACCAGCTACAAATCAGAGAGCGAGAAGAGAGAGAGAGAGAGAGAGGAGAGAAAAGGAGGGCGAGAAAGTTGAGTCACTGTAAGGGGTAAAGTTGACAGTGTAAACAGTACGTACAAGTCAATTTGCATCTGCACAAGATGCCTGCAGATGCACATTTACAAGCATTTCAATATCTATCAGGTCTGGCTTTATGTGGAGCAGGCCTTCATATGGAACATATTGACAGTGATATCTGTGCAGTAGGTAGGACTAGTGAACACTAAGCCAAACGATTTCCCTGGGCCCTGTCAAAGCTATTGCACTATATAGAGGATAGGTTGCTATTTGAGATGCACGTAGATCCAGGGAAAGCGTTTGGTCGGTGAGTAACAGCTCATAAGGTTCATATGTAATGTCGTCTTAACACTTTTGTCTTCTAGAGACCATAAAAACATTATTGCCACGTTGCCATGCATTTCTCCTCCCAGCCTCAGTTTATGTCATCTAGCTACCTCTTACGTAATTTCTCTCTTTATGTTACAGGACGAGTCTCAATTGGCACCCTATTCCCAATGTAGTGCACTACTTTTGCCCAGAGCCCTATAGGCCCTGGTCAAAAGTAGTGCAGTATATAGAGAATAGGTTTCCATTTGGGATGCAACCATAGATGTGATTCATATGAGCCTTTTGAACCTGAATGGTCCGTTTTAAGCACATTGACCTCTGACCTCCTGTAGAGGGGAACAGGAGGTAAAGAGAGAACCAAAAATGGCAGGTGGGAAGGATGAGTGAAGGCCACTGGCATTTTATCATGTAACTTACTGCTGCTATGTGAACTTACTGGTAGTTGCTCCATGCTTGTCCAGATGACACAAGTACCAGTCAAGCGTTTCTCATTCTTCCCAGACTACTTTGGTGCTGTAGGTGGTGTGTGTGTGTGTGTGTAAAGAAGTAGGTGTGGTGGTTGCATTCCATGGACATGCAGCGCACGATAAACCAATCAAACATGACAACCGTCATAAATTGAGCCAAACAAATGGTCTGGTTTGAATGCACTACTGCAGTACCAAACAGAGACAAACACTCCCCTAATTTGAAGAGCACAGTTTTATGACAGACAGTTAAACCAAAATCCGCAAAGCGAGGACCGAGGACACTTCGCTAATATCCCGTTCCTGCACACAGCAGAAGGGTTCTCTCTCTCTCTGTTCCTTTTAAACAGTGATGAATGAACCCAGCGTTATGAAACAAGATGGCCAAGATTAAGGCAGCATTAAAATGATACACTGGAGAGAGAGAAGCCCTGATCCAATCCTTTAATACTTTCCACAACATGGAGAAACCGCGAGGCGAGCGGCAGGCGATGTGTGCAGATGTGCCATGAGAAAGAGAGAGAGCATAGCTACGGTCTCGGGAGTTTGTTCTTTTCCAAACAGTCACTTAATAAGGGACAGGAGATGGAGACCTACGCTGTGTAAGAAATGAAACACGTCAAACATACAGCTACAATAACCCATGTGTGTATGGCTAAGGTATTAAGGCATGCCACAATGTGTGTGTGTGTGTGAGAGAGAGAGAATGTATTTGTGTATGTTTCTGAGTGTGTGTGTGTGAGAGAGAATGTGTGTGTGTGTGAGAGAAAGAATTTGTGTATGTTTCTGAGTGTGTGTGAGAGAGGTGTGTGTGTGTGTGTGTGTGTGTGTGTGTGTGAGTGAGTGAGTGAGTGAGTGAGTGAGAGTGAGAGAGAGAGAGAGAGAGAGAGTGAGAGAACGTGTTTGTGTGTGTGTCTGAGTACGTATGTGAACCCTAGCGTTGGGATATTGTGTTACAGCTAACGTTCAGGGCAGACTCTGTTCCACTGCGGGCAGGACAGCACGTTCTGGGTTAGCACTGTGTTGTCTGTACCACTTCTCCTGTGGCGTATCCTTCTCATTCAACACCCCCACTGCTCTGACCGAACACCAGCCAGAAAGAACTAGCCGCCTGCTCGCCACAGTGGAAAGGACGCACTGAATAGAATACGCTGCTGCTAGCAACATTACTGTAACAGCAAGCCATGCACAATGTCATCATTATTACATTTTTACATTTTAGTCATTTAGCAGACGCTCTTATCCAGAGCGACTTACAAATTGGTGCATTCACCTATAATATCCAGTGGAACAACCACTTTACAATAGTGCATCTAAATCTTTTAAGGGGGGGGGGGGGGGTAGAAAGATTACTTTATCCTATCCTAGGTATTCCTTAAAGAGGTGGGGTTTCAGGTGTCTCCGGAAGGTGGTGATTGACTCCGCTGTCCTGGCGTCGTGAGGGAGCTTGTTCCACCATTGGGGTGCCAACATCATAGCAGTGCTATTATTAAGTCATTGCAGGGTGGATAATATTAACTAAGGTTGTCCTGTTGGGCCCTGGTCAAAAATAGTGCACTATATAGGAAATAGGGTCTTGGACATTCCAGGGCAGGTTCCGCCACCCCTCTGGATCGCTCTAATACTGTGGTCTGATTAGCGTGATGCTGCAGTACGGGTTGTTCCATTCGATTAGGGGGCCTTTCGGGGCCCAGAAAGCGCCAGCATTTCATTGGCTCTGTCAGAGGGAATCTCTTTGTTTTCCTTCAGGGAGGCAGGTGCACGGCGTTTCATTACCAGGCTCAGCTGCAGCCAGTCAATACACAGCTCTGTTCCTGTTGTTGAAGGCCCTCCGTAATCCCGGGCCCTTCAAAATCACTTCAACCCTTCTAGACAGCTCCATCCAAATAACCGAAAATAACTAACCCCCAACTCCTCTACTCGAGGATAAAGACAAATCAATCAAAGGAGCGAGACAAAACGCACGCACAGCGAGCATCATCATCTCCATGGAGACGGGCTGGAAATGTATTCAACCCGAATTAAATCAATTAATGACTCAACCTTTCTGGTCTGGACCCAGACCCGCGTCTCGTTGTTATGTCTGTGTGTTACTGTTACAGTACAGAGGGGTTGTGTTACCGTTAGAGCAGGGAAGTGTGTCTGTGTGTGTGGTTGGTCTGTGTGTTACTGTTACAGTACAGAGGGGTTGTGTTACTGTTAGAGCAGGGAAGTGTGTCTGTGTGTGTGGTTGGTCTGTGTGTTACTGTTACAGTGCAGAGGGGTTGTGTTACTGTTAGAGCAGGGAAGTGTGTCTGTGTGTGTGGTTGGTCTGTGTGTTACTGTTACAGTACAGAGGGGTTGTGTTACTGTTAGAGCAGGGAAGTGTGTCTGTGTGTGTGGCTGGTCTGTGTTACTGTACAGTTCTGATTAACAGTCGGGTTTCCAATAGCTATGGCCAATAGAAGGCATGCTGGTAAATTAGGAATGTTAGCTATGCATGCCTAATTATGATGGGGTCGAGCTAAAAAGACTGTGGTTTTAACTCATTGTTCAGCTGGCTCCTAACCCTTGACCCTGGATGTAATCGTACTCTCTTGTATCCCCCTACCGTGACAAAGAGTTTGGATATGGAGACATTTTCCTTGCTCAGGACACACACACACACACACACACACACACGTTTCAATGGCGCGCACTTGACCGTGACTGGATAATTGCCAGTAGCCCCTACTGCTGTAAGACACACACAATAACGTGTAGAACGAACTCAAAGCCTTCCATTCCAAGAGAAACTCCAACAGAAAAATAACAAGGGGCATATCGAGCCACAGAGTAAACAGTAGAAGACACATGCTGCCACTGCACACACAACTGCCTGGAAGTTGCCAGTGTGCTCCTGCAAGCCCGTTTTCCAGTGCGATAATATCTAACAGCCGTGGTGTAGGAGATTCAGCACCCAGGGGCCTTCACAAACAGGGAATTCTAAACTGCCCACTGTTCTGTGCTGATGCTAACATCCTGTGAAACATTGCTGCGGTGTCTGTAAAAGAAACGGTGCAAAACTGTTGAAACAAAAAAAGAAGAGACATTTTATGTACGCAAAAACACACACACATAGATTTATTCTGTAGAAAGTAAACGGAGACAACGTGACCATTAAGACGCCAACACAAAATACATTTAAATTGCGGTCATTTTCTCCAAATCAGACGAGATGAGAGGAGTGAAGATAGGCAGGCAGAGAAACCACCTGCTGTATTGTGGAGCCGACCTTTGTGTGTGTGTGTGTGTGTGTGTGTGTGTGTGTGTGTGTGTGTGTGTGTGTGTGTGTTGAATTGTGGGATCCGGCCTAAGCCTGTTGCAGTCAATGTCTTGTTTAAATTCTGGGGTGGAATGGTAATAATTGTGTGTCTAATCACATATGACTGGAAGACCGGCGTTCATCCCCACCGTCTCCCCCACCGTCTCCCCCACCTACCCATCTCCACTCTGATTTCCTAACTATTTAGATAAAGTGTACAAATTTCTTTAAAAAAAAAGAAGATGGCTCCCATCTGAGCCTGGAGTTTCTAACTGCAGTAGAAGAAGCGCTGACAGACATTGTGCATATTCCAAATGGCACACTATTCCCTATTATAGTGCACTACTTTTGTCCAGAGGCCTATGGCCCTGGTCAAAAGTAGTGCACCACAAAGGGAGCCATTTGGGATGCATGCACAGTGCCATCCTGGCCCAGCAGAACAAGCCCTCAGTATGAAGACTAACAGAGATGACAACTGGTGAATTATCTCTCCATGGCAACTCTAGATTAAGAGAGTATTACCATTACACCCTAGCCCCATATGTGCGGTTTATGGCTGACACACACACACACACACACACACACACACACACACACACACACACACACACACACACACACACACACACACACACACACACACACACACACACACACACACACACACGGTGTGGTTTATCACTGCAACACTTAGTGCTGGAAGTGGCCACAGAATGTGGGAGGCATTACTGAGTACCTCCTTTCAGTCATTATGTGATGGTGCTCATTACAGCTCCTCGTCTGTTCAAGTCTATGTCAGAGACACGCTCGACAGGCAGGCCGGGGTAGAGGAGGATGGCTCTACTGCATGTCCCAGTGTGTGTGAAGAAGGATCTCCAGTTTCCACACTCTCTGCCATACTCCCTCCCACCACAGAACAATGCCCCTACAACAACAAGGACAAATACCAACTACTGTAAATTCTCCACAAATACCCTGACTAATTCTTCCTGGTTAAATAACTCAGTCAGGTACCCGCCTGTTCACTACAGCGTGTTATTTATGTCCGTCCATTGTGAGTTGAGAGGTGGACCAAAAGACTGAAGAGAACCAAGGAGGATGGTTCCTGAGGAATGACACGCAATAAAAAGAACAGGAAAAACAGCAACAATGTGGGCCAACACTGTAGCAGTGACGCCTCGGGAAAAGTAAAACCTTTTCCCTGCTCTCCCTTTTTCCACCAACAGCTGGGTTCAAATAGGCCTCTGGTCTCTCACGCTGTGTGGCGTGTCTTAGTCCCGCTATGCAGTGGTGTGTGTGTGGGGGGGGACCTGTCCAGACAGATAGACAGGCGTGTGGCCTTCAACGCCCCTCCATGTAAACCCATCTGTGAAAGGCATTATAGGAATCGTGGCTTCCGGACCAGGGATCAGGCCTGCCCGCGTCACGGAAGTACCTGGCTCACAGGCTGACCACATGGACGGTCACTGTACTGACGAGGAAAAGCATATAGCTCTGGGGGGAACAAGGGATCTTTAACAGGTGGAGAGGGTTCTCCCGATGTGGCATGTGGTATCCGTATCTCACTGCTAGTCCTTCAAACCTCCTACCTCTAGCTCAGAGGAGGCTGTTGAGGGGAGGACGGCTCATAATAATGGCCGGAAAGGAGCCAATGGAACGGTATCAAACACCTGGGAACCATGGGAACCACGTGTTTGACCCCATTCCACCAATTCTGCTCCAGCCATTACCACGAGCCCGTCCCTCCCCAATTAATGTGCCACCAACCTCCTGTGCTCTAGCTTTATGGGTAATGGCATTCCCTGTTGTGAGGGGACAGGAAGGCATCCTGGTTAAACCAGACTGAACACCGCGTTTGAAGTGAATGGTAAAAAACATTGCTCTGAGGGGAACAAGGAATATTTAACTGGAGGAGAACGTTTCATACCGACCTACAGTATGTGCTATCTACTGTAACGGCTGTCCTTCAAACCTCCAACCCTGTTGCTGAAGCCCTCCCTTATGGGTCACTGGGTTTCCTGTTGAGAAAGGAAAGACAGGTAGCCATTGTTTTAAGCAGTGTTCACTCTGGTCTAACCAGGCAGTATACAGAGAGAGAGAGAGAGAGAGTTAAACATTATTTGATGATTAAAAAAGCCTTTTAGGCTGTCTGTGATGTTTGAAATATGTACTGAGAGCGTTTGAGTCCACCGTGGTGAACTCATTACAGTGTTATCTGGGGGGGAACAGAAACACACTCTGGGGCTAGTGTACTTTCCATGGGCTTACTACAGTATGCTTGCTCCAGCATGTGGAAAGTGGTACTCCAACCCAAGTGTTACAGGCTTATACAGTGGAATAGTGCTCAAGTCCCTTGGCTGAGCGATGTGGGTTTGTGTCGAGCGCTATTTGTTTTTCCCCTCCGTCTTATCCCAGAGCTCTTTAGGACTCAGGAATGTCTAGTCTGAACAGAAAACCATGCCTAATTTGTCGTCGCTTTAAAAAATGTATCCGTTTGAAAAAAAAAACCACAAACACACATCTCAATCTAGCTGTTGTCTTCCGCTGCATTTACGCAAAGCGGCCTGGGCTCTCTCTGGTACTGTGTGTACTGGATGTGTCTGGGCTCTCTCTGGTGCTGTGTGTACTGGATGAGTCAGGGCTCTCTCTGGTGCTGTGTGTACTGGATGTGTCTGGGCTCTCTCTGGTGCTGTGTGTACTGGATGTGTCAGGGCTCTCTCTGGTACTGTGTGTACTGGATGTGTCTGGGCTCTCTCTGGTGCTGTGTGTACTGGATGAGTCAGGGCTCTCTCTGGTGCTGTGTGTACTGGATGTGTCTGGGCTCTCTCTGGTGCTGTGTGTACTGGATGTGTCAGGGCTCTCTCTGGTGCTGTGTGTACTGGATGTGTCAGGGCTCTCTCTGGTGCTGTGTGTACTGGATGTGTCTGGGCTCTCTCTGGTGCTGTGTGTACTGGATGTGTCTGGGCTCTCTCTGGTGCTGTGTGTACTGGATGTGTCCGGGGGCTCTCTCTGGTGCTGTGTGTACTGGATGTGTCTGGGGGCTCTCTCTGGTGCTGTGTGTACTGGATGTGTCTGGGCTCTCTCTGGTGCTGTGTGTAGTGGATGTGTCAGGGCTCTCTCTGGTGCTGTGTGTACTGGATGTGTCTGGGCTCTCTCTGGTGCTGTGTGTACTGGATGTGTCTGGGCTCTCTCTGGTGCTGTGTGTACTGGATGTGTCTGGGCTCTCTCAGCACAGCTAGTGAGTTGGGGGCTGGGAGTGCCAAGAACACTTTCCCGTTTTCCTCATCAATCAGCCAGCCCACTCAGACAACAGGGATGCTAGACAACAAACCCAGTGCGAGGGGAGATGCCAAAGTCCACATCCCATCTGGCACCCCATCACTATATATGGTGCACTATTTTAGACCAGGGCCGATAGGGACTCTATTACCTTTGTAGTGCTGGGATCAAAAGTAGTGCACTATATAGGGAATAGAGTGCCATTTGGGACATAGACTCTCTTCTCTTACCGGTCAGAATCACAACCAAACCACTGAAATGTAACCCCTGGACATTATTAAGTAACGTCACCGCTGTCTAGAGCACTGTTTCCTAACTCCAGTCCTCCCAACCATATGCGATGTTATTGTAGCCCGAGACAAGCACACCTGATTCAGCCCTGGATGAATTAAATCAGGTATGTTTGTCCTGGGTTACAACACAAATGTGTGCTGTTGGGGGTACTGGAGGACTGGAACCACTGGTCTAGACCAATCACACCTGTCTGTCTGCGTGGCCTCTACCTGCTCAGCCAATCACACCTGTCTGTCTGCGTGGCCTCTACCTGCTCAGCCAATCACACCTGTCTGTCTGCGTGGCCTCTACCTGCTCAGCCAAGATGTGGGCCCTGGTCAAACAGTGCACTAAATGGAGAATAAGGTGCCATTTGGAACGCACTTTTGGTCTTATATTTTGGCTGTAGCTCATCCTCCAGTAGTGAACCTGCAGACAGATGAAATAAACTTGTTTTCTGGAAATTTTGAATTATTTGGGGGTTTACACACACACACCTCACCATTTTTCCATAACTCTGTTTTAATTGGATTCTGGGGGTTGACAGCTTTCCCAGCTTTCCCCTGTACTGTTTTGGCCTTTCCTCGCCTCTATCCCACCCTCTCTCATCCCTCTATCCAGATGTTTGCTGAGAGGCTTTTCTCTGTGCCTCAGGATCTCTGGGATTAGGGTAGATTACCACAGCAGCAGAAATGGGACTGTGCCTACTGCCTACGCTTCCAGGTCTCCATCCAGGTATTGTGTGTCTAATCCCAGGGAACTAAACTACAACGTGTTGATGGATCTAAGGAAAGACACGGGCTACATCCCAAAATAGGGAATAGGGTGCCAAAATATATAGTGCACCACTTTTGACCAGAGCCTTATGGGCCCTGGTCAAAAGTAGTGCACTATCTACGGAACAGGGTGCCATTTGGGACAAAACCCATGTCTTTTCTCTCTTAAATTCTGCTCCTTTCTTTCTTCCATCCAGGAAAGGTAAGGAACGAGCCCAGAACGTCCACGGGTCTTAATGATCTCTTTAATGCTCTTCTTCTTCTTCCAGAGGGAGCGGTGGTCTCAAAGAGGTGTTTAGGGCGTGGCACGGGGCTTATGGGAAGGCATCTCAGGACATGGTCCTCCTCCTCCTACTTTATTAATAAGTGCATCATTGACATCGTCCCCACAGTGACCGTATGTACATATCCCAACCAAAAGTGATGTATTAAAGGCAACATCCGCACTGAGTTCAAGGAGCGGGACACTAATCCGGACACTTCTAAGAAATCCCGCTACAACCTCCGACGAGACATCAAACAGTGAAAATGTCAGTACAGGACTAAGATTGAATTCTACTACACCAGCTCTGACACTCGTCGGCTGTGGCAAGGCTTGCACACGGATTACAAAGGAAAACCCAGCCACGAGCTGCCCAGAGATGTCTACCAGACGAGCTTGATTCCTCCCTCCTCTGGGTACATTGACTTCAATACAAAACCTAGGAGGCTCGCGGTTCTCACTCCCTTCCATAGACTTACACAGTAATTATGACAACTTCCAGAGGACATCCTCCAACCCATCAGAGCTCTTGCAGCATGAACTGACATGTTGTCCACCCAATCAAAGGGTCAAAGAATGAATCTAGTGAAAGTAGAAGTAGAAGCTACAGCTAGCTAGCACTGCAGTGCATAAAATGTGGTGAGTAGTTAACTCAAAGAGAGAAAGACAATAGTTGAACAGTTCTTATATTAATTTATTCAAAAATTAAAGAGTAGCAAGAGAGAGATTGTTGTATTTGTTTTTCACTTTCACTTAGCTTGTGAAAGCAGCTAGCTAGTTTAGCCTACTCAAATACATGGCTCAAACAGAGAGGGATGCTATGGTAGCTAGATGGCTATGGTTATCCAACACTGGAACTCTTCCAAGTCAAGGTAAGCTTTTGGTTGTATAAACGTATTTCCTTCTAAACTTCTTGCTGACTGTACTGTATGATTGTAGCGGGTTTACTAAAGCTTTAGTTCTAGTAGCTTTGCTGACTATGACGTTACTTTGGAGACAACAATGTAGGCTGTGTGCAGTGGTTAGCGGTTATGATATGAAGGTTTGTGTTGTGCACTGAAGTCCACGAGCGAAGGGAATAGGTGAGAGGAGGAGAGCGTGTAGCTGTAAGAAGTAATTATACAACGATCAAAGGAATTATCCTGGTTGTATGTGGCTGATATGAAAGTGAACTGTGTTTGATCTGGGGTGTATTCATTCTGCCGATTCTGTTGAAAAACATTCTTAAACGGAAGCAAACCGAACGAAACAGGGATAAACATACCTGAATTTGTCCAATAGAAACTCTTGTATGTAACTGTTGGACTAATGATTACACCCTAGATCAGATAGATGCAGGCAAGATTGTACAAAGCGATATTTAACGTGTCAATGTCTGTTACTCAAATGTCTCTCAACCTGTGCATCTACGTTGTAAACTTTCATTCATAGGCTAGGTTGTAGCAACCTCATGATGGGCATAGGGAAAAATGTTGCATCATGTAGTAGCCTAAACCTGTCGACGTTACATTGAGCTGGGTGAATAGAATATGAATGAGAGTCATCCAATATGCTGTAATAGAAATAAGAAAAATCGTCCTCCATCTTAAACGGCACCGAACTCCACTAATTACCTTGTACCCCTGCACATGGACTCGGTACTGGTACCCCATGTATATAGCCCGGTTATCTTTACTCATTGTGTATTTATTCCTTGTTTATTACTTTTCTATTATTTATCTTCTTTGTCTCTGCATTGTTGTGAAGGGCCCGGAAGTAAGCATTTCACTGTTAGTCTACACCTGTTGTTTACCAAGCATGTGACAAGCTGCATACAAAGCTACGTCCCAAAAGGCACCCTATTCCCTATATAGTGTACTTCTTTTGACCAGGGTCCTATTCTACAGTCTCCTGGCTCTATAGTATAGAGGCATCTCACAGGAATACAGCTTGCCCCAAGGACCATTCTTTGAAAATTGAGGACTCAGACGTTCCATCACTGACCGGCAAGAGGTACGGAGGGAATACAAACAGACCAAAGAAGAACAAGACAACCCACTTCTCTGCCCCCTCTTCCCCGAACTCAAGCTCCCAATTCAACCTCAATGGCATTGAAAAAGCATCTGTATTCTAGGATTTCTTAGCTATTAGGCCTGTCCGACTTTAAGTCATACAACAGCCTGAAATGTAATTCAATGTGCAACGACTGTAGAGAGATGCTTGTAGAGAATATATCATTATTTTAGGAGTCTTTTTTTCTCTTCAAAACATATTTTGTTTCAGGAAACCGGTGCTTCAGTGTACTAGGACACAGAAAACAAGTTAAACTGCACTGGGACCAGCAATGGCTTCAGTGTACTAGGACACAGAAAACAAGTTAAACTGCACTGGGACCAGCAATGGAGGTTGTTCAGGTCAGAGAGGAAGAGGAGAAGTTGAGGTCGCCGACCTCATAAGGGCACTGCGACAACACGGGCAAACAGAGACTGCGCCCCAAATGGCACCCTGTTCCCTATATAATGCACTACTTTTGACTAGACCCCTATGGGCCCTGGTTAAAAGTAGTGCACTATATAGGGAATAGGGTGCCATTTGGAACACATTAACACACACAATGAAGTAGAAAATAGCCCAGTGTTTGAAAGGTCATCCTTATAGAATTCCCTGATTGAGCTTGGCAGACACACCTCAGTCTTTATTTCTAAACTCAATGTGCACTGGATCTCCTGTGAAATCAACTGGTCTAAATGGATTAGTGTGCTGTGGAGTGTCCAGAGTCTAGACCGCCCCATGACCTCAACACAGCCTCACACTAAAAGAGAGAGGGGAGAGAGAGAAAGAGATCCTGAGAGAGAGAAGAGGTTTGAGAGACAGCCAGGACACTCCGTGGTAGTCTGATGGGATTATAACTTATGATTTTTCAGGAAAGTGACAGGGGTAATAACAACACGATGAGGAAGAGTTTCTGTACGCAAAGAGAATTGGAACCAGTACCCAGAGGATGGATCCAGAACAGAACAAGCTGTAATTGCTGCTGAGAGTCCTAGCAGGACCACATCAACGACAGGAGAGAGAGAGAGACACACACAGAGACCGGGAGCGAGAGAAAGGAGAAAGAAAGAGGGAAGAGGAGGCTAGCAGGACCACATCAACAGGCCTGACGGGAAGTGAATTGAATGGACCTTCAGAACAACGAATGGAAAATAACTTGTTCCTTTAACCCGAATGAATCCATATAACAGCGGTAGGAACAGCTACTGTATGGCAGGGGGCGAGGGACAGTGGCAGGAACAGCTACTGTATGGCAGGGGGCGAGGGACAGTGGCAGGAACAGCTACTGTATGGCAGGGGGCGAGGGACAGCGGTAGGAACAGCTACTGTATGGCAGGGGGCGAGGGACAGCGGTAGGAACAGCTACTGTATGGCAGGGGACGAGGGACAGTGGCAGGAACAGCTACTGTATGGCAGGGGGCGAGGGACAACGGCAGGAACAGCTACTGTATGGCAGGGGACGAGGGACAGTGGCAGGAACAGCTACTGTATGGCAGGGGGCGAGGGACAGCGGTAGGAACAGCTACTGTATGGCAGGGGGCGAGGGACAGCGGTAGGAACAGCTACTGTATGGCAGGGGACGAGGGACAGTGGCAGGAACAGCTACTGTATGGCAGGGGGCGAGGGACAACGGCAGGAACAGCTACTGTATGGCAGGGGGCGAGGGACAGTGGCAGGAACAACTACTGTATGGCAGGGGGCGAGGGACAGTGACAGGAACAGCTACTGTATGGCAGGGGGCGAGGGACAGTGGTAGGAACAGCTACTGTATGGCAGGGGGCGAGGGACAGTGGCAGGAACAGCTACTGTATGGCAGGGGGCGAGGGACAGTGGCAGGAACAGCTACTGTATGGCAGGGGGCGAGGGACAGTGGCAGGAACAGCTACTGTATGGCAGGGGGCGAGGGACAGTGGTAGGAACAGCTACTGTATGGCAGGGGGCGAGGGACAGTGGTAGGAAGAGTGACTTTATGACAAGGGCGAGGGACAGTGGTAGGAAGAGCGACTGTATGACAAGGGCGAGGGACAGTGGTAGGAAGAGCGACTGTATGACAAGGGCGAGGGACAGTGGTAGGAAGAGCGACTGTATGACAAGGGCGAGGGACAGTGGCAGGAACAGCTACTGTATGGCAGGGGGCGAGGGACAGTGGTAGGAACAGCTACTGTATGACAAGGGTGAGGGACAGTGGTAGGAACAGCTACTGTATGGCAGGGGGCGAGGGACAGTGGTAGGAAGAGTGACTGTATGACAAGGGCGAGGGACAGTGGTAGGAAGAGCGACTGTATGACAAGGGCGAGGGACAGTGGTAGGAAGAGCGACTGTATGACAAGGGCGAGGGACAGATCTATGAAAAGGACTGAAGGGGACAGGTGATGTCTCACCTACGTGGTATCCGCTTAAATAGAAACCAGAGCCATAGAACCAACCGTCATCCTCTGGTGTCGGTGACGAGAGAGGAGGAGAGAGAACAGCATGGGAGCCAGAAGAGAAGAACATGAGTTAGACATCAGGCATCACAGATCCCAAAAAGAACCAGCAGGCTACCCATCGACACAGACTGCCTGAACCCAGGTAACAGCACAGCCAGGTACCACAGAGGGAAGGGAGACGGACAGAAACACAGGTAGCCCCAACACTCACCATGAGACTACACTTCACCTTTCCCACTAAACATGATAGATTTTCAGTAATATATTTTTACATCACATATTCAAGACAACACGGATGGCCCATAGAACAATGTACATGATCTAGCCTGGTTCTGCAGCTAGCGATGCCATGGCACAACTACAGCATCAAACATAGCATAAAGCTATGTTGTTACAAGCACCTACAGTATGACTGCATCCCAAATGGCACCCTATTCCCTATATAGTAAACTACTTTTGAGGTGAGCCCTACGGGGTGCCATTTGGGATACAACCTATGCGTGTGAAGGGAGGGATAAGCCTCTATCCCTCGCTCGGTTAAATAATGTCTGTTTCAATGAAAGTGATAAGTTAGTGAGTGAAAGAGGAAGATTTGGCACAGCAAAGGCCAATAACCTTGCGCTCCTTTCCCAGGGAGCAGGAGTATTTAACAGAGAAATTGACAGAGACACCCGATGTTCCTCTTTAAAACCGTTTCGGTGGACATGAGAAGACAGGCGAACACAAACAGTACAATATGGGGAGCGGGAGATGAGATGAGGGTAGAGGAGGTGAGCTATCCTCATCCCTGACATGCTAAGACACTTTCTGCATCCCAAATGGCATCCTATTCCCTATGTAGTGCACTACTTTTACTGGGGCCCATAATGCACTACATAGGGAACAGGGTGACCATTTGGGATGCTGATACAGATACACAGCGATGTAATGTTAAAAGGCTGATCAGCGAATGTCAGGACTCATTGTTGGGGTGCTGGCTGGGTTGCCAGCCAATGAACTGCTATGTTGGTGGGTCGCCAACCAATGAGCTGCTATGTTGGTGGGTCGCCAACCAATGAGCTGCTATGTTGGTGGGTCGCCAACCAATGAGCTGCTATGTTGCTGGGTCCCCAGCCAGCGAGCTGCTATGTTGCTATGAGTCAGTCTAATGGGTGAGCAGCAGCTAGTCTGACAAGCACTATGTACCTTCCATTTCCTCAGCTTCAAAGGGGGCTGCGAAAGCAAGAGATAAAAGAGAGAGAGGTGAACGTTGGAGAGAGAGAGATGGAGGTTGGAGAGAGAGAGAGGTGGACGTTGGAGAGAGAGAGGTGGACGTTGGAGAGAGAGGTGGACGTTGGAGAGAGAGAGAGAGGTGGACGTTGGAGAG
Source organism: Salmo salar (assembly GCF_965601325.2). Classification (NCBI taxonomy): domain Eukaryota; kingdom Metazoa; phylum Chordata; class Actinopteri; order Salmoniformes; family Salmonidae; genus Salmo; species Salmo salar. Next base: position 19,135,130 of record NC_138309.1, read on the forward strand.
AGAGAGGTGGACGTTGGAGAGAGAGAGAGAGGTGGACGTTGGAGAGAGAGAGAGAGGTGGACGTTGGGGAGAGAGAGAGAGAGGTGGACGTTGGAGAGAGAGAGAGGTGGACGTTGGAGAGAGAGAGAGGTGAACGTTGGAGAGAGAGAGAGGTGAACATTGGAGAGAGAGAGGTGAACGTTGGAGAGAGAGAGATGAACGTTGGAGAGAGAGAGAGGTGAACGTTGGAGAGAGAAAGAGGTGAACGTTGGAGAGAGAGAGAGATGGACGTTGGAGAGAGAGAGAGGTGGACGTTGGAGAGAGAGAGGTGGACGTTGGAGAGAGAGAGAGGTGGACGTTGGAGAGAGAGAGGTGGACGTTGGAGAGAGAGATGGACGTTGGAGAGAGAGAGAGAGGTGGACATTGGAGAGAGAGAGGTGGACGTTGGCGAGAGAGAGAGGTGGACGTTGGAGAGAGAGAGATGGACGTTGGAGAGAGAGAGGTGGACGTTGGAGAGAGAGAGGTGGACGTTGGAGAGAGAGAGATGGACGTTGGAGAGAGAGAGAGGTGGACGTTGGAGAGAGAGAGCTGGACGTTGGAGAGAGAGAGGTGGACGTTGGCGAGAGAGAGGTAGACGTTGGAGAGAGAGATGGACGTTGGAGAGAGAGAGAGGTGGACGTTGGAGAGAGAGAGGTGGACGTTGGCGAGAGAGAGAGGTGGACGTTGGAGAGAGAGAGATGGACGTTGGAGAGAGAGAGTTGGACATTGGAGAAAGTGAGAGGTGGACGTTGGAGAGAGAGAGAGGTGGACGTTGGAGAGAGCTGGACGTTGGAGAGAGAGAGAGGTGGACGTTGGAGAGAGAGAGATGGACGTTGGAGAGAGAGAGGTGGACGTTGGAGAGAGAGAGAGGTGGACGTTGGAGAGAGAGAGAGGTGGACGTTGGAGAGAGAGAGAGGTGGACGTTGGAGAGAGGTGGACGTTGGAGAGAGAGAGGTGGACGTTGGAGAGAGGTGGACGTTGGAGAGAGAGAGAGGTGGACGTTGGAGAGAGAGAGAGGTGGACGTTGGAGAGAGAGAGAGGTGGACGTTGGAGAGAGAGGTGAACGTTGGAGAGAGAGGTGAACGTTAGAGAGTGGACATTAGAGAGAGAGTGGGACGTTAGAGAGAGAGGGGGACGTTAGAGAGAGAGGTGAACGTTAGAGAGAGAGGTGAACGTTGGAGAGAGAGATGGACGTTGGAGAGAGAGAGAGGTGGACGTTGGAGTGAGAGAGGTGGACGTTGGCGAGAGAGAGAGGTGGACGTTGGAGAGAGAGAGATGGACGTTGGAGAGAGAGAGGTGGACGTTGGAGAGAGAGAGAGGTGGACGTTGGAGAGAGAGAGATGGACGTTGGAGAGAGAGAGATGGACGTTGGAGAGAGAGAGGTGGACGTTGGAGAGAGAGAGAGGTGGACGTTGGAGAGAGGTGGACGTTGGAGAGAGGTGGACGTTGGAGAGAGAGAGAGGTGGACGTTGGAGAGAGAGAGGTGGACGTTGGAGAGAGAGGTGGACGTTGGAGAGGTGAGAGAGGGTGGACGTCTGGAGAGGAGAGATGGAGGAGGGAGGCGTTGGGAGAGAGAGAGAGGTGGACGTGAGAGAGAGTGGACGAGAGAGAGTGGACGTTGGAGAGAGAGAGGTGGACGTTGGAGAGAGAGAGGTGGACGTTGGAGAGAGAGAGAGGTGGACGTTGGAGAGAGGTGGACGTTGGAGAGAGAGAGAGGTGGACGTTGGAGAGAGAGAGAGTGGACGTTGGAGAGAGAGAGAGGTGGACGTTGGAGAGAGAGAGATGGACGTTGGAGAGAGAGAGATGGACGTTGGAGAGAGAGAGGTGGACGTTGGAGAGAGAGAGAGGTGGACGTTGGAGAGAGAGAGAGGTGGACGTTGGAGAGAGAGAGAGGTGGACGTTGGAGAGAGAGAGGTGGACGTTGGCGAGAGAGAGAGGTGGACGTTGGAGAGAGAGAGATGGACGTTGGAGAGAGAGAGGTGGACGTTGGAGAGAGAGAGAGGTGGACGTTGGAGAGAGAGAGATGGACGTTGGAGAGAGAGAGAGGTGGACGTTGGAGAGAGAGAGAGGTGGACGTTGGAGAGAGAGAGGTGGACGTTGGAGAGAGAGGTGAACTGAAGAGAGAGAGGTGGACGTTAGAGAGAGAGTGGGACGTTAGAGAGAGAGGTGAACGTTAGAGAGAGAGGTGAACGTTAGAGAGAGAGGTGAACGTTAGAGAGAGAGGGGGACGTTAGAGAGAGAGGTGGACGTTGGAGAGAGAGGTGGACGTTGGAGAGAGAGGTGGACGTTGGAGAGAGAGGTGGACGTTGGAGAGAGAGAGAGGTGGACGTTGGAGAGAGAGAGAGGTGGACGTTGGAGAGAGAGGTGGACGTTGGAGAGAGAAGTGGACGTTGGAGAGAGAGAGGTGGACGTTGGAGAGAGAGAGAGGTGGACGTTGGAGAGAGAGAGAGGTGGACGTTGGAGAGAGAGGTGGACGTTGGAGAGAGAAGTGGACGTTGGAGAGAGAGAGGTGGACGTTGGAGAGAGAGAGAGGTGGACGTTGGAGAGAGAGAGAGGTGGACGTTGGAGAGAGAGAGGTGGACGTTGGCGAGAGAGAGAGGTGGACGTTGGAGAGAGAGAGATGGACGTTGGAGAGAGAGAGAGGTGGACGTTGGAGAGAGAGAGAGGTGGACGTTGGAGAGAGAGAGATGGACGTTGGAGAGAGAGAGATGGACGTTGGAGAGAGAGAGGGGACGTTGGAGAGAGAGTGGACGTTGGAGAGAGAGAGAGGTGGACGTTGGAGAGAGAGAGAGGTGGACGTTGGAGAGAGAGAGAGGTGGACGTTGGCGAGAGAGAGAGGTGGACGTTGGAGAGAGAGAGGTGGACGTTGGAGAGAGAGAGGTGGACGTTGGAGAGAGAGAGAGGTGGACGTTGGAGAGAGAGAGATGGACGTTGGAGAGAGAGAGAGGTGGACGTTGGAGAGAGAGAGAGGTGGACGTTGGAGAGAGAGAGGTGAACGTTGGAGAGAGAGGTGAACGTTGGAAGAGAGAGAGGTGGACGTTGGAGAGAGAGAGTGTGGACGTTGGAGAGAGAGAGGTGGACGTTGAGAGAGAGAGGTGAACGTTGGAGAGAGAGAGGTGAACGTTAGAGAGAGAGGGGGACGTTAGAGAGAGAGGTGGACGTTAGAGAGAGAGGTGGACGTTGGAGAGAGAGAGGTGGACGTTGGAGAGAGAGAGATGGACGTTGGAGAGAGAGAGAGGTGGACGTTGGAGAGAGAGAGAGGTGGACGTTGGAGAGAGAGAGAGGTGGACGTTGGAGAGAGAGAGTGGACGTTGGAGAGAGAGAGGTGGACGTTGGAGAGAGAGAGAGGTGGACGTTGGAGAGAGAGGTGGACGTTGGAGAGAGAGGTGGACGTTGGAGAGAGAGGTGGACGTTGGAGAGAGAAGTGGACGTTGGAGAGAGAGAGGTGGACGTTGGAGAGAGAGAGAGAGGTGAACGTTGGAGAGAGAGAGAGGTGAACGTTGGAGAGAGAGAGAGGTGAACGTTGGAGAGAGAGAGGTGAACGTTGGAGAGAGAGAGAGGTGAACGTTGGAGAGAGAGAGAGAGGTGAACGTTGGAGAGAGAGAGAGGTGGACGTTGGAGAGAGAGAGAGGTGGACGTTGGAGAGAGAGAGAGGTGGACGTTGGAGAGAGAGAGGTGGACGTTGGAGAGAGAGAGGTGGACGTTGGAGAGAGAGAGATGGACGTTGGAGAGAGAGAGAGATGGACGTTGGAGAGAGAGAGGTGGACGTTGGAGAGAGAGAGGTGGACGTTGGAGAGAGAGAGAGGTGTACGTTGGAGAGAGAGAGAGGTGTACGTTGGAGAGAGAGAGAGGTGTACGTTGGAGAGAGAGAGGTGGACGTTGGAGAGAGAGAGGTGGACGTTGGAGAGAGAGAGGTGGACGTTGGAGAGAGAGAGAGGTGAACGTTGGAGAGAGAGAGAGGTGAACGTTGGAGAGAGAGAGAGGTGAACGTTGGAGAGAGAGAGAGGTGGACGTTGGAGAGAGAGAGGGGTGGACGTTGGAGAGAGAGAGATGGACGTTGGAGAGAGAGAGGTGGACGTTGGAGAGAGAGAGAGGTGGACGTTGGAGAGAGACAGAGGTGGACGTTGGAGAGAGAGAGAGGTGGACGTTGGAGAGAGAGAGCTGGACGTTGGAGAGAGAGAGGTGGACTATGGAGAGAGAGAGAGGTGGACGTTGGAGAGAGAGAGGTGGATGTTGGAGAGAGAGATGGACGTTGGAGAGAGAGAGAGGTGGACGTTGGAGAGAGAGAGGTGGACGTTGGCGAGAGAGAGAGGTGGACGTTGGAGAGAGAGAGAGTGGACGTTGGAGAGAGAGAGGTGGATGTTGGAGAGAGAGAGTTGGATGTTGGAGAGAGAGAGGTGGACGTTGGAGAGAGAGAGTTGGACGTTGGAGAGAGAGAGGTGGACGTTGGAGAGAGAGAGGTGGACGTTGGCGAGAGAGAGGTGGACGTTGGAGAGAGAGATGGACGTTGGAGAGAGAGAGAGGTGTACGTTGGAGAGAGAGAGGTGGACGTTGGAGAGAGAGAGGTGGACGTTGGAGAGAGAGAGAGGTGAACGTTGGAGAGAGAGAGAGGTGGACGTTGGAGAGAGAGAGGGGTGGACGTTGGAGAGAGAGAGGTGGACGTTGGAGAGAGAGAGGTGGACGTTGGAGAGAGAGACAGGTGGACGTTGGAGAGAGAGAGAGGTGGACGTTGGAGAGAGAGAGAGGTGGACGTTGGAGAGAGAGAGGTGGACGTTGGAGAGAGAGAGGTGGACGTTGGAGAGAGAGAGGTGGACGTTGGAGAGAGAGAGAGGTGAACGTTGGAGAGAGAGAGAGGTGAACGTTGGAGAGAGAGAGGGGTGGACGTTGGAGAGAGAGAGGGGTGGACGTTGGAGAGAGAGAGGTGGACGTTGGAGAGAGAGAGGTGGACGTTGGAGAGAGAGAGGTGGACGTTGGAGAGAGAGAGAGGTGGACGTTGGAGAGAGAGAGAGGTGGACGTTGGAGAGAGAGAGAGGTGGACGTTGGAGAGAGAGAGAGGTGGACGTTGGAGAGAGAGAGAGGTGGACGTTGGAGAGAGAGATGGACGTTGGAGAGAGAGAGAGGTGGACGTTGGAGAGAGAGAGGTGGACGTTGGCGAGAGAGAGAGGTGGACGTTGGAGAGAGAGAGGTGGACGTTGGAGAGAGAGAGGTGGATGTTGGAGAGAGAGAGGTGGATGTTGGAGAGAGAGAGGTGGACGTTGGAGAGAGAGAGGTGGACGTTGGAGAGAGAGATGGACGTTGGAGAGAGAGAGAGATGGACGTTGGAGAGAGAGAGATGGACGTTGGCGAGAGAGAGAGGTGGACGTTGGAGAGAGAGAGATGGACGTTGGAGAGAGAGAGGTGGACGTTAGAGAGAGAGAGAGGTGGACGTTGGAGAGAGAGAGAGGTGGACGTTGGAGAGAGAGGTGAACGTTGGAGAGAGGTGGACGTTGGAGAGAGGTGGACGTTAGAGAGAGAGAGGTGGACGTTGGAGAGACAGAGAGGTGGACGTTGGAGAGAGGTGGACGTTGGAGAGAGAGAGGTGGACGTTGGAGAGAGAGGTGGACGTTGGAGAGAGAGGTGGACGTTGGAGAGAGAGGTGGACGTTAGAGAGAGAGGTGGACGTTGGAGAGAGAGTGGGACGTTGAGGAGAGAGAGGTGGACGTTGGAGAGAGAGATGGACGTTAGAGAGAGAGATGGAGTTAGAGAGAGAGGTGGACGTTGGCGAGAGAGAGGTGGACGTTGGAGAGAGAGATGGACGTTGGAGAGAGAGAGAGGTGGACGTTGGAGAGAGAGAGGTGGACGTTGGAGAGAGAGAGGTGGACGTTGGAGAGAGAGAGAGGTGAACGTTGGAGAGAGAGAGAGGTGGACGTTGGAGAGAGAGAGGGTGGACGTTGGAGAGAGAGAGGTGGACGTTGGAGAGAGAGAGGTGGACGTTGGAGAGAGAGAGGTGGACGTTGGAGAGAGAGAGAGGTGGACGTTGGAGAGAGAGAGGTGGACGTTGGGAGAGAGAGAGGTGGACGTTGGAGAGAGAGAGGTGGACGTTGGAGAGAGAGAGGGGAGTGGCGAGAGAGAGGTGGACGTTGGAGAGAGGTGACGTTAGAGAGAGAGGTGACGTTAGAGAGAGAGGTGGACGTTGGAGAGAGAGAGGTGGACGTTAGAGAGAGAGGGGACGTTGGAGAGAGAGGTGGACGTTGGAGAGAGAGGTGGACGTTGGAGAGAGAGAGGTGGACGTTGGAGAGAGAGAGGTGGACGTTGGAGAGAGAGACAGGTGGACGTTGGAGAGAGAGAGAGGTGGACGTTGGAGAGAGAGAGGTGGACGTTGGCGAGAGAGAGAGGTGGACGTTGGAGAGAGAGAGATGGACGTTGGAGAGAGAGAGGTGGACGTTGGAGAGAGAGAGAGGTGGACGTTGGAGAGAGAGAGATGGACGTTGGAGAGAGAGAGATGGACGTTGGAGAGAGAGAGGTGGACGTTGGAGAGAGAGAGAGGTGGACGTTGGAGAGAGAGAGAGGTGGACGTTGGAGAGAGAGAGGTGGACGTTGGCGAGAGAGAGAGGTGGACGTTGGAGAGAGAGAGGTGGACGTTGGAGAGAGAGAGGTGGACGTTGGAGAGAGAGAGAGGTGGACGTTGGAGAGAGAGAGATGGACGTTGGAGAGAGAGAGAGGTGGATGTTGGAGAGAGAGAGAGGTGGAGGTTGGAGAGAGAGAGGTGAACGTTGGAGAGAGAGGTGAACTGAAGAGAGAGAGGTGGACGTTAGAGAGAGAGTGGGACGTTAGAGAGAGAGGTGAACGTTAGAGAGAGAGGTGAACGTTAGAGAGAGAGGTGAACGTTAGAGAGAGAGGGGGACGTTAGAGAGAGAGGTGGACGTTAGAGAGAGAGGTGGACGTTGGAGAGAGAGGTGGACGTTGGAGAGAGAGGTGGACGTTGGAGAGAGAGAGAGGTGGACGTTGGAGAGAGAGAGAGGTGGACGTTGGAGAGAGAGGTGGACGTTGGAGAGAGAAGTGGACGTTGGAGAGAGAGAGGTGGACGTTGGAGAGAGAGAGAGGTGGACGTTGGAGAGAGAGAGAGGTGGACGTTGGAGAGAGAGGTGGACGTTGGAGAGAGAAGTGGACGTTGGAGAGAGAAGTGGACGTTGGAGAGAGAGAGGTGGACGTTGGAGAGAGAGAGAGAGGTGAACGTTGGAGAGAGAGAGAGGTGAACGTTGGAGAGAGAGAGAGGTGAACGTTGGAGAGAGAGAGGTGAACGTTGGAGAGAGAGAGAGGTGAACGTTGGAGAGAGAGAGAGAGGTGAACGTTGGAGAGAGAGAGAGGTGGACGTTGGAGAGAGAGAGAGGTGGACGTTGGAGAGAGAGAGAGGTGGACGTTGGAGAGAGAGAGGTGGACGTTGGAGAGAGAGAGGTGGACGTTGGAGAGAGAGAGATGGACGTTGGAGAGAGAGAGAGATGGACGTTGGAGAGAGAGAGGTGGACGTTGGAGAGAGAGAGATGGACGTTGGAGAGAGAGAGAGGTGTACGTTGGAGAGAGAGAGAGGTGTACGTTGGAGAGAGAGAGAGGTGTACGTTGGAGAGAGAGAGGTGGACGTTGGAGAGAGAGAGGTGGACGTTGGAGAGAGAGAGGTGGACGTTGGAGAGAGAGAGAGGTGAACGTTGGAGAGAGAGAGAGGTGAACGTTGGAGAGAGAGAGAGGTGAACGTTGGAGAGAGAGAGAGGTGGACGTTGGAGAGAGAGAGGGGTGGACGTTGGAGAGAGAGAGATGGACGTTGGAGAGAGAGAGGTGGACGTTGGAGAGAGAGAGAGGTGGACGTTGGAGAGAGACAGAGGTGGACGTTGGAGAGAGAGAGAGGTGGACGTTGGAGAGAGAGAGCTGGACGTTGGAGAGAGAGAGGTGGACTATGGAGAGAGAGAGAGGTGGACGTTGGAGAGAGAGAGGTGGATGTTGGAGAGAGAGATGGACGTTGGAGAGAGAGAGAGATGGACGTTGGAGAGAGAGAGGTGGACGTTGGCGAGAGAGAGAGATGGACGTTGGAGAGAGAGAGATGGACGTTGGAGAGAGAGAGGTGGATGTTGGAGAGAGAGAGTTGGATGTTGGAGAGAGAGAGGTGGATGTTGGAGAGAGAGAGTTGGACGTTGGAGAGAGAGAGGTGGACGTTGGAGAGAGAGAGGTGGACGTTGGCGAGAGAGAGGTGGACGTTGGAGAGAGAGATGGACGTTGGAGAGAGAGAGAGGTGTACGTTGGAGAGAGAGAGGTGGACGTTGGAGAGAGAGAGGTGGACGTTGGAGAGAGAGAGAGGTGGACGTTGGAGAGAGAGAGAGGTGGACGTTGGAGAGAGAGAGGGGTGGACGTTGGAGAGAGAGAGGTGGACGTTGGAGAGAGAGAGGTGGACGTTGGAGAGAGAGACAGGTGGACGTTGGAGAGAGAGAGAGGTGGACGTTGGAGAGAGAGAGAGGTGGACGTTGGAGAGAGAGAGGTGGACGTTGGAGAGAGAGAGGTGGACGTTGGAGAGAGAGAGGTGGACGTTGGAGAGAGAGAGAGGTGAACGTTGGAGAGAGAGAGAGGTGAACGTTGGAGAGAGAGAGGGGTGGACGTTGGAGAGAGAGAGGGGTGGACGTTGGAGAGAGAGAGGTGGACGTTGGAGAGAGAGAGGTGGACGTTGGAGAGAGAGAGGTGGACGTTGGAGAGAGAGAGTGGACGTTGGAGAGAGAGAGGTGGACGTTGGAGAGAGAGAGAGGTGGACGTTGGAGAGAGAGAGAGGTGGACGTTGGAGAGAGAGAGCTGGACTATGGAGAGAGAGAGAGGTGGACGTTGGAGAGAGAGAGAGAGGTGGATGTTGGAGAGAGAGATGGACGTTGGAGAGAGAGAGAGGTGGACGTTGGAGAGAGAGAGGTGGACGTTGGCGAGAGAGAGAGGTGGACGTTGGAGAGAGAGAGGTGGACGTTGGAGAGAGAGAGGTGGATGTTGGAGAGAGAGAGGTGGATGTTGGAGAGAGAGAGGTGGACGTTGGAGAGAGAGAGGTGGACGTTGGAGAGAGAGATGGACGTTGGAGAGAGAGAGAGATGGACGTTGGAGAGAGAGAGGTGGACGTTGGCGAGAGAGAGAGGTGGACGTTGGAGAGAGAGAGATGGACGTTGGAGAGAGAGAGGTGGACGTTGGAGAGAGAGAGAGGTGGACGTTGGAGAGAGAGAGAGGTGGACGTTGGAGAGAGAGGTGAACGTTGGAGAGAGGTGGACGTTGGAGAGAGGTGGACGTTGGAGAGAGAGAGAGAGGTGGACGTTGGAGAGACAGAGAGGTGGACGTTGGAGAGAGGTGGACGTTGGAGAGAGAGAGGTGGACGTTGGAGAGAGAGGTGGACGTTGGAGAGAGAGAGGTGGACATTGGAGAGAGAGAGGTGGACGTTGGAGAGAGAGAGAGGTGGACATGGAGAGAGGTGGACGTTGGAGAGAGAGAGAGGTGGACGTTGGAGAGAGGTGGACGTTGGAGAGAGAGAGAGGTGGACGTTGGAGAGAGAGAGAGGTGGACGTTGGAGAGAGAGGTGGACGTTGGAGAGAGAGGTGGACGTTGGAGAGAGAGGTGGACGTTGGAGAGAGGTGAACGTTGGAGAGAGTTGAACGTTGGAGAGAGAGGTGGACGTTGGAGAGAGAGAGAGGTGAACGTTAGAGAGAGAGGTGAACGTTGGAGAGAGAGAGGTGAACGTTGGAGAGAGAGGTGGACGTTGGAGAGAGATGGACGTTGGAGAGAGAGATGAACGTTAGAGAGAGAGAGAGGTGAACGTTAGAGAGAGAGAGAGGTGAACGTTGGAGAGAGAGAGGGACGTTGGAGAGAGAGAGAGGTGAACGTTGGAGAGAGAGAGATGAACGTTGGAGAGAGAGAGAGTGAACGTTGGAGAGAGAGAGAGGTGGACGTTGGAGAGAGAGAGAGGTGAACGTTAGAGAGAGAGGTGGACGTTGGAGAGAGAGGTGGACGTTGGAGAGAGAGGTGGACGTTGGAGAGAGAGGTGGACGTTGGAGAGAGAGAGAGGTGAACGTTAGAGAGAGAGGTGAACGTTGGAGAGAGAGAGAGGTGGACGTTGGAGAGAGAGGTGAACGTTGGAGAGAGAGGTGAACGTTGGAGAGAGAGGTGAACGTTGGAGAGAGAGAGAGGTGAACGTTGGAGAGAGAGAGAGGTGAACGTTGGAGAGAGAGGTGAACGTTGGAGAGAGAGAGAGAGGTGAACGTTGGAGAGAGAGGTGGACGTTGGAGAGCGAGGTGGACGTTGGAGAGAGAGGTGGACGTTGGAGAGAGCGGTGAACGTTGGAGAGAGAGAGAGGTGGACGTTGGAGAGAGGTGGACGTTGGAGAGAGAGGTGAACGTTGGAGAGAGAGGTGAACGTTGGAGAGAGAGGTGAACGTTGGAGAGAGAGAGGGACGTTGGAGAGAGAGAGAGGTGAACGTTGGAGAGAGAGAGATGAACGTTGGAGAGAGAGAGGTGGACGTTGGAGAGAGAGAGAGGTGGACGTTGGAGAGAGAGAGAGGTGAACGTTGGAGAGAGAGGTGGACGTTGGAGAGAGAGGTGGACGTTGGAGAGAGAGGTGGACGTTGGAGAGAGAGGTGAACGTTGGAGAGAGGTGAACGTTGGAGAGAGTTGAACGTTGGAGAGAGAGGTGGACGTTGGAGAGAGAGAGAGGTGAACGTTAGAGAGAGAGGTGAACGTTGGAGAGAGAGAGAGGTGGACGTTGGAGAGAGAGAGGTGAACGTTGGAGAGAGAGGTGGACGTTGGAGAGAGAGAGGTGAACGTTGGAGAGAGAGAGATGAACGTTGGAGAGAGAGATGAACGTTGGAGAGAGAGATGAACGTTGGAGAGAGAGGTGAACGTTGGAGAGAGAGAGAGGTGAACGTTGGAGAGAGAGGTGAACGTTGGAGAGAGAGGTGAACGTTGGAGAGAGAGGTGAACGTTGGAGAGAGAGAGGTGAACGTTGGAGAGAGAGAGGTGAACGTTGGAGAGAGAGGTGGACGTTGGAGAGAGGTGGACGTTGGAGAGAGAGGTGAACGTTGGAGAGAGAGGTGAACGTTGGAGAGAGAGAGAGGTGAACGTTGGAGAGAGAGGTGGACGTTGGAGAGAGGTGGACGTTGGAGAGAGAGGTGAACGTTGGAGAGAGAGGTGAACGTTAGAGAGAGAGAGAGGTGAACGTTGGAGAGAGAGGGACGTTGGAGAGAGAGAGAGGTGAACGTTGGAGAGAGAGAGAGGTGAACGTTGGAGAGAGAGAGAGATGAACGTTGGAGAGAGAGAGAGGTGGACGTTGGAGAGAGAGAGAGGTGGACGTTGGAGAGAGAGAGAGGTGAACGTTAGAGAGAGAGGTGGACGTTGGAGAGAGAGGTGGACGTTGGAGAGAAAGGTGGACGTTGGGGAGAAAGGTGGACGTTGGAGAGAGGTGAACGTTGGAGAGAGATGAACGTTGGAGAGAGTTGAATGTTGGAGAGAGAGATGGACGTTGGAGAGAGAGAGAGGTGAACGTTAGAGAGAGAGGTGAATGTTGGAGAGAGAGAGAGGTGAACGTTGGAGAGAGAGGTGGACGTTGGAGAGAGAGGTGAACGTTGGAGAGAGAGGTGAACGTTGGAGAGAGAGGTGGACGTTGGAGAGAGAGAGAGGTGGACGTTGGAGAGAGAGAGAGGTGAACGTTGGAGAGAGAGGTGAACGTTAGAGAGAGAGAGAGGTGAACGTTGGAGAGAGAGAGAGGTGAACGTTGGAGAGAGAGAGAGGTGAACGTTGGAGAGAGAGGTGAACGTTGGAGAGAGAGAGAGGTGAACGTTGGAGAGAGAGAGAGGTGAACGTTGGAGAGAGAGGTGGACGTTGGAGAGAGAGGTGAACGTTGAAGAGAGAGGTGAACGTTGGAGAGAGAGGTGAACGTTGGAGAGAGAGGTAAACGTTGGAGAGAGAGAGGTGAACGTTGGAGAGAGAGGTGGACGTTGGAGAGAGGTGGACGTTGGAGAGAGAGGTGAACGTTGGAGAGAGAGGTGAACGTTGGAGAGAGAGGTGAACGTTGGAGAGAGAGAGGTGAACGTTGGAGAGAGAGGTGAACGTTGGAGAGAGAGGTGAACGTTGGAGAGAGAGAGAGGTGAACGTTGGAGAGAGAGGTGGACGTTGGAGAGAGGTGGACGTTGGAGAGAGAGGTGAACGTTGGAGAGAGAGGTGAACGTTAGAGAGAGAGAGGTGAACGTTGGAGAGAGAGAGGGACGTTGGAGAGAGAGAGAGGTGAACGTTGGAGAGAGAGAGATGAACGTTGGAGAGAGAGAGGTGGACGTTGGAGAGAGAGAGAGGTGGACGTTGGAGAGAGAGAGAGGTGAACGTTGGAGAGAGAGGTGGACGTTGGAGAGAGAGGTGGACGTTGGAGAGAGAGGTGGACGTTGGAGAGAGGTGGACGTTGGAGAGAGAGGTGAACGTTGGAGAGAGAGGTGAACGTTGGAGAGAGAGGTGAACGTTGGAGAGAGAGAGGTGAACGTTGGAGAGAGAGGTGAACGTTGGAGAGAGAGGTGAACGTTGGAGAGAGAGAGAGGTGAACGTTGGAGAGAGAGGTGGACGTTGGAGAGAGTTGGACGTTGGAGAGAGAGGTGAACGTTGGAGAGAGAGGTGAACGTTAGAGAGAGAGAGCTGAACGTTGGAGAGAGAGAGGGACGTTGGAGAGAGAGAGAGGTGAACGTTGGAGAGAGAGAGATGAACGTTGGAGAGAGAGAGGTGGACGTTGGAGAGAGAGAGAGGTGGACGTTGGAGAGAGAGAGAGGTGAACGTTGGAGAGAGAGGTGGACGTTGGAGAGAGAGGTGGACGTTGGAGAGAGAGGTGGACGTTGGAGAGAGGTGAACGTTGGAGAGAGGTGAACGTTGGAGAGAGTTGAACGTTGGAGAGAGAGGTGGACGTTGGAGAGAGAGAGAGGTGAACGTTAGAGAGAGAGGTGAACGTTGGAGAGAGAGAGAGGTGAACGTTGGAGAGAGAGAGAGGTGAACGTTGGAGAGAGAGGTGGACGTTGGAGAGAGAGAGGTGAACGTTGGAGAGAGAGAGATGAACGTTGGAGAGAGAGATGAACGTTGGAGAGAGAGATGAACGTTGGAGAGAGAGGTGAACGTTGGAGAGAGAGAGAGGTGAACGTTGAAGAGAGAGGTGAACGTTGGAGAGAGAGGTGAACGTTGGAGAGAGAGGTGAACGTTGGAGAGAGAGAGGTGAACGTTGGAGAGAGAGGTGGACGTTGGAGAGAGGTGGACGTTGGAGAGAGAGGTGAACGTTGGAGAGAGAGGTGAACGTTGGAGAGAGAGAGAGGTGAACGTTGGAGAGAGAGGTGGACGTTGGAGAGAGGTGGACGTTGGAGAGAGAGGTGAACGTTGGAGAGAGAGGTGAACGTTAGAGAGAGAGAGAGGTGAACGTTGGAGAGAGAGAGGGACGTTGGAGAGAGAGAGAGGTGAACGTTGGAGAGAGAGAGAGATGAACGTTGGAGAGAGAGAGAGGTGGACGTTGGAGAGAGAGAGAGGTGGACGTTGGAGAGAGAGAGAGGTGAACGTTAGAGAGAGAGATGGACGTTGGAGAGAGAGGTGGACGTTGGAGAGAAAGGTGGACGTTGGGGAGAAAGGTGGACGTTGGAGAGAGGTGAACGTTGGAGAGAGATGAACGTTGGAGAGAGTTGAATGTTGGAGAGAGAGGTGGACGTTGGAGAGAGAGAGAGGTGAACGTTAGAGAGAGAGGTGAATGTTGGAGAGAGAGAGAGGTGAACGTTGGAGAGAGAGGTGGACGTTGGAGAGAGAGGTGAACGTTGGAGAGAGAGGTGAACGTTGGAGAGAGAGGTGAACGTTGGAGAGAGAGAGAGGTGAACGTTGGAGAGAGAGAGAGGTGAACGTTGGAGAGAGAGGTGAACGTTAGAGAGAGAGAGAGGTGAACGTTGGAGAGAGAGAGAGGTGAACGTTGGAGAGAGAGAGAGGTGAACGTTGGAGAGAGAGGTGAACGTTGGAGAGAGAGAGAGGTGAACGTTGGAGAGAGAGAGAGGTGAACGTTGGAGAGAGAGGTGGACGTTGGAGAGAGAGGTGAACGTTGAAGAGAGAGGTGAACGTTGGAGAGAGAGGTGAACGTTGGAGAGAGAGGTAAACGTTGGAGAGAGAGAGGTGAACGTTGGAGAGAGAGGTGGACGTTGGAGAGAGGTGGACGTTGGAGAGAGAGGTGAACGTTGGAGAGAGAGGTGAACGTTGGAGAGAGAGGTGAACGTTGGAGAGAGAGAGGTGAACGTTGGAGAGAGAGGTGAACGTTGGAGAGAGAGGTGAACGTTGGAGAGAGAGAGAGGTGAACGTTGGAGAGAGAGGTGGACGTTGGAGAGAGGTGGACGTTGGAGAGAGAGGTGAACGTTGGAGAGAGAGGTGAACGTTAGAGAGAGAGAGGTGAACGTTGGAGAGAGAGAGGGACGTTGGAGAGAGAGAGAGGTGAACGTTGGAGAGAGAGAGATGAACGTTGGAGAGAGAGAGGTGGACGTTGGAGAGAGAGAGAGGTGGACGTTGGAGAGAGAGAGAGGTGAACGTTGGAGAGAGAGGTGGACGTTGGAGAGAGAGGTGGACGTTGGAGAGAGAGGTGGACGTTGGAGAGAGGTGAACGTTGGAGAGAGGTGAACGTTGGAGAGAGTTGAACGTTGGAGAGAGAGGTGGACGTTGGAGAGAGAGAGAGGTGAACGTTAGAGAGAGAGGTGAACGTTGGAGAGAGAGAGAGGTGAACGTTGGAGAGAGAGAGAGGTGAACGTTGGAGAGAGAGGTGGACGTTGGAGAGAGAGAGGTGAACGTTGGAGAGAGAGAGATGAACGTTGGAGAGAGAGATGAACGTTGGAGAGAGAGATGAACGTTGGAGAGAGAGGTGAACGTTGGAGAGTGAGAGAGGTGAACGTTGAAGAGAGAGGTGAACGTTGGAGAGAGAGGTGAACGTTGGAGAGAGAGGTGAACGTTGGAGAGAGAGAGGTGAACGTTGGAGAGAGAGTTGGACGTTGGAGAGAGGTGGACGTTGGAGAGAGAGGTGAACGTTGGAGAGAGAGAGAGGTGAACGTTGGAGAGAGAGAGAGGTGAACGTTGGAGAGAGAGGTGGACGTTGGAGAGAGGTGGACGTTGGAGAGAGAGGTGAACGTTGGAGAGAGAGGTGAACGTTAGAGAGAGAGAGAGGTGAACGTTGGAGAGAGAGAGGGACGTTGGAGAGAGAGAGAGGTGAACGTTGGAGAGAGAGAGAGATGAACGTTGGAGAGAGAGAGAGGTGGACGTTGGAGAGAGAGAGAGGTGGACGTTGGAGAGAGAGAGAGGTGAACGTTAGAGAGAGAGGTGGACGTTGGAGAGAGAGGTGGACGTTGGAGAGAAAGGTGGACGTTGGGGAGAAAGGTGGACGTTGGAGAGAGGTGAACGTTGGAGAGAGATGAACGTTGGAGAGAGTTGAATGTTGGAGAGAGAGGTGGACGTTGGAGAGAGAGAGAGGTGAACGTTAGAGAGAGAGGTGAATGTTGGAGAGAGAGAGAGGTGAACGTTGGAGAGAGAGGTGGACGTTGGAGAGAGAGGTGAACGTTGGAGAGAGAGGTGAACGTTGGAGAGAGAGGTGAACGTTGGAGAGAGAGAGAGGTGAACGTTGGAGAGAGAGAGAGGTGAACGTTGAAGAGAGAGGTGAACGTTGGAGAGAGAGGTGAACGTTGGAGAGAGAGGTGAACGTTGGATAGAGAGGTGGACGTTGGAGAGAGGTGAACGTTGGAGAGAGATGAACGTTGGAGAGAGAGGTGGACGTTGGAGAGAGAGAGAGGTGAACGTTAGAGAGAGAGGTGAACGTTGGAGAGAGAGAGAGAGAGGTGAACGTTGGAGAGAGAGGTGGACGTTGGAGAGAGGTGAACGTTGGAGAGAGTTGAACGTTGGAGAGAGAGGTGGACGTTGGAGAGAGAGAGAGGTGAACGTTAGAGAGAGAGGTGAACGTTGGAGAGAGAGAGAGGTGGACGTTGGAGAGAGAGGTGAACGTTGGAGAGAGAGGTGAACGTTGGAGAGAGAGGTGAACGTTGGAGAGAGAGAGAGGTGAACGTTGGAGAGAGAGGTGAACGTTGGAGAGAGAGAGAGAGGTGAACGTTGGAGAGAGAGGTGGACGTTGGAGAGCGAGGTGGACGTTGGAGAGAGAGGTGGACGTTGGAGAGAGCGGTGAACGTTGGAGAGAGAGGTGAACGTTAGAGAGAGAGAGAGGTGAACGTTGGAGAGAGAGAGAGGTGAACGTTGGAGAGAGAGAGAGGTGAACGTTGGAGAGAGAGGTGAACGTTGGAGAGAGAGAGAGGTGAACGTTGGAGAGAGAGAGAGGTGAACGTTGGAGAGAGAGGTGGACGTTGGAGAGAGAGGTGAACGTTGAAGAGAGAGGTGAACGTTGGAGAGAGAGGTGAACGTTGGAGAGAGAGGTGAACGTTGGAGAGAGAGAGGTGAACGTTGGAGAGAGAGGTGGACGTTGGAGAGAGGTGGACGTTGGAGAGAGAGGTGAACGTTGGAGAGAGAGGTGAACGTTGGAGAGAGAGAGGTGAACGTTGGAGAGAGAGGTGGACGTTGGAGAGAGGTGGACGTTGGAGAGAGAGGTGAACGTTGGAGAGAGAGGTGAACGTTAGAGAGAGAGAGAGGTGAACGTTGGAGAGAGAGAGGGACGTTGGAGAGAGAGAGAGGTGAACGTTGGAGAGAGAGAGAGATGAACGTTGGAGAGAGAGAGTTGGACGTTGGAGAGAGAGAGAGGTGGACGTTGGAGAGAGAGAGAGGTGAACGTTAGAGAGAGAGATGGACGTTGGAGAGAGAGGTGGACGTTGGAGAGAGAGGTGGACGTTGGAGAGAGGTGAACGTTGGAGAGAGGTGAACGTTGGAGAGAGTTGAACATTGGAGAGAGAGGTGGACGTTGGAGAGAGAGAGAGGTGAACGTTAGAGAGAGAGGTGAACGTTGGAGAGAGAGAGAGGTGAACGTTGGAGAGAGAGGTGGACGTTGGAGAGAGAGAGGTGAACGTTGGAGAGAGAGGTGAACGTTGGAGAGAGAGGTGAACGTTGGAGAGAGAGGTGAACGTTGGAGAGAGAGGTGAACGTTGGAGAGAGAGGTGAACGTTGGAGAGAGAGAGAGGTGAACGTTGAAGAGAGAGGTGAACGTTGGAGAGAGAGGTGAACGTTGGAGAGAGAGGTGAACGTTGGAGAGAGAGAGAGGTGAACGTTGGAGAGAGAGGTGGACGTTCGAGAGAGGTGAACGTTGGAGAGAGAGGTGAACGTTGGAGAGAGAGGTGAACGTTGGAGAGAGAGGTGAACGTTGGAGAGAGAGAGAGGTGAACGTTGGAGAGAGAGGTGAACGTTGGAGAGAGAGAGAGGTGAACGTTGGAGAGAGAGGTGAACGTTGGAGAGAGAGGTGGACGTTGGAGAGAGAGGTGGACGTTGGAGAGAGCGGTGAACGTTGGAGAGAGAGGTGAACGTTAGAGAGAGAGAGAGGTGAACGTTGGAGAGAGAGAGAGGTGAACGTTGGAGAGAGAGAGAGGTGAACGTTGGAGAGAGAGGTGAACGTTGGAGAGAGAGAGAGGTGAACGTTGGAGAGAGAGAGAGTGGAACGTTGGAGAGAGAGGTGGACGTTGGAGAGAGAGGTGAACGTTGAAGAGAGAGGTGAACGTTGGAGAGAGAGGTGAACGTTGGAGAGAGAGGTGAACGTTGGAGAGAGAGAGGTGAACGTTGGAGAGAGAGGTGGACGTTGGAGAGAGGTGGACGTTGGAGAGAGAGGTGAACGTTGGAGAGAGAGGTGAACGTTGGAGAGAGAGAGGTGAACGTTGGAGAGAGAGGTGGACGTTGGAGAGAGGTGGACGTTGGAGAGAGAGGTGAACGTTGGAGAGAGAGGTGAACGTTAGAGAGAGAGAGAGGTGAACGTTGGAGAGAGAGAGGGACGTTGGAGAGAGAGAGAGGTGAACGTTGGAGAGAGAGAGAGATGAACGTTGGAGAGAGAGAGGTGGACGTTGGAGAGAGAGAGAGGTGGACGTTGGAGAGAGAGAGAGGTGAACGTTAGAGAGAGAGATGGACGTTGGAGAGAGAGGTGGACGTTGGAGAGAGAGGTGGACGTTGGAGAGAGGTGAACGTTGGAGAGAGGTGAACGTTGGAGAGAGTTGAACGTTGGAGAGAGAGGTGGACGTTGGAGAGAGAGAGAGGTGAACGTTAGAGAGAGAGGTGAACGTTGGAGAGAGAGAGAGGTGAACGTTGGAGAGAGAGGTGGACGTTGGAGAGAGAGAGGTGAACGTTGGAGAGAGAGGTGAACGTTGGAGAGAGAGGTGAACGTTGGAGAGAGAGGTGAACGTTGGAGAGAGAGGTGAACGTTGGAGAGAGAGAGAGGTGAACGTTGAAGAGAGAGGTGAACGTTGGAGAGAGAGGTGAACGTTGGAGAGAGAGGTGAACGTTGGAGAGAGAGGTGAACGTTGGAGAGAGAGAGAGGTGGACGTTGGAGAGAGAGGTGGACGTTCGAGAGAGGTGGACATTGGAGAGAGAGGTGAACGTTGGAGAGAGAGGTGAACGTTAGAGAGAGAGAGATGAACGTTGGAGAGAGAGGTGAACGTTGGAGAGAGAGAGAGGTGAACGTTGGAGAGAGAGAGAGGTGAACGTTGGAGAGAGAGGTGAACGTTGGAGAGAGAAGTGAACGTTGGAGAGAGAGAGAGGTGAACGTTGGAGAGAGAGAGAGGTGAACGTTGGAGAGAGAGGTGGACGTTGGAGAGAGAGGTGGACGTTGGAGAGAGAGGTGGACGTTGGAGAGAGAGGTGAACGTTGGAGAGAGAGGTGAACGTTAGAGAGAGAGAGAGGTGAACGTTAGAGAGAGAGAGAGGTGAACGTTGGAGAGAGAGAGAGGTGAACGTTGGAGAGAGAGAGAGGTGAACGTTGGAGAGAGAGAGGTGAACGTTGGAGAGAGAGAGGTGAACGTTGGAGAGAGAGAGGTGAACGTTGGAGAGAGAGAGGTGAACGTTGGAGAGAGGGGTGAACGTTGGAGAGAGAGGTGGACGTTAGAGAGAGAGGTGGACGTTGGAGAGAGAGATGAAAGCAAAAGGGATGAGGGAAGAGTAGAAGAGACACCTACCAAACTCAACTGCCGTATCATCTTAGAAAAGCAAAGAAACAAAGGAAACAACAGATGGTTAAAATGTTTCATTAATAAAATACACTGCATGTTGTCTGTTATTCACGGTGAGGTCACCACAGGAAGAACACATTGATGTCCATCCCAAATGGCACCCTATCCCCTAGTGCACTACTTTTGACCAGGCTGCCATTTGGGACACGTCCATTGTCCTCTGATTAGTTGGGAAGAACCTTTTGTACTTGATAGGCATTGAGGCACAGTATCTAGAGAGTTCAGACAAACTCATAACCACATATTCCCTATATAGTGCACTATTATAGGGAATAGTGTGCCATTTGGGACGCAGACAGAGTGTTTCTCTCTAGTGATACAGACACTGTCCTGATGTGTAGCAGAATCACTAAACCCATCAACATGCCAAGCAGATGCAGGCCCATGCTACCCCACACTGCTGTCTGGTCAGGCCACAACCCAGCAGTGACGAAGAGGGGCCTGTCCCAAATGAAACCCTATTACGTATCGTGCACTACTTTTGACCTGAGTCGATGGGGCACTATATAGGGAATATGGTACCATTTGGGACGCAGGCGAGAAGAGTGGAGGTCAACACACATCCCAGACCCATTTGGAGCCACTTAAAAAGCTTCCTTCTTGTCATGTGGTCCCAATCCCAGCAAAAAGGGTTACATTCAAAACATACCTGACTGCACCAATGAGAACCTCTAGCTTACCTTACAGTGGACCACTTCTCCCAGAGCGCACTGGGAGATGTTGCATCACGCTTCAAGGTAAATCGCTAGCCATAACAATAGTCAGGAATGATCATGGGAAATATTATGTAGTCTTTCTCAACCCAGCGGTTAGGAGGTTAGGAGACATGCTAAAAGCGTCTCGCGGTGACAGGTTGTTTTTAAGTGGGAGTGGGTAATGTGAATTTGAAAGCCTTTATCTGACAACTTGTTTCACATGTTAGTGTGTGTTCACAGCAATGCTGCCTCCTCCTGTAATGTGACATCTGAAGTAACAGCAGCATATGAAGAGACTAAAGATAGAGATCAGAGAACAGTGGCTGAGAAAGAGGGGGAGGGAAGGAGGGAGAGAGAGGAAGAGTGTGTGTAAACGAGAGACAGGAAAGGGTGAAAGGGGGAGGAAAAAAAGAGGAAGAGGATATGTGAGGGGGGTAGAGAATGTGCGTGACAGTGATATCTATCGACCTTCAAATATAACTGAAGTCATTACACTGGTACTCTGCTTTCATCTCCAGGCTATCTGCACACGATGGGGAAAGTTAGAGTAATAGTTTAGTAGCAACTATTTCTTCCTCTGCATTCCTCGCCTGATGGAAAACCATGGGATAACAGCGTGCAGGATGAAGAATCCACAGGGAAAATCAGCGGGAGAGAGCTAAAAGTATGGTAACGACTAGTGAGACAGCGGTAGCCGGCCAAATTCTTAAAGTTTTCGTTCATAAGAGACTTTGACATTTTGGTTCTCCAGACCTACATTTTGAGAGCAGTAGTGTGTCTACTCTAGAGAGACGAGAGAGTGAGTAAGTAGTGCTGGTATTGTCGTTACGAGCCGGGGCCTGCAGTGACAGTGGAGCCTATCATTTACTAGGGAGTCGAGCCATCATGGCCGCCCACGCTGCCTGTGGCTGCAGCTCTTACAGTGTAGGCAGATTGTCACTGGACACCTCACGGCTCTCTACGGAGACACACCGAGCCGTCATGGCCGCCTACCCTGCCTGTGGCTTCAGCTCTTACAGTGTAGGCAGATTGTCACTGGACACCTCACGGCTCTCTACGGAGACACACCGAGCCGTCATGGCCGCCTACCCTGCCTGTGGCTGCAGCTCTTACAGTGCAGTCAGACTGCAACTGGACGCCTCATGGCTCCCCGCGAAGCCAGAGCGAAACACAGAGAGAGATGATTGGTATCACGTCACAGAGCTCAACCAAGGAAACCTCACCAGAAAGGTGACAGAGGGGTGAGATGGAGGGGGGAAAGAGGGATAGATTGAGGGATAAATAAAAAGGGGAGAGGGGACATTGCCTCACATCTAGCCTCTCTGGTGTCCCTGGGGTTGGATCTTGTGTCTGAGGTGGCCGACAGAGATGGTCGCCTCGCTTCGAGCCCTTAGGAAACTATGCAGTATTTCGTTTTTTTATGCATTTCAGCCGGGAGGAACTATTGGATATAAGAGCGATGTCAACTTACCAACATTACGACCAGGAATATGACTTTCCCGAAGCGGATCCTGTTTGGACCACCACCCAGGACAATGGATCTAATCCCAAAAGCCGTCCCAAAACAACAGCGCCGCAAAAGGGGCAGATGAAGCGGCCACCTGGTCAGGCTCTGTAGACGGCACATCGCCCATCGCTCCTATACTACTAGCCAATGTCCAGTCTCTTGACAACAAGGTAGACAAAATTCGAGCAAGGGTTGCCTTCCAGAGAGACATCAGAGGTTGTCACGGAAACATGGCTCTCTCGGGATATACTGATATCGGTCCAGCCACCGGGCTTCTCCATGCATCGCGTCGACAGAGATAAACAATTCTCTGGGAAGAGGAAGGGCGGGGTGTATGCTTCATGATTAACGACTCATGGCGTAATCATAACAACATACAGGAACTCAAGTCCTTCTGCTCACCCAACCTAGAATCCCTTACAATCAAAGGCCGGCCATTTTTACCTACCAAGAGAATTCTTGTCAGTTATAGTCACAGCTGTGTACATTCCCCCTCAAGCAGACACCAAGACGGCCATCGTGGAACTTCACTGGACTATATGCAAACTGGAAACCATATATCGTGAGGCTGCATTTATTGTAGCTGGGGATTTTAACAAAGCAAATTTGAGAACAAGGTTACCTAAATTCTACCAGCATATTGATTGCGCTATGCGTATGGGCTTCACCCTCGACCACTGCTACTCTATCTTCCACGATGCATACGAAGCCCTCTCACGCCCTCCCTTCAGCAAATCCGACCACGATGCCATCTTGCTCCTACCGTCTTATAGGCAGAAACTCAAACAGGATGTACCAGTGACGAGAACCATTCAACACTGGTCCGACCAATCGAAAGCCACGTTTCAAGATTGTTTTGATCACGCAGAATGGAAGATGTTCCGGTCAGCCTCAGAGAACAACATCGACCTATACGCTGACTCGGTGAGTGTGTTTATAAAGAAGTGCATTGGAGATGTTGTACCCACTGTGACTATGCGGCCCGCTAACAAGGACTGCCCCCTCCCTTCTCCGTGGCTGACGTGAGTAAAACATTTAAACGTTAAACCTCGCAAGACTGCTGACCCAGACGGCATCCACAGTCGCGTCCTCAGAGCATGCGCATACCAGTGTTTACGGACATATTCAACCAATCCCTATCCCAGTCTGCTGTCCCCACATGCTTCAAGAGGGCCACCATTGTTCCTGTACCCAAGAAAGCAAAGACAACTGAACTAAATGACTAGCGCCCCGTAGCACTCACTTCTGTCATCATGAAGTGCTTTGAGAGACTAGTCAAGGACCATATAACCTCCACCCTACCTGACACCATAGACCCACTTCAGTTTGCATACCGCCCCAACAGGTCCACAGACAACGCAATCACCATCACAATGCACACTGCCCTATCCCATCTGGTGAAAAGGAATGCCTATGTAAGAATGCTGTTCATTGACTACAGCTCAGCATTCAACACCATAGTACCCTCCAAGCTCATCATCAAGCTGGAGGCCCTGGGTCTCAACCCCGCCCTGTGCAATTGGGTCCTGGACTTTCTGACGGGCCACAAGGGTGCGTGCTCAGCCCCCTGGTATACTCCCTGTTCACCCACGACTGCGTGGCCATGCACGCCGCCAACTCAATCCTCAAGTTATCAAATGACCCAGTAGTGGGCTTGATTACCAACAACGATGAGACGGCCTACAGGGAGGAGGTGAGGGCACTCGGAGTGTGGTGTCAGGAAAACAACCTCTCACTCAACGTCAACAAAACAAAGGAGATGATCATGGACTTCAGGAAACAGCAGAGGGAGCACCCCCCCCATCCACATCGACGGGATAGTAGTGGAGAAGGTGGAAAGTTTTAAGTTCCTCGGCGTACACATCACAGACAAACTGAAATGGTCCACCCACACAGACAGCGTGGTGAAGAAGGCTCACCAGCGCCTCTTCAACCTCAGGAGGCTGAATAAATTTGGCTCGTCCCCCAAAACCCTGACAAACTTTTACAGATACACAATCGAGAGCATCCTGTCGGACTGTATCCCAGCCTGGTACGGCAACTGCACCGCCCTCAACCGCAAGGCTCTCCAGAGGGTAGTGCAGTCTGCACAAAGCATCACCGGGGACAAACTACCTGCCCTCCATGACACCTACAGCACCCAATGTCACAGGAAGGCCAACAAGATCATCAAGGACATCAACCACCCGATCCACTGCCTGTTCACACCCTTCCATCCAGAAGGTGAGGTCAGTACAGGTGCATCAAAGCTGGAACCAAGAGACTGAAAAACAGCTTCTATCTCAAGGCCATCAGACTGCTAAACAGCAATCACTAATTCAGAGAGGCTGCTGCCTACCCAATCACTGGCCACTTTAAAATGGATCCCTAGTCACTTTATACAATGCCACTTTAATAATGTTTACAACTTACATTACTCATATCACATGTATGTACTGTATTTTATACCATCAATTGCACGTTGCCTATGCCGCTCGGCCATCCATATATTTATATGTACATATTCTCATTCACCCCTTTAGATTTGTGTGTATGAGGTAGTTGTTGGGGAATTGTTAGATTACTTGTTAGATATTACTGCACTGTCGGAACTAGAAGCACAAGCACTTCGCTACACTCACATTAACATCTGCTAACCATGTGTATGTGACAAATAAAAATGTATTTGATTAGAAAGGGGGGGACTCTGACGGGGTAGGCCTGGGTTGGTAGATGCTATGGTACTGCAGGAGCTGTGTGCTCCAAGAGACACAGACATATGGAGATGGTTTTTATCATTATCACCACCAGCCACTGACTGCACTGTGCTTGCATGGTGCTGTAACAGAAAACCTGCTTGACCAGGGAACTGGGCCAGGGACATCAGCTCAGTACTGTCCTATACTGCAGAAGTCTTCTCTCCCTTCTCTGGTCAGTCCTCCTCATGCAGTAAACTCTTTACCTGGCCACACACTCAGTCAATCTTCCTCTCTCTCAATCTCTGTCTGTCTCTCCATCACCCTCTCCACCTTTGTCTCTCCCCTCTCCCTCCGTCCGTCTACCCCTCTTGCCATCTCCCTCCTGGCAACGAGGCCCATCTCTCAGCTATCTCCTTACCAGTAAAGAAGCTGTGGAATGACCTCCAGTCAACACCCTCTGAATGGTGAAGAGTTATTGTCTGATGTCACTGCTGCCTGGTGGGCCAACACACAGGCTACATCCAAAATTGTACCCTACTCCCTATATAGCACACTACGTTTGACCAGGGCCCATAGGGAATAGGGTGCAATTTGGGATGCAACCACAGATGGAGATGGTCTTCCCTCCTCCTTCCCTTGAACAAACTCAACGTTTTTATGGCCAGGATGAGACCGGACCGGGTGGAATTTTCCAGATGACATGAAATTAGATCGTTTTCATACGTCGGGACGACGGAGATTGTGACGACGGCGGTTAGACAGATTGTTTACAGTCAGGCTGTAACTGCCGGTAACGAAGCTGGTCCGCATTAGGGCCTCTGCTCTCTCTGTAATCTGTATATGATTGAGTTTTACATTGGATTTTCTTATAAACGTATATCTGGAAATGTATACGCAGAGATTAGTAACTAACACACCATAACACTGCTGTGTTATAAGTTGTTCTGATGTTGAAGGATATTATTTCAGAGGGAAAATAATACATTCAAAATACATCGTCAAGGGTGGTCTCTAATAGAGATTATGGAGACTTAACCTTCATGGCTGAAATTAAACTGGATTCAACTTTGTTTGTCCTGCTTCGTCTGTGAGCAGTTCAGTTGAGACTTGAAATAATAATATACATCTCAGTTGAGAATTGAAATAGTTGTATAAATTGAGGGAAGGCCAGGTTCAGGAGCACTTAGAAGAATCTGGGGCACTGTTTAAGAGTGGTTCAATCTTTCAGCAGTTGGAGAGGAAGAGCGTGTGTTGGGTGAGACAACAGTAACCTGTGGAGGGAGAGAGAAAGACAAAGTAGGCCTCAAGATGAGCTATAAGTACACCCACATGTTTGGCAGCTAGGCTAGCGCTCCTAACTACTGTACAATCAGACAGTGGAGTGATCGCATGTCAAACGTATGGAGAGACGTGCTATAATAACGTATGGAGAGACGTGCTATAATAACGTATGGAGTGTCGTGCTATAATAACGTATGGAGAGACGTGCTATAGTAACGTATGGAGAGATGTGCTATAATAACGTATGGAGAGACGTGCTATAATAACGTATGGAGAGACGTGCTATAATAACGTATGGAGAGACGTGCTATAATAACGTATGGAGAGTCGTGCTATAATAACGTATGGAGAGACGTGCTATAATAACGTATGGAGAGGCGTGCTATAATAACGTATGGAGAGACGTGCTATAATAACGTACGGAAAGTCGTGCTATAATAACGTACGGAGAGACGTGCTATAATAACGTACGGAGAGGCGTGCTATAATAACGTACGGAGAGTCGTGCTATAATAACCTATGGATAGTTGCGCTATAATAACCTATGGATAGTCGCGCTATAATAACCTATGGATAGTCGTGCTATAATAACCTATGGATAGTCCTGCTATAATAACCTATGGATAGTCGTGCTATAATAACCTATGGATAGTCGTGCTATAAAAACCTATGGATAGTCGTGCTATAATAACCTATGGATAGTCCTGCTATAATAACCTATGGAGAGACGTGCTATAATAACGTATGGAGAGACGTGCTATAATAACGTATGGAGAGACGTGCTATAATAACGTATGGAGAGACGTGCTATAATAACGTATGGAGGGTCGTGCTATAATAACGTATGGAGAGACGTGCTATAATAACGTATGGAGAGACGTGCTATAATAACGTATGGAGAGACGTGCTATAGTAACGTATGGAGAGACGTGCTATAGTAACGTATGGAGAGACGTGCTATAATAACGTATGGAGAGACGTGCTATAATAACGTATGGAGAGACGTGCTATAATAACGTATGGAGAGACGTGCTATAATAACGTATGGAGAGACGTGCTATAATAACGTATGGAGAGTCGTGCGATAATAACGAATGGAGAGACGTGCGATAATAACGTATGGAGAGACGTGCTATAATAACGTATGGAGAGACGTGCTATAATAACGTATGGAGAGACGTGCTATAATAACGTATGGAGAGATGTGCTATAGTAACGTATGGAGAGACGTGCTATAATAACGTATGGAGAGTCGTATGGAGAGACGTGCTATAATAACGTATGGAGAGACGTGCTATAATAACGTATGGAGAGACGTGCTATAATAACGTATGGAGAGATGTGCTATAGTAACGTATGGAGAGACGTGCTATAATAACGTATGGAGAGACGTGCTATAATAACGTATGGAGAGACGTGCTATAATAACGTATGGAGAGACGTGCTATAATAACGTATGGAGAGACGTGCTATAATAACGTATGGAGAGACGTGCTATAATAACGTATGGAGAGATGTGCTATAGTAACCTATGGAGAGATGTGCTATAATAACGTATGGAGAGACGTGCTATAATAACGTATGGAGAGACGTGCTATAATAACGTATGGAGAGACGTGCTATAATAACGTATGGAGAGACGTGCTATAGTAACGTATGGAGAGACGTGCTATAGTAACGTATGGAGAGACGTGCTATAATAACGTATGGAGAGACGTGCTATAATAACGTATGGAGAGACGTGCTATAATAACGTATGGAGAGACGTGCTATAATAACGTATGGAGAGTCGTGCGATAATAACGAATGGAGAGACGTGCGATAATAACGTATGGAGAGACGTGCTATAATAACGTATGGAGAGACGTGCTATAATAACGTATGGAGAGACGTGCTATAATAACGTATGGAGAGACGTGCTATAATAACGTATGGAGAGACGTGCTATAATAACAGATGGAAAGTCGTGCTATAATAACGTATGGAGAGACGTGCTATAATAACATATGGAAAGTCGTGCTATAATAACGTATGGAGAGACGTGCTATAATAACGTATGGAGAGACGTGCTATAATAACGTATGGAGAGACGTGCTATAATAACGTATGGAGAGACGTGCTATAATAACGAATGGAGAGACGTGCTATAATAACGAATGGAGAGACGTGCGATAATAACGTATGGAGAGACATGCTATAATAACGTATGGAGAGACGTGCTATAATAACGAATGGAGAGACGTGCGATAATAACGTATGGAGAGACGTGCTATAATAACGTATGGAGAGACGTGCTATAATAACGTATGGAGAGACGTGCTATAATAACGTATGGAGAGACGTGCTATAATAACGTATGGAGGGTCGTGCTATAATAACGTATGGAGAGACGTGCTTTAATAACGTATGGAGAGACGTGCTATAATAACGTATGGAGAGGCGTGCTATAATAACGTATGGAGAGACGTGCTTTAATAACGTATGGAGAGACGTGCTATAATAACGTATGGAGGGTCGTGCTATAATAACGTATGGAGAGACGTGCTATAATAACGTATGGAGAGACGTGCTATAATAACGTATGGAGAGACGTGCTATAATAACGTATGGAGAGATGTGCTATAATAACGTATGGAGAGACGTGCTATAATAACGTATGGAGAGATGTGCTATAGTAACGTATGGAGAGACGTGCTATAATAACGTATGGAGAGTCGTATGGAGAGACGTGCTATAATAACGTATGGAGAGACGTGCTATAATAACGTATGGAGAGACGTGCTATAGTAATGTATGGAGAGACGTGCTATAATAACGTATGGAGAGACGTGCTATAATAACGTATGGAGAGACGTGCTATAATAACGTATGGAGAGACGTGCTATAATAACGTATGGAGAGACGTGCTATAATAACGTATGGAGAGACGTGCTATAATAACGTATGGAGAGACGTGCTATAATAACGTATGGAGAGACGTGCTATAATAACGTATGGAGAGACGTGCTATAATAACGTATGGAGAGATGTGCTATAATAACATATGGAGAGACGTGCTATAATAACATATGGAGAGTCTTATGGAGAGACGTGCTATAATAACGTATGGAGAGATGTGCTATAATAACATATGGAGAGTCTTATGGAGAGACGTGCTATAATAACGTATGGAGAGTCGTGCTATAATAACGTATGGAGAGACGTGCTATAATAACATATGGAGAGACGTGCTATAATAACGTATGGAGAGACGTGCTATAATAACGTATGGAGAGACGTGCTATAATAATGTATGGAGAGACGTGCTATAATAACATATGGAGAGACGTGCTATAATAACGTATGGAGAGACGTGCTATAATAACGTATGGAGAGACGTGCTTTAATAACATATGGAGAGACGTGCTATAGTAACGTATGGAGAGTGGTGCTATAATAACGTATGGAGAGACGTGCTATAATAACGTATGGAGAGACGTGCTATAGTAACGTATGGAGAGACGTGCTATAATAACGTATGGAGAGACGTGCTATAATAACGTATGGAGAGACGTGCTATAATAAAGTATGGAGAGACGTGCTATAATAACGTATGGAGAGACGTGCTATAATAACGTATGGATAGACGTGCTATAATAACGTATGGAGAGGCGTGCTATAATAACGTATGGAGAGACGTGCTATAATAACGTATGGAGAGACGTGCTATAATAACGTATGGAGAGACGTGCTATAATAACGTATGGATAGACGTGCTATAATAACGTATGGAGCGACGTGCTATAATAACGTATGGAGAGACGTGCTATAATAACGTATGGAGAGACGTGCTATAATAACGTATGGAGAGACGTGCTATAATAACATATGGAGAGACGTGCTATAATAACGTATGGAGAGACGTGCTATACTAACGTATGGAGAGATGTGCTATCGGGGAAATGTTGCACTTGAGAGACAAGAGTAAAATAGCTTAGGAAGCTGTCAGGGCTCTTTCAAAGAGGGGTAGAGATGAGGATGGGTGGGTGAAAGAGAGAGTAGGAGAAGAGGATAAGTAGAGGAGAGCAGACTGGATGAGAGCCAGAGGGACATGATGCAAGGTTTGGGCAACGATGGAGGGAGGAGAGACAGAGGGAGGGAGGGGTATCAAAACCAGCCTAGACTGTGTCACCCACCTTTAGATTCAGGGAAATTACTTTAACCTGGCCCTGCTTAAAGGCCTACAGCCTTTATTACTAAACGTTAAGGCATTAAACTGCATTATTCCAGTATAGGGTGCATCTTGGAAGGAGAAGGAGACTATTTATAAGGCATAAATGTTCTGCGTAAACGGACACGGTTAAGTGACGCTAGACTGGCCGGTTCAGTCCAAGATCAATATTGTTCCTATGGAGCTAGCTCCTGGGCTGGAAACACTGAGGCCCCCGGACCCCGACACACACACGCATTGACGCACGCACGCACACATAGACGGATGCCAGACGCGCACACACACACATCCCTCTGTAAAAGCAGTCTCTTTAGTATCTTTCAATTAGATAATGCTTTATGATTATGAGGTTGCAGACAAACAGGCCTGTCTGAATAAGATCCTGGTCTAACGAAAGATACTCACTCTCCCTCCCTTCTCTCCGCCTCCTGACCCGACAGTCCACAGGGTCACACACAGACTGTCCTTCTACCACTAATACTACCACTGCTACTACTACCACTGCAACTACGCCTACTACTACTACTACCACTGCCGTTGCTTCTACCGCTGCTGCTACTACCACTGCTATTACTACTACTACCACCACCACCACCACCACCACTACTACTGCTACTACTACTACCACTGCTACTACCACTAATACTGTTGCCACTAATACTACTGCCGCTGCTACTACCACTACTACCGCTGATATTAGCACTAATACTGCTGCTACTACTACTACTGCTGCTGCTACTACCACTACTACTACTACCGCTGCTGCTACCGCTGCAACTACCACTACTGCTACTACTACTGCCGACACTACAACCACAACTACTGCCGCTGCTACTCCAACTACTGCTACTGCCGCTACTACTACTGCTACTGCAGCTACTACTACTGCTACTACTACTACTGCTACCACTGCTACTACCGCTACTACTGTTGCTACTACTACTGCCACCACTGCTACTACTGTTGCTACTAATATTACTGCTGCTACTACTGCTGCTACTGCTACTACTACTGCAACTACCGCTGCTACTACTACTATCACTGCTACTACTACTACTACCACTACCACCGCTGCTACTACTACTACTGCTGCAACTACTACCGCTACCACTGCTACTACTCCTACCACTACTACTGCTGCTACTACTACCACCGCTGCTACTACTACCACTGCTACTAATACTACTACCACTACTGCTGCTACTTCCGCTACTGCCACTACTACTAATGCTGCTACTACTACTACCACCACCACCACCGCTACTACCGTCGCTACCACTACTGCCGCTACCACTACTGCCGCTACTACTACTACCACTGCTGCTACCTCTGCTGCTGCTGCTACTACTACTACCACTGCTGCTACCACTGTAGCTACCACTACTGCTAATGCAGTGCTACTACTACTGCCGCTGCTACTACTACTACTACTACTACCGCAACTACTGCTACCACAAATACTGCCACTGCTATTACTCCTAATACTGCTGCTACTGCTCCTGCTACGACTACTGCCGCAACTACTGCTACTACAACTACTACTGCTACTGCCGCTACTACAGTAGCTACCACTACTGCTAATGCTACTACTACTGCTACAACTACTACAACTACTACCGCAACTACTGCTACGACTACTGCCGCTACTACTGCAACTACCACTATAACTACTACTACAACTACTGCTGCTGCTACTCCTACAACTACTGCCGCTGCTACTCCTACTACTGCCACTACTACTACAGCCACTACTACTACTACTGACACTACAACTACTACTGCCACTACATCGCTACTACTGCCACTACTACTACCACCGCTACTACTACTACTACCGCTACTACTACTACTGATATTACTACTGCTACTTCTACCACTACTACTGTTCCTACTACTACTACTACTACTGCCACTACTGTTGCTACTAATATTACTGCTGCTACTACTGCTGCTACTACCGCTGTTACTACCACTACCGCTGCCACTACTACTACCGCTGCTACTACTACCACTGCTACTTACTCCTACTACTGCTACTGCTGCTACTACTACTACCACCACCGCCGCTGCTACTACTACCACCACTGCTACTACTACTACCGCTACTACTGCTGCTACTACTACTACTGCTGCTACTACTACTACTACTGCTGCTACTACTACTACTACTACTGCTGCTACTACTACTACTACTACCACCGCTGCTACCACCGCTGCTACTACTACTACTGCTGCTACTACTACTACCACCGCTGCTACTACTACTACTACCACCGCTGCTACTACTACCACCGCTGCTACTACTACTACCACCACTGCTACTACTACCACTACTACTACTGCTGCTGCTACTACTACCACTGCTACTAATACTACTACCACTACTGCCACTACTACTAATGCTGCTACTACCACTACCACCACCACCGCTACTACCGCCGCTACCACTTCTGCCGCTACTACTACTAATACCACTGCTGCTACCGCTACTACTGTAGTTACCACTACTGCCGCTACTACTACTACCACAACTACTGCTACTACAAATACTGCCGCTGCTATTCCTCCTACTACTAACGCTACTGCTCCTGCTACTACTACTGCCGCAATTACTGCTACTTCCACTACTGCCGCTACTACTACTACTGCCGCTACTACTGTAGCTACCACTACTGCTAATGCTACTACTACTGCCGCTACTACTACCACAACTACCGCTACAACAAATACTGCCGCTGCTATTCCTCCTACTACTGCTCCTGCTACTACTACTGCCGCAACTACTGCTACTACTACAGCCGCTACAACTACTACCGCTACTACTGCAACTACCACTACAACTACTACCACTACTACTGCCGCTGCTACTCCTACTACAGCCACTACTACTACTAATGCCACTACAACTACTACTGCCACTACATCGCTACTTCTACTACTGCCGCTACTACTACTACCACTACTACTGCTGCTACTACTACTACCACTATTACTGCTGCTACTACTACTACCACTATTACTGCTGCTACTACTACTACCACTACTGCTACTACTACTACTGCTACTACCACTACTGCTGCTACTACTACTACCACTATTACTGCTGCTACTACTACTACCACTATTACTGCTGCTACTACCACTACTGCTGCTACTACTACCACTATTACTGCTGCTACTACTACTACCACTATTACTGCTGCTACTACCACTACTGCTGCTACTACCACTACTGCTGCTACTACCACTACTACCACTGCTGCTGCTACCACTACTACTACCGCTGCTACTACCACTGCTGCTAATACTACTACTGCCGATACAACTAATGCCGATACTACAACTACTGCCGCTGCTACTACTTCTACTGCCGCTGCTACTACTACTCCAACTACTACTGCTGCTACTGCCGCTGCTACTATCGTTGCTACTACTACTCCAACTACTACTACTGCCACTTCTACTACTCCAACTACTACTGCTGCTGCTACCACTGCTACTACTACTACTACCGCTGCTACTACCGCTGCTGCTACTACTACTGCAACTACTACCACTGCTACTACTACCGCTGCTACTACCACTACTACTGCTGCTACCACCGCTGATACTACCACTACTACAACTACTAACACTACTACTGCTGCTACCACCATTACTACTGCTGCTACCACCACTACTACTACTGCTGCTTCTACTGCTACTACTACCACTGCTACTACCACTGCTGCTACCACCACTGCTGCTACCACCACTGCTGCTGCTACCACCACTGCTCCCACCACTGGTACTACTACCAGTGCTGCTACTACTGCCACTACTACTGCTGCTGCTAGTACTGCTGCTACTGCTACTAATACTACTACCACTACTACTATTGCTGCTACTACTACTACTACTGCTGCTGCTGCTACTACTACCACTGTTACTAATACTACTACCACTATTACTGCTACTACTACCGCTACTACTACTACCACCACCGCCACTACCACTACTGCAGCTACTACTACTACTGTCACGTCCTGGCCAGTATAAGGGTTAATTGGTATTGTAGTTTGGTCAGGACGTGGCAGAGGGTATTTGTTTTATGTGGTTCCGGGGGGTGTTTTTGTAGTAAGGGCATTTGATTTAGTATTCCGGGGTTTTTGGGCACTGTTTGAGATTCACGTATTTCTATGTTTATCTAGTTAGTTGTATGTCTACGTTTAGTTAATTGGGGTAGACTTCCAATTGAAGGCAGCTGTGTGGTGTTGCCTTTGATTGGAAGTCCTATATTAGTTGGGTGTGTTTGTCTGTGTATTTGTGGGAGATTGTTCCGTGTTTAGTGTGTGTAAACCTAACAGGACTGTCAGTGTATCGTGCGTTCGTTTTTGTTATATTGTATGTTCGTTTTGGAATTTATTAAAAGTTCAAAATGAACCATCTCAACTCTGCTGCATATTGGTCCTCATTTTCCGATGATGATTTCGCCATATCGTCCTCCGACGAAGAAATCCCTGACAACTACTGCCACTACTGTCGCTACTACTACTACCACTACTACTACTACTTCTGCTACTACTACTACCACTATTACTGCTGCTACTACCACTACTACTACTACTACTGCTACTGCTGCTACTACCACTACTGCTGCTGCTACTACCACTACTACTGCTACTACCACTGCTGCCGATACTACTACTGCCGATACAACTACTGCCGATACAACTAATCCCGATACTACTACTACTACAACTGCCGCTGCTACTACTGCCGCTGCTACTACTGCCGCTGCTACTACTGCCGCTGCTACTACTGCCGCTGCTACTACTACTACTCCAAGTACTACTACTACTGCTACTACTACTGCTGCTACTACTACTACTACTGCTGCTGCTACTACCACTACTGCTGCTACCACTATTACTGCTGCTACTACTACTACCACTATTACTGCTGCTACTACCACTGCTGCTACTACCACTACTACTGCTGCTACTACCACTACTGCTGCTACCACTACTACTGCTGCTGCTACTACCACTACTGCTGCTGCTACCACTACTACCACTGCTGCTGCTACCACTACTACTACCGCTGCTACTACCACTGCTGCTAATACTAATACTGCCGATACAACTAATGCCGATACTACAACTACTACTACTGCCGCTGCTATTACTTCTACTGCTGCTGCTACTACTACTCCAACTACTACTGCTGCTACTGCCGCTGCTACTAACGCTGCTACTACTACTCCAACTACTACTACTGCCACTTCTACTACTCCAACTACTACTGCTGCTGCTACCACTGCTACTACTGCTGCTACTACTACTCCAACTACTACTGCTGCTACTGCCGCTGCTACTAACGCTGCTACTACTACTCCAACTACTACTACTGCCACTTCTACTACTCCAACTACTACTGCTGCTGCTACCACTGCTACTACTGCTGCTACTACCGCTGCTGCTACTACTACTACCACTACTATTGCTACTACAACTACTACTACTGCTACTACTACCGCTGCTACCACCGCTGATACTACCGCTGATACTACCACTACTACAACTACTAACACTACTACTGCTGCTACCACCATTACTACTGCTGCTACCACCACTACTACTACTGCTGCTTGTACTGCTACTACTACCACTGCTACTACCACTGCTGCTACCACCACTGCTCCCACCACTGGTACTACTACCAGTGCTACTGCTGCTGCTACTACCACTACTGCTGCTACTACCACTACTACCACTGCTGCTGCTACCACTACTACTACCGCTGCTACTACCACTGCTGCTAATACTACTACTGCCGATACAACTAATGCCGATACTACAACTACTACTACTGCCGCTGCTATTACTTCTACTGCTGCTGCTACTACTACTCCAACTACTACTGCTGCTACTGCCGCTGCTACTAACGCTGCTACTACTACTCCAACTACTACTACTGCCACTTCTACTACTCCAACTACTACTGCTGCTGCTACCACTGCTACTACTGCTGCTACTACCACTACTACTACTACTACTGCTGCTGCTACTACCACTACTGCTGCTGCTACTACCACTACTACTGCTACTACCACTGCTGCCGATACTACTACTGCTGATACAACTAATCCCGATACTACTACAACTGCCGCTGCTACTACTGCCGCTGCTACTACTGCCGCTGCTACTACTACTCCAAGTACTACTACTACTGCTACTACTACTGCTGCTACTACTACTACTGCTGCTGCTACTACCACTACTGCTGCTACTACTACTACCACTATTACTGCTGCTACTACTACTACCACTATTACTGCTGCTACTACCACTACTACTGCTGCTACTACCACTGCTGCTACTACCACTACTACTGCTGCTACTACCACTACTGCTGCTACCACTACTACTGCTGCTGCTACTACCACTACTGCTGCTACTACCACTACTACCACTGCTGCTACCACTACTACTACCGCTGCTACTACCACTGCTGCTAATACTACTACTGCCGATACAACTAATGCCGATACTACAACTACTACCACTGCCGCTGCTATTACTTCTACTGCTGCTGCTACTACTACTCCAACTACTACTGCTGCTACTGCCGCTGCTACTAACGCTGCTACTACTACTCCAACTACTACTACTGCCACTTCTACTACTCCAACTACTACTGCTGCTGCTACCACTGCTACTACTGCTGCTACTACCGCTGCTGCTACTACTACCACTACTATTGCTACTACAACTACTACTACTGCTACTACTACCGCTGCTACTACCACTACTACTGCTGCTACCACCGCTGATACTACCACTACTACAACTACTAACACTACTACTGCTGCTACCACCATTACTACTGCTGCTACCACCACTACTACTACTGCTGCTTGTACTGCTACTACTACCACTGCTACTACCACTGCTGCTACCACCACTGCTCCCACCACTGGTACTACTACCAGTGCTGCTACCAGTGCTACTGCTGCTGCTACTACCACTACTACCACTACTACCACTGCTGCTGCTACCACTACTACTACCGCTGCTACTACCACTGCTGCTAATACTACTACTGCCGATACAACTAATGCCGATACTACAACTACTACCACTGCCGCTGCTATTACTTCTACTGCTGCTGCTACTACTACTCCAACTACTACTGCTGCTACTGCCGCTGCTACTAACGCTGCTACTACTACTCCAACTACTACTACTGCCACTTCTACTACTCCAACTACTACTGCTGCTGCTACCACTGCTACTACTGCTGCTACTACCGCTGCTGCTACTACTACCACTACTATTGCTACTACGACTACTACTACTGCTACTACTACCGCTGCTACTACCACTACTACTGCTGCTACCACCGCTGATACTACCGCTGATATTACCACTACTACAACTACTAACACTACTACTGCTGCTACCACCATTACTACTGCTGCTACCACCACTACTACTACTGCTGCTTGTACTGCTACTACTACCACTGCTACTACCACTGCTGCTACCACCACTGCTCCCACCACTGGTACTACTACCAGTGCTGCTACCAGTGCTGCTACTACTGCCGCTACTACTGCTGCTGCTACTACTGCTACTAATACCACTACTACTATTGCTGCTACTACTACTACTGCTGCTGCTATTACTACTACTACTGCTGCTACTACTACCACTGTTACTAATACTACTACCACTATTACTGCTACTACTACCGCTACTACCACCACCGCCACTACCACTACTGCAGCTACTACTACTACTGCCAATACTACCACTACTACTACTACTACTACCACTACTACTTCTGCTACTACTACTACCACTATTACTGCTGCTACTGCTACTACCACTATTACTGCTGCTACTACCACTACTACTACTACTGCTACTACTGCCACCACTGCTGCTGCTACTACCACTACTACTACCACTGCTGCCGATACTACTACTGCCGATACAACTAATCCCGATACTACTACAACTGCCACTGCTACTACTGCCGCTGCTACTACTACTCCAAGTACTACTACTACTGCTGCTACTACTACTGCTACTTCTAATGCCGCTGCTACTACCGCCGCTACTACTACTCCAACTACTACTACTACTCCAACTACTACTGCTACTACTACTGCCGCTGCTACTACTACTACTCCAACTACTACTGCTGCTGCTACCACTGCTACTACTACCGCTGCTACTACCACTGCTACTACTACTACCACTATTACTGCTGCTACTGCTACTACCACTATTACTGCTGCTACTACCACTACTACTACTACTACTACTGCTGCTACTACCACTACTACTACCACTGCTGCCGATACTACTACTGCCGATACAACTAATCCCGATACTACTACTACAACTGCCACTGCTACTACTGCCGCTGCTACTACTACTCCAAGTACTACTACTACTGCTGCTACTACTACTGCTACTTCTAATGCCGCTGCTACTACCGCCGCTACTACTACTCCAACTACTACTGCTACTACTACTCCAACTACTACTGCTACTTCTACTCCAACTACTACTGCTGCTGCTACCACTGCTACTACTACCGCTGCTACTACCACTGCTACTACTGCTGATACTACCACTACTACAGCTGCTACTACAACTACTAACACCACTACTGCTGCTACTAACACTACTACTTCTGCTACTGACACTACTACTGCTGCTACTGACACTACTACTGCTGCTAACACTACTACTGCTGCTAACACTACTACTGCTGCTAACACTACTACTGCTGCTACTACTACTACTACCGCTGCTACTACCACTACCGCTGCTACTACTACTGCCGATACAACTAATCCCGATACTACTACTACTACAACTGCCGCTGCTACTACTGCTGCTGCTACTACTACTCCAAGTACTACTACTGCTACGTCTAATGCCGCTGCTACTACTACTACTCCAACTACTACTGCTACTACTCCAACTACTACTGCTGCTGCTACTACCGCTGCTACTCCTGCTACCACTGCTTCTACTACCACCACTGCTACTAATACTACTACTACTACTACTATTGCTGCAACTACTACCACCGCTACTACTACTACCACCACCACCGCTACTACCGCTGCTGCTTCTACTACTGCCACTACTGCAGCTACTACCACTGCTGCCAATACTACTACTGCCGATACAACTAATGCCGATACTACTACTACTGCCGCTGCTACTACTTCTACTGCCGCTGCTACTACTACTCCAACTACACTACTGCTACTTCTACTGCTACTATCGCTGCTACTACTACTACTACTCCAACTACTGCCGCTGCTACTACTCCAACCACTACTGCTGCTGCTACTACTACTACTGCTGCTACTACCACTGCTACCGCTGCTGCTACTACTACCACTACTGTAGCTACTACAACTGCTACTACCGCTGCTACTACTACTACTACTACTGCTGCTACCACCGCTGCTACTACCGCTGATACTACCACTACTACTGCTGCTACTACAACTACTAACACTACTACTAACACTACTACTGCTGCTACTAACACTACTACTGCTGCTACTACTACCACTGGTACTACTAACACTGCTGCTACTACTGCTGCTACTACTACTACTGCTGCTACTACTACTATTAATACTACTACCACTACTACTATTGCTGCTGCTACTACTACTACTACCACTACTACTACTGTTACTAATACTACTACCACTATTTCTGCTACTACTACTACTACCGCTATTACTACTACCACCACCGCTACTACCGCTGCTGCTTCTACTACTGCCACTACCACTACTGCAGCTACTACTACTACTACTACTGCCACTACTACTACTACTACTGCCGCTACTACTACTACCACTATTACTGCTGCTACTACCACTACTACTACTGCTGCTACTACTACTACTACTACTACTGCTGCTACTACCACTACTGCTGCTGCTACTACCACTAGTACCACTACTACTACCGCTGCTACTACCACTGCTGCCGATACTACTACTGCCGATACAACTAATCCCGATACTACTACTACAACTACCGCTGCTACTACTGCCGCTGCTACTACCACTCCAAGTGCTGCTACTACTACTGCTACTTCTAATGCCGCTGCTACTACCGCTGCTACTACTACTCCAACTACTACTGCCGCTGCTACCACCGCTACTACTACCACTGCTACTACCACTGCTGATACTACCACTACTGCTGATACTACCACTACTACTGCTGCTACTACAACTACTAACACTACTACTGCTGCTACTAACACTACTACTGCTGCTACTAACACTACTACTACTACCACTGCTACCACTACCACCACCACTGCTACTACCACTGCTGCTACTACTACTACTACTACTGCTGCTGCTACTACTACTGCTACTACTGCTGCTGCTACTACTGCTACTACTACTGCTGCTACTACTACTGCTGCTACTACTACCACTGCTACTAATACTACTACCACTACTACTAATACTACTACCACCGCTACTACTACTACCACCACCACCACTACTGCTTCTACTACTGCCACTACCACTACTGCAGCTACTACTACTACTACCACCACCGCTACTGCTTCTACTACTGCCACTACCACTACTGCAGCTACTACTACCGCTGCTACTGCTGTAGCTACCACTACTGCTGCTGCTACTACTACTGCCACTGCTACTCCTCCTACTACTACTGCTGCTACTACTACTACAACTACTGCCACTACTACTACTGCTACTACTACTACCACCACCACCGCTGATACTGCCACTACTACTAATGCTGCTACTACTACCACCACCACCGCTACTACCGCTGCTGCTTCTACTACTGCCACTACCACTACTGCAGCTACTACTACTACTTCTGCCGCCACTACTGCTACTGCTACCACTACCACTGCTACTACTGTAGCTACCACTACTGCTGCTGCTACTACTACTGCCGCTGCTACTCCTCCTACTACTGCTCCTGCTGCTACCACTACAACTACTGCCGCTACTACTACTGCTGCTGCTACTGCTACTACTACAACTACTACTGCTGCTACTACTACTACTACTACTACTGTCGCTACAACTACTGCTACTACTTCTACTGCCGCTGCTGCTGCTACTTCTACTACTACTGCTACTGCTGCTGCTACAACTACTACTGCCACTACTACTGCTGCTACTACTACTACTACTACTACTACTACTACTGCCGCTACTACTACCACTGCTACTAATACTACTACCACTACTACTAATACTACTACCACCGCTACTACTACTACTACCACCACCACCGCTACTGCTTCTACTACTGCCACTACCACTACTGCAGCTACTACTACTACTACCACCACCGCTACTGCTTCTACTACTGCCACTACCACTACTGCAGCTACTACTACTACTACTACCGCTGCTACTGCTGTAGCTACCACTACTGCTGCTGCTACTACTACTGCCGCTGCTACTCCTCCTACTACTCCTCGTGCTGCTACCACTACAACTACTGCCGCTACTACTACTGCTACTGCTGCTGCTACTGCTACTACTACAACTACTACGGCTGCTACTACTACTACTACTACTACTACTACTACTACTACTGTCGCTACAACTACTGCTACTACTTCTACTGCCGCTGCTGCTGCTACTTCTACTACCGCTGCTACTGCCGCTACTACTACTACTACTGCCGCTACCGCTGATACTGCCGCTGCTACTACTACTACTGCTACTACTACTACTTCTGCCACTGCTACTACTACTACTGCCGCTACAACTACTTCTGCCACTGCTACTACAACTTCTGCCACTGCAGCTTCTACAACTTCTGCCACTGCTGCTACTACTACTGTTACTACTTCTGCCACTGCTACTACTACTGCTGCTACAGCTGCCGCTGCTACTGCTGCTACTACTGCCACTACTGCTAGGCAGCGAGTGGCTCCTAGCTACATGTTCCACCTGCCATGCTGGGTTTATTGATATTAAAGAGAAACAGGAGAACAGTACAGATCTACTCTCATTTTATTCTCTCACTCCCTCTCTCTTTACAACTTTGTAGCAGTCAGGCTTTGTTGAGCTGATCCTCACAATGTATGCCAATAGTGCGTGGTTTAACATAACCAGGAAGTAAACAAGGCCAATGGACATGTCCTATCCATGTCCTACTTAAGGGGAGAGACGACTAAGGGGATTATTATTTTAGTCAAATAAGGACTATTTTATACATCTTTCATGGCCTCCGTGTGTGCTACCAGACCAGAGCCAAAGCAGCAGCATCTGTATTCTGCTCATATATTTTGGAAGCAGAGAAACAAATCAAACATTTGCAGATGTTATCGTAGATACAACAAAGTGCTTTTCTATCTCCAACAGAGGAGTAATAATACTTAATACGAAACAATACACACATAATCCAAAAGTAAAAAGAAAGAAATTAAGAAATATCAGAACAAGCAATATAAGAGTCCAGAATATATAGACACATACACATATATATATATATATATACACATACATACAGAACAAAAATATTAATACAACATGTAAAGTGTTGGTCCCATGTTTCATGAGCGGAAATAAAATATCCCAGAAATGTTCCATACCCACAAACCATTTATTTCTCTCTAAATTTGTTGACCAATTTGTTTACATTCCTGTTAGTGAATATGTCTCCTTTGCCAAGATAAGCCATCCACCTGACAAGTGTGGCATATCAAGAAGCTGGTTAAACAGCATGATCACTATTGCTGGGCACAATAAAAGGCCACTCACACAACACAATGCCACAGATGTCTCAAGTTTTGAGGGAGCGTGCAATTGGCCTGCTGACTGCAGGAATGTCCAACAGAGCTGTTGCCAGAGAATTTAATGTTAATTTCAATACCGTCGGCCTACACCCTCCCAGGCCCACCCACGGCTGTGCCCCTGCCCAATCATGTGAAACCATAGATTAGGGCCTAATGAACTTATTTCAATTTACTGATTATCTTATATGAACTGTAACTCAGTAAAATCTTACAAATTGTTGCATATTGCATTAATATTTTTGTTCAGTACATACAATTGAAGTCGGAAGTTTACATACACCTTAGCCAAATACATTTAAACTCAGTTTTTCACAATTCCTGACATTTAATCCTAGTAAAAATGCCCTGTCTTAGGTCAGTTAGGATCACCACTTATATTTTCAGAATGCGAAATGTCAGAATAATAGCAGAGAGAATGATTTATTTCAGCTTTTATTTCTTTCATCACATTCCCAGTGGGTCAGAAGTTAACATACACTCAATTAGTATTTGGTAGCATTGCCTTTAAATTGTTTAACTTGGATCAAACGTTGGGTGAATTTTGGCCCATTCCTCCTGACAGAGCTGGTGTAACTGAGTCAGGTTTGTAGGCCTCATTGCTCGCACATGCTTCTTCAGTTCTGCTCACACATTTTTTATGGGATTGAGGTCAGGGCTTTGTGATGGCCACTCCAATACCTTGACTTTGTTGTCCTTAAGCCATTTTGCCACATCTTTAGAAGTATGCTTGGGGTCATTGTCCATTTGGAAGACCCATTTGCGACCAAGCTTTAACTTCCTGACTGATGTCTCGAGATGTTGCTTCAATATATCCACATAATTTTCCTCCCTCATGTTGCCATCTATTTTGTGAAGTGCACCTGTCCCTCCTGCAGAAAAGCACCCCCACAACATGATGCTGCCACCCCCGTGCTTCATGGTTGGGATGGTGTTCTTCGGTTTGCAAGCCTCCCTCTTTTTTCCTCCAAACATAACGATGGTCATTATGGCCAAACAGTTCTATTTTTGTTTTATCAGACCAGAGGACATTTCTCAAAAAAGTACGATCTTTGTCCCCATGTGCAGTTGCAAACCGTAGTCTGCAAACCGTAGTCTGGCTTTTATATGGCGGTTTTGGAGTAGTGGCTACTTCCTAGCTGAGCAGTCTTTCAGGTTATGTCGATATAGAACACATTTTACTGTGGATATAGATACCTTTGTACCCGTTTCCTCCAGCATCCAGCCTTCCCTGTAGCTCAGTTGGTAGAGCATGGTGTTTGCAACGCCAGGGTTGTGGGTTCGATTCCCACGGGGGGCCAGCAAAAAAAAATGTATGAAATTGTATGAAATGTATGCATTCACTACTGTAAGTCGCTCTGGATAAGAGCGTCTGCTAAATGACTAAAATGTAAAATGTAAATGTAAATGTAAGGTCCTTTGCTGTTCTGGGATTCATTTGCACTTTTTGCACCAAAGTACATTCATCTCTAGGAGACAGAATGTATCTCCTTCCTGAGCGGTATGACGGCTGCGTGGTCCCATGGTGTTTATACTTGCATACTATAGTTTGTACAGACAAATGTGGTACCTTCAGGCGTTTGGTAATTGCTCCCAAGGATAAACCAGACTTGTGGAGGTCTGAATTAAATTTTCTGAGATCTTGGCTGACCACTTTTGATTTTCCCATGATGTCAAGCAAAGAGGCACTGAGTTTGAAGGTAGGCCTTGAAATACATCCACAGGTGCACCTCCAATTGACACAAGTGATGTCAATTAGCATATCAGAAGCTTCTAATGCCTTGACATAATTTTCTGGAATTTTCCAAGCTGTTTAAAGGCACAGTCAACTTAGTGTATGTAAACTTCTGACCCACTGGAATTGTAATACAGTGAATTATAAGTAAAATAATCTGTCTGTAAACTATAGTTGGAAATATTACTTGTGTCATGCACAAAGTAGATGTCCTAACCGACTTGCAAAAACTATAGTTTGTTAACAAGAAATGTGTGGAGTGGTTGAAGAACGAGTTTTAATGACTCCAACCTAAGTGTATGTAAACTTCCCACTTCAACTGTATATAGTACCACTCAAAAGTTTGGGGTCACTTACAAATGTCCTTGTTTTCCATGAAAACATACATGAAATGAGTTGCAAAATGAATAGGAAACATAGTCAAGACGTTGACAAGGTTATAAATAATGATTTTTAATTGAAATAATAATTGTGTCCTTCAAACTTTGTTTTCGTCAAAGAATCCTCCATTTGCCGCAATTACAGCCTTGCAGACCTTTGGC
Source organism: Salmo salar (assembly GCF_965601325.2). Lineage (NCBI taxonomy): Eukaryota > Metazoa > Chordata > Actinopteri > Salmoniformes > Salmonidae > Salmo > Salmo salar. The sequence goes on from NC_138309.1 coordinate 19,179,785, forward strand.
ATTGTCGTTGTCAATTTGTTGAGGTACTCTGAAGAGATTTCACCCCATGCTTCCTGGCATTGCAAAATTGAGTGATGGGATCTTGAAGAAGAAAGGCTTTTTACCCTGAACAAATCTCCAACTTTACCACCACCAAAGCACCCCCAGACCATCACATTGCCTCCACCATGTTTGACAGAAGGCGTCAAGCACTCCTCCAGCATCTTTACATTTTTTCTGCGTCTCACGAATGTTCTTCTTTGTGATCCAAACACCTCAAACTTAGTCTGTCCATAACACTTTTTTCCAATCTTACTCTGTCCAGTCTCTGTGTTCTTTTGCCCATCTTAATCTTTCCTTTTTATTGGCCAGTCTGAGATGTGGCTTTTTCTTTGCAACTCTGCCTAGAAGGCCAGCATCCCGGAGTCGCCTCTTCACTGTTGACGTTGAGACTGGTGATTTGCAGGTACTATTTAATGAAGCTGTCAGTTGAGGACTTGTGAGGTGTCTGTTTCTCAAACTAGACACTCCAATGTACTTGTCCTCTTGCTCAGTTGTGCACCGGGGCCTCCCACTCCTCTTTCTATTCTGGTTAGTTTGCGCTGTTCTGTGAAGGGAGTAGTACACAGCGTTGATGAGATCTTCAGTTTCTTGGCAATTTCTCTCATGGAATAGCCTTCATTTCTCAGAACAAGAATAGACTGACGAGTTTCAGATAAAGTTATTTTCTGTCCATTTTGAGCCTGTAATTGAACCCACAAATGCTGATGCTCCAGATACTCAACCTGTCTAGGAGGCCAATTTTATCACTTCTTTAATCATAACAACAGTTTTCAGATGTGCTAACTTAATTAGAAAATGTTATCTAATGATCAATTAGCCTTTTAAAATGATAAACTTGGATTAGCTAACACAACGTGCCATTGGAACACAGGAGTGATGGTTGCTGATAATGGGCCTCTGTACGCCTATGTAGATATTCCATTAAAAATCTGCCGTTTCCAGCTACAATAGTCATTTACAACATTAACAATGTCTACACTGTATTTCTGTTCAATTTGATGATGTTTTAATGGACAAAAAAATAAAATTCTTTAAAAAAAAAAGACATTTCTAAGTGACCCCAAACTTTTGAACGGTAGTGTATGGGGCGGCAGGTAGCCTAGTGGTTAGAGCGTTGGGCCAGGAACAGAAAGGTTGCTAGATCAAATCCCTGAGCTGATGAGGTAAAAATCTGTTGTTCTTCCCCTGAACAAGGCAGTTAACCCACTGGGTCATTGTAAATAAGAATTTGTTCTCAACTTACTTCCCGAGTTAAATAAATAAAATAAATAAAAAATATACACACAGTACCAGGCAAAAGTTTGGACACATCTACTCATTCCCGGGTTTTTCTTTATTTTTTACAATGTAGAATTATAGTGAACAATAATAGTCAAAACTATGAAATAACACATATGGAATCATGTAGTAACCCAAAAAAGTGTTAAACAAATCAAAATATATTTGAGATTTGAGATTCTTTAAAGTTGCCACCCTTTGCCTTAATGACAGCTTTGCACAATCTTGGCATTCTCTCAACCAGCTTCATGAGGTAATCACCTGGAATGCATTAGCAGATGTGCCTTGTTTAAAGTACATTTGTGGAATTTCTTTCTTTCTTTATGCGTTTGAGCCAATCAGTTGTGTTGTGACAAGGTAAGGATGTTATACAGACCAAGTCCATATTATGACAAGAACAGCTCAAATAAGAGCGAAGAGGAATACACCTCCTCGGCTGAGAGGCAGTGTGTACAAACAGTACACCACAAACACTTAGACACCCACGCATGCTGACATGCCTAAGAGGTACTGTGTACACACACTCTGAAAAGCTAGGATGCCTGGGGCTGCATTAGGAAATAAACACTTTGGGAGTCGAGACAGTTGGTTTCTGTCTAAAGTGTTAATTACCTTATAATCTCTCTCCGTCCCTCTCTCGGCTCTCTCTCTGTCCCTCTCTCTCTCTGGGTGTCTCTGTCCCTCTCTCTCTCTCTGGGTGTCTCTGTCCCTCTCTCTCTCGGTGTCTCTGTCCCTCTCTCTCTCTGGGTGTCTCTGTCCCTCTCTCTCTCGGTGTCTCTGTCCCTCTCTCTCTCGGTGTCTCTGTCCCTCTCTCTCTCTCTCTCTGTGTGTGTCTCTGTCCCTCTCTCTCTCTCTCTGTGCGTCTCTGTCCCTCTCTCTCTCTCTCTGTGCGTCTCTGTCCCTCTCTCTCTCTCTATCTCTGTGCGTCTCTGTCCCTCTCTCTCTCTCTCTCTCTCTCTGTGCGTCTCTGTCCCTCTCTCTCTCTCTCTCTCTGTGCGTCTCTGTCCCTCTCTCTCTCTCTGTGCGTCTCTGTCCCTCTCTCTCTCTGTGCGTCTCTGTCCCTCTCTCTCTCTGTGCGTCTCTGTCCCTCTCTGTGCGTCTCTGTCCTTCTCTGTGCGTCTCTGTCCTTCTCTGTGCGTCTCTGTCCCTCTCTCTCTCTCTCTCTCTCTGTGCGTCTCTGTCCCTCTCTCTCTCTGTGCGTCTCTGTCCCTCTCTCTCTCTGTGCGTCTCTGTCCTTCTCTGTGCGTCTCTGTCCCTCTCTCTCTCTCTGTGCGTCTCTGTCCCTCTCTCTCTCTCTGTGTCTCTGTCCCTCTCTCTCTGTGTGTCTCTGTCCCTCTCTATCTCTCTCTCTCGCTCTGTGTGTCTGTCACTCTCTCTCTCTGTGTCTCTGTCCCTCTCTCTCTCTGTGCGTCTCTGTCCCTCTCTCTCTCTGTGCGTCTCTGTCCCCCTCTCTCCCTCTCTCTCTCTGTGCGTCTCTGTCCCTCTCTCTCTCTGTGCGTCTCTGTCCCTCTCTCTCTCTCTGTGCGTCTCTGTCCCTCTCTCTCTCTCTGTGCGTCTCTGTCCCTCTCTCTCTCTCTGTGCGTCTCTGTCCCTCTCTCTCTCTGTGCGTCTCTGTCCCTCTCTCTCTCTGTGCGTCTCTGTCCCACTCTCTCTCTGTGCGTCTCTGTCCCACTCTCTCTCTGTGCGTCTCTCTCCCTCTCTCTCTCTGTGCGTCTCTGTCCCACTCTCTCTCTGTGCGTCTCTGTCCCACTCTCTCTCTGTCCCTCTCTCTCTCTGTGCGTCTCTGTCCCTCTCTCTCTCTGTGCGTCTCTGTCCCTCTCTCTCTCTGTGCGTCTCTGTCCCTCTCTCTCTCTGTGCGTCTCTGTCCCTCTCTCTGTGTCTCTGTCCCTCTCTATCTCTCTCTGTGTCTCTGTCACTCTCTCTCTCTGTGTCTCTGTCCCTCTCTCTCTCTGTGTCTCTGTCCCTCTCTATCTCTCTCTCACTCTGTGTGTCTCTGTCCCTCTCTCTCTCTGTGTGTCTGTCCCTCTCTCGCTCTGTGTCTCTGTCCCTCTCTCTCTCTCTGTGCGTCTCTGTCCCTCTCTCTCTCTGTGCGTCTCTGTCCCTCTCTCTCTCTGTGCGTCTCTGTCCCTCTCTCTCTCTGTGCGTCTCTGTCCCTCTCTCTCTCTGTGCGTCTCTGTCCCTCTCTCTCTCTGTGCGTCTCTGTCCCTCTCTCTCTCTGTGCGTCTCTGTCCCTTTCTCTCTCTGTGCGTCTCTGTCCCTCTTTCTCCCTCTCTCTCTGTGTGTCTCTGTCCCTCTCTCTCTGTGCGTCTCTGTCCCTCTCTGTGTATCACTGTCCCTCCCTCTCTCTCCTTCCTTGTCCCTCCCTCCCTCTCTCTCTCTCTCTCCGTCCCCGTTCCCTCTCCCCGTCCGTCCCTCCCTCTCTCTCTGTCCCTCTCTCTCTGTGTGTCTCTGTCCCTCTCTCTGTGTGTCTCTGTCCCTCTCTCTCTCTGTGCGTCTCTGTCCCGGTCTCTCCCTCTCTCTGTGTGTGTCTCTGTCCCTCTCTCTGTGTGCGTCTCTGTCCCTCTCTCTGTGTGCGCCTCTGTCCCTCTCTCTGTGTGCGCCTCTGTCCCTCTCTCTCTGTGCGCCTCTGTCCCTCTCTCTCTGTGCGCCTCTGTCCCTCTCTCTCTGTGCGCCTCTGTCCCTCTCTCTCTGTGCGTCTCTGTCCCTCCCTCTCTCTCCTTCCTTGTCCCCCCCTCCCTCTCTCTCCCCGTCCCTCCCTCTCTCTCTCCGTCCCCCCGCTCTCCCAGTCTGTCCGTCCCCCCCGCTCTCCCAGTCTGTCCGTCCCCCCCGCTCTCCCAGTGTGTCCGTCCCCCTCGCTCTCCCAGTCTGTCCGTCCCCCCCGCTCTCCCAGTCTGTCCGCCCCCCCCGCTCTCCCAGTCTGTCCGTCCCCCCGCTCTCCCAGTCTGTCCGGCCCCCCGCTCTCCCAGTCTGTCCGCCCCCCCGCTCTCTCCGTCTGTCCGCCCCCTCTCTCTCTGTCTGTCTGTCCCCCTCTCTTTCCCTCTGTCTGTCCCCCTCTCTTTCCCCCTGTCTGTCCCCCCTCGCTCTCTGTCTGTCTGTCCCTCTCTTTGTCTGCTCAAGCCGCTTGTTTCCCACCTCAGCCCTCTCTGTCTATCAGTCTGTGTTGTGAGTTCAGTGTGTGTGTGTGTGTGTGTGTGTGTGTGTGTGTGTGTGTGTGTGTGTGTGTGTGTGTGTGTGTGTGTGTGTGTGTGTGTGTGTGGTGCAGTCTTGTTCACACACAGTAAAACATATGTGTAAACCAGAGAGGTTCATTTACAGCTCACATCCTCACATACAGCCTACTTCCTATTTGATCATTCATTATTTATTCAACCTTGCAGAGCAGCATTTATAGTGGATAGGGAGAGGTAGGCAGTCCCACATATCCAACCAGAGGGCAGTCCCACATATCCAACCAGAGGGCAGCCCCACATATCCAACCAGAGGGCAGCCCCACATATCCAACCAGAGGGCAGCCCCACATATCCAACCAGAGGGCAGTCCCATATATCCAACCAGAGGGCAGCCCCACATATCCAACCAGAGGGCAGCCCCACATATCCAACCAGAGGGCAGTCCCATATATCCAACCAGAGGGCAGTCCCACATATCCAACCAGAGGGCAGTCCCACATATCCAACCAGAGGGTAGCCCCACATATCCAACCAGACTGCAGCCCCACATATCCAACCAGAGGGCAGCCCCACATATCCAACCAGAGGGCAGCCCCACATATCCAACCAGAGGGCAGTCCCATATATCCAACCAGAGGGCAGTCCCATATATCCAACCAGAGGGCAGCCCCACATATCCAACCAGAGGGTAGCCCCACATATCCAACCAGAGGGCAGCCCCACATA